>NC_084657.1:12500-312500 GCF_019802595.1 Syngnathoides biaculeatus
ATACAACCGATTATTTCATAAACTGTCCGCCTCCCCCCACAAATGACTTTGTTCTTATTTATATAATTTGCTGACGGTTATGGATCAGTTTCCGATGACATCACGACAGTCCCACGATTCCCTTTCTCTACGACATCATAACTCTAGGACCAAATGGGATAAATTAACGATGGGGGGGTGGGGGGACTTCACGCTTCAAATATCACTTGTGCTCTCTAAACTCGATGACAGACAACATGGCGGCCGCCCAAAGCATGACGGGTAATTGGAAACCCGTCCATTGGCCCGACTTCGGGTGCCCCTCTGTGACGGCCGACGCTCACTTCCTGCGCCCGGCGACCATTCCCGGGATGCATTAATGCCGTTCGGCTTGAGCTCCCCGCAAGCACCATAGAACAGTGATTTCCAACCTTTATAGCGCCAAGGCACATATTTTACAATTGGCAGGCACACCAACAAAAGTAAATGTCACCAAAAATGGATCAATTAATTACTTTGTGTACTTTCTGCCATCTAATAGACGAGGATTTTTTTTTTTTTGTTCTGTCTGTCATTGTGCCTCACTGGCATAAATAGATAAATAAAGATGCATTATTTCTTGGTATAAATTGTTTTTTTAGCAATTACATACATAAAATTGGATAACTTCGCACAGCACACTAATGTACCCCGGCACACTGTTTGGGAATCACTGCTATAGAACATGGATGGCTTATATCATTGACAATAATTGTCCTATTATATAATGAGGGGGGAAAAATGACTTGATAATTGGTAGGTAGGATAGAAGAAGAGCAGACAGCACGTGGGCCGCGGGCCATACTTTGCTCACCCGACGGGATGTCTCATGACGAGAAAACAAAAAAAAAAAAGCAATCGCGGTTTTGTTTCCTTCCCCAGATTCTCTGCAGTTGAATCTACAAGTTAGAAAATGAGACGCCTTTGGGACGTTGATGAGGAAGCAAAGCAAAGCTCGACGTGAGTTGCGTGCTAAGAAACCGGACAAAGACGCGATTTAGCGTCCCAGGCCGGCCGTGAGTGAGGAAACGCGGTCGGGTCAAGTGGAAAAAGCGCAGAGAAGCCTGAGGGAGAAGTTGGGGGATGCCGGATGTTGAACTTGGAAGGATGTCAAATCTGGAGAGGAAAAAAAAATAATAATAATAATAATAAAAAGTGAAAGTATTTACGTGATGGGAAACGACGTTTTGCGCCTGCGGAGGGACCAGGAAGGTTGAAAAACGGAAGGAGACAGTTCTGACTCGAATCGAATGAAGAGGACCTACTAAGCACGCCTTTTTAAATATGGCGAGCAAAAGTCAACATTCGGCACTCACGTAAACTGGAAATATGTTTTGCACGAGTCCAAGATGGATTGGAAAAGTTTTCTGACATGAACAACCCAAACCAAAAACCGACAAAGCTGGGCCGAGCTCAGCCGAGCCAAGCCGAGACTAGCCGAGCCCAGCCCAGCCCATCTCCCCCCCCCCCCCCTCCCTTTCTTTTCTTTCTGGTGTGCTGTCATCGCTCTGGGTGTGGTTTGCTAGTCCGGGTCCCGTTAGCAGGAAACCCAGCTTTCGAGTCCACTTCACTCGGGAGGGCGCCACGAACCAAGAGACTTTTCCAGTTCCCCTCGCGAGCTGTTTTGGGGGCTTGTTTTTGGGGGGGTTTGTTTTTTTGTTTTTCTCCTCCAGTCGAGGTGGGGCCTCGCTTTTGGACACGAGGGCGTTTCGCGGCTCGCATGCGAAAAAAGTTCCGAAGCTGCCTTCGAAAACTGCTCGTCTGTCTCTTCAGCTGCTTTGGGGGCTTCTTAGACTTTTGGGTTTGTTTTTAATTTCCTGCCAAGCCCGAGCGGAGCAACACAAGCCAAGATGCCGAAAACGGTAAGCGTGAAAAAACTGTCGTCATCGCGTGCGGTCCGATGAAGCCTTTTTTTTTTTTTAATGGTGGGGGGTGGGGTGGGGGTGTTCAAAATCAAGCAGCGACGACACAATACTTTCCGTTAGGCGCGTGCGCGTGCGCCCTCCCGCCCCAGCGCGGGGGTGGGGGGGGCGCAACCGCGGGTCCTAGTCAGGGTCGAGAACGAAAATGAACCAAAAATCACATTTTTTTGACGTCACGTTAACTCGAGCGGTCCATTTCAACGGAGCAGAACCGGAAACAATGAGGACGACCCCTCCTCTCATTGTTAAGTGTGTGTGGGGGGGCACACGCGCGCGCGCACACACACACTCTTTGTTAAAATCAAAGCGCATGAAGCTGTGTTGGTTTTTCCACGCCTTCATCTGCTTTCTCGCCAAAATAAAATATTTCAGGACTGGGGGGGGGGGGTGCAATGAAAATGTCTTCATCATTTCATTTGGTGCCGTTCGACTGACATCGGCTTGGACAATGAAATGATTGCATATCACCCCAATTTGAAATATGCATCTGTGATCGGTGTGAAATACCAACTCAGCTCACAAGGGGGCTCCGTTCGATGTGCAGGAAAAAAGGTTCTTTTGTGTCATGTGTGCACATCATCATGTGTCCTTGTATGACAATAAAAGCCCAAATAAAGCCAGAACTAACGCGAGGCCGATTAAAAGACTTCACGGTTGTGATAAATTGTGCTCATATCATCATCATCACATAAATCACACATATGCACACAATTTCTAGCATTTCTAGCTAGCCCCAATGGAGAGATACGTCCATTCCATTTGGTTGGCTTCCCTTCTATCAAGCAGGTTATGAATATTTATGGAAACATTCCAAAAATGCCACTTAGGAGTTTCACGTGGGTGCTGGTGGTGAAAACCTGGTCAAATTTGTGGAATTTGCACTTCGAAGTTGAGTTGATTCTATCGCTGAGCGCTATCGTTTTCTACATGGAGGGTTGCCGATCGGCTATTTGAAACAATGAAATTAATGAGTTATATTATAACCCCACCAAGGGGTAGGGCCACTCGCAAAATTCATACATAAATAGTACGACAAGGAGAGAGAATATAAAGTCAATTTAAGAGAATCAAGTTGTTTTACTACAAGAAGCCACTAAAATGTTTCCCCACATCGGATACGATCGGATCTTGAGCAAGAAATCCACCCTAATCAACCGATCCGGATGATAAAGGTACTCTTAGAGAATCAATCAGTTAATAATCATCTTCAAATACGGCAAATCGAGGCGGAGACGGACGGCTGCTGGTCACAGACTCTGCATGAATGTTTGTGGATGAATTTGGAAATTGCATCCATTTTCTTCCACTTTTCCGGGTCGGGTCGCGGGGGGGGGGGGGGGGGAGTAGCTTCAGCGGGGATAGCCAGACTTCCCCTTCCCCAGCCACTTCTTCCAGAGGGATCACGAGGCGTTCCCAGGCCTCTCCAGCGCGTCCTGGGTCGTCCCCCGGAGTCTCTTTCCGGCAGGACGTGCCCGGAACACCTCACCAGGGAGGCATCCGGATCAGATGCCCCAGCCGCTTCCTCTGGCTCCTGTCAATGCGGAGGAGCAGCGGCTCGTCACTGAGCCCCTCCCGGATATCAGAAATCCCCTTTGTTGGAAAATATTTGGAGCTCACGGGAATTCATTTATAGGGAAATTGTCGTCAGGAAAGACACACTGAGGGTTCACGCCACCATTTTTGATGTCCAAAAATCAAAAATAGTAAAGATGAACGCGCCACCCTGCTCTCGTCCTTCTCTGCCAACTGTTTTTGGGAATCTGTTCATGCCGTCACGGCGTGCCGCTAGGAAACTGTTAGCCGAGGTTTTCACAGGCAGGGAGAAGCTCAAAAGCAACGTTTAGCTTTCAAAGCTACGAGACTCTGCCGCCGCTCTACGCTGCTTGTTGGGACGGGTCGCTTCGCTGTTGGAAAAGAGGAAACCTGACGGCGACAAACAAGAGGAAGGAAGGTCACTGACCATAAACTGCGGCAGAAGTAACTCAACTCGGGCTAAACTGTGCACGACTTCTTGGGGTCGCCGGTTTGGTGTGAGATCCACAAACTCGTCTTTTTGGGAGGTTGTTTGTAAATTTCAGGGCAGGGAAATCCCCCCCCCCCTCCAAAATCTGAGGGAAGTGAGATAATCTGACTCAGTAAAAGTAGCCATGGAGAAGTAGAAAGAAGAAAAAACGAAATCTGCATTTTGAGAGGAGTGGGAAAGATCCCAAACGTGGCCCGTCTGCCAACTTCTTGACTTTCTCAAGGAAGTCACGGCGTGACTCAAATGTTCTGCTCTTACATCAGTTCCCTTCTGGTAATTTCCCTCGCTCGCAAGCCTTATATGGACTTTCACATCACGGCCTCGCTGCTGCTGCTGCTGCTCCTCCTCACATGGTTGCGCCCCAGCACTCGCCGGCGCAGTCTTGTCTGTCCACCTTCTAAAAAGTCTCCTTTAAAATCTCAAATTGCCGCGTTTGCTCGACTCCAAATCACTTCGTCATTAAGTCCTCGTTTGGGGAAGAAAAAAAAAGTCATTTGTTCACCGCGTCAACGTATTCAAACGCGTCCAGTTCTGTAAACTCAAAGTTGGTGCAAACTTACCATGGTAGGTGGTCATCTCGCGGGGGGACAAAGACCGAGTGCGTGCGGTTTTGCCGATTCGCTCGATGGAAAGACGCAGAGGTATGCTAGCGGGGGGCGGGGGGTTTAAGGAGGCCCCCGGCGCGCATAGCGCAGCAGATTAGCGCTCGGCTGAGTTGGAGCTGCTGGCCGTAGAGTGAATGCTTTTTCTTTTTCTTTTTCTTCTTAACACAAATAGTCGAATATTTTCACCCGGGATCTGGTCTGACGGTGACGCCTTGGAAAGTAAGTGGTTTTATGCTATTGCTAAACGTCATTAGCGCCGTCTGGCATTCGTTTTTCTGTCATTTTCAACTTGGGAAATGTAGCGGATATAACGATAAAAGCGAGTTTGGACAAGAAGTTCTGACCCGGACACCGCGCAGACGAGTATGCGTGAATTTTAGGACGTTAGATTGGCGCGAGCGGGTTTTGGAGAGTCGATTGAGCGAAGGACTCGTTTTTGGTGGCGGGTTGAGAAGGATTACCGACGTTGACTCGCTTCCCCGACGGAAGCAACTTGGCTCGGGCGCCGAGAAGCTTCTGAGGCAGACGGCCGCGCGTGAATTCATATTCAAGGAGCAAATCTGAGCGTCCTCTTTGTCCCTCCCTTTTCCTGTCTGCCAGTTTGCGCTCTCGGACAGGACGGTTTTGGCCAAACGTTAAACACTCGGCTGCTCAGCTGTAAACGCATCTGGACGGCAGACGCGCACGACGGCGCAACGCAGCCAGCGGGCCTTTGAACGGCTTTAAACACGGTTTTGATCCGTACAGAACTTCTTACTCGCTACTTGGTTTGGGAGTTCCGTTGTACTTGCCTAATCTGAGCTCACCCAATGAGTTGCGCAAGTATCATTACAGGACCTCCACCGAGTGCAAATTGGTGGCTCTGTTAGTTATTTAGTAGTAGTGCGCCAAAACTGCAAGACCAGTTTTCACAGAACTCCGTCACAGGCAAATCACTCATCCAAGGATACTGATGAGGATGTGCCCTTTGTTGAAACATCTTCTTGAATGAATTATTTTGGGCCTAGTATCAGGTGCACAGTTATTACGCATTTTTGCAGTTTGTTTGCTTGTCAGAACAATAAAGTTATTCAATTGTTTCAAAAATACATTTAATTGAACTGGTGACAGTTTGGACTTCAGATGAGCCCAAATGGATAAAACGGGCGATTCCCAAGTATACGTATGCAAGTACTTACGGTGGTACCTCTACTTAAGAACGTCGAGTAACGAAAAACTCAGGTTACAAAACGCCTCCTCGGAAAAAATATTGTGTCCGGATATGAAAGGCAAAAAGAGGCGCTTGGTTGGATTGGCAGCCCCCCAAATTCCGCCAGACGTAAACATCCCGTTTCTCGCTTTGACAGTGGCGCGATAGTCACGCTCTCCCGTCGGGCGTCGCCGTAACATCTTCCTGGCATCCCATTGGCTAGGAGAGACGTCAAAATCGACCCATGATGCTTTTTGTTTTCCCCTGGACACACGAAAGTCACCGAATCACACACCTGCGCACATTGTACAAAGTTTTGTGATTTTTTTTTTCATGGGCCCCCCAATACACGTTCGTGGAACGAAGTTGTGCATGTGCATACGTTCATTTGTTTTCCTCTCGGCTGTCAAACATTTGCTTCTTCCGCCGTCCCCCACAATTCGCTTCTCTTCACATAGTCACTAAAGGTAGATGAACATTTTTTATTACTCTTTACATTATATACTTTGAATGCTTATTGGGGGGGGGCTTGGAACGGATTAGTCTGTTTACATGTAAAAAGCGCTTCCACTTGTGAAAAAAAAAAAATCCACGTTACAAAACAACTTCCGGAATGAATTTATTTTTCAAGTAGAGGTACCGCTGTATATGTATTGTTTATTTATTATATATTTTCAAAGCAGACTGAAAGGATGAATTAAACATTTCTTGAATTCAAAAATGAAGATTCAAACAACTTTATTGATCCACAAACGGCAATTCACTTTCCAGACGAGCAGTCGGGTAACACCAAACATAAATATACGGTACAAACACTCAATGGCAGTCAATTGATGTAAAGGGAAGATTATACTTCAAGTACTTTTGAACCAGTTATTGAAATGTCGTAAATATTCAAGAAAAACAACAACAAAACTTTTCAGCTTCCGCATGAGCACAACAGTTTAGCTTAGTGCTAGTGCTAGCGGCTGCATGTCAACGTGCTGCCGTTCTGTTGACTCGGGCCCTAAAGTTTTGGTATCGTACGGCAATAGAAAGACCAGATTGGAGCTGTGTGAAATTCGCAACAAGTCTTCAATGCGTCACTAACGTAAACCCAGTTGTAAAAAAACGCCGCTTTCAGTGCGTGAAAAAGGTGAAAAGTGTTATTTAGCCGTCGCCGCGGGGAAAACGGCGAGGACGACTGCACGGAAAGCGGGCGCGTGGGCCGAGCGGGTGCTAAGAATAGTGCGGACGACGCCCTGACGAGCGCAGACCGGAGCGGCGCGCTTCCTTTTTTTTTTTTTTTTTTTTTTTTGTGCAACATTAGCGAGTCGAGGTCAGGAAACGAAGCCAGTGAAAATCCAGCCAGGTCGTCGCCAGCTGAAATGACTTCAAAATGGTTTCGTTGCCACCTCAAAACAGATTCCGTTCATTCCCTTCAAGTATATCTGAGTCTTTTGGAAAGCAACATATAAATCAAATGTGTGATTTTGAATAAACTTCACATTGTAAGCCATTATGTACAGTTTGAACTTTAAGAAGTGATTTAAATGTAGGACAACAAAGTTTGCTTAACGAGTTAAAAGGACGACATAATATGGAGTAAAAAAAAAAAAGTGCTCTTAAGTAAATACTTAAAGAAAATTGATAAAAGATGTAATATTGCATTTCAAAGATAAACGCAGCTGAAGTATACTCAATAAAAGGACGGAGAAAAAACGTTTACGCCACAGTCGCATGACACAAAGTCTGCGCCCACCGTCGACCCGGATCGCCTTGCGGCCGAACAGGCGCCGAGTGCGCTGAGCTCGTGCTGCGATTCTGCCGACGTGAACGGCGGGGGGGTTTGGTCGGGCCTGTTCAGTTAGGTCCTGGTGGGCACGTGGGCCGCCTCTTTCTGTCATCGCCAAGGGGGCCGAGCAAGAGAATGAAAAATGATTATTATTTTTTTTTCATACATACAATCCGGATTCTTCTCTCTCTCAATACCAGAAGTGATATTTCAAAAACAAATAAATGAATAATAAACTCAAAACTAGTTCAATTGCCAGTACGACGTGCCCCCCAAGTTTGTAGATTCATTTGAACTGAACCAAAATGTTGAATGAAACGAACGTCCTTTTTATTGCAAACTAATTGTTTGTTGAACCTGACAAAGGATTTATCTGCCAGACGCAGTCCATTCCTCGCACCACCGACGGCGGCGAACAATTTTTTTTTTTTTTTCCAATTTGCTTCAATTTCACGTCCCCGATTGAGTTTGTTCTTTGTTCTTTAGATTAGCGTGAGAGTCACCACGATGGATGCGGAGCTGGAGTTTGCCATTCAGCCCACGACGACAGGAAAGCAACTCTTTGACCAGGTGGGACCACAAAAATCATAAAAATCGCCACATTTTAAACTTTGCTATGAACGATCGTGACGATTCTGAAGATCGGGCAGACGCCGCCAGTCAACGGCATTTTATGTTGCGATTGTAATTTGTGGCGGTGGAAAGACAAAAACTGCCTCGGGCGGGTTTTTAACAGAGCCGTTGGAGAACGTGCTTACATTTTGGGGATCAGATTTGTTGTGGTCGTCCGTATAATGTCATTTTTCGCAGGTCGTTAAGACCATTGGGTTGCGGGAGGTTTGGTACTTTGGACTCCAGTACCAGGATACCAAAGGCTTGTCTACGTGGCTCAAGCTCAATAAGAAGGTGAGCTCGTCGTCGTCGTCGACAACACCGCGCCAAACATTTGACCCACACGAGATCCTCCGTTTGAATTCCAGGTGACGGCCCAAGATGTGAGGAAGGAGAGCCCTCTGCTATTTAAGTTCCGTGCCAAGTTCTTTCCGGAGGATGTCTCGGAGGAGTTGATACAGGACGCCACCCAGCGGCTTTTTTTCCTGCAGGTGAAGGAGGGAATCTTAAACGACGATATCTACTGCCCCCCGGAGACCGCCGTCCTCCTGGCGTCTTACGCCGTGCAGGCCAAGTTTGCGGACTACAACAAAGAAGTCCACACGCCGGGCTATCTATCCAACGAACATCTGCTCCCTCAGAGGTAAGTCCGACCGACGCTCACCCGGGACGCCGTCGGCCTCTTGAGTCATCTGCGTGACCTTCTCCCGATCGTGTCGGCAGAGTCCTGGACCAGCACAAGCTCAGTAAGGACCAGTGGGAGGAGAGGATTCAAGTGTGGCATGAAGAACACAAGGGAATGATGAGGTAATCGCTGTTCCTCCTCCTCCTCCTCACTTTCACCAAGATAAGACTTTCCCAGCTCATTATACCTCTTAGTGGTACTACACTCTACGCACTTTTTGTACTCCATGTGCCAAACTTTATCGGACTCGGCCTTCTCTCCTTTTGTTTGCCGCTTCCGTTGGGCTGGCATGACTTTTCAGCTATAATCCCGTCCGGGGCCCACAGGTCACAAACCACTTTGCGTGGTTTTCTTTCAGTTGTTGTAACATCTTAATTTGCAAAAGAAACAAACTTTTCCATACAACGGCCGCAACACCGGACAATTATACTGACCAACATTTTTTTGGAATATGAAAGCCAATGTAAAAACCCTGCAGTGATGCAGACTTTGTATCGGTCTGTTGTGTTAAAGAGGGAGGAAGTCTCAACTTACCAGTCAATCTACGTTCCTACCCACACCTATGGGCATGAGCTGTGGGTCGTGACGGAAAGAACAAGATCCCAGATACAAGTGTCCGGGCTCTCCCTCAAAGAACGGGTGAGAAGCTCGGTCATCCAGGAGGGGCTCAGTGTCGAGCCGCTGCTCCTCTGCGTCGAGAGGAGCCAGATGAGGTCAATGATCCTGGGAGCTAAGTTCTCTGGGGCTTCATGCCCTTGGTAGGATCACCCATGGGAAACAGGTCCTAGGTGAGGGACCGGTCAAACTACGACTCCAAAACCCCTAATGATTACTACAAAAATTGGATCCAGGTTTCCCTTGCCTAGAGGTGGGTCACCCGGGTCCCCCTCTGGAGCCAGGCCTGGAGGTGGGGCTGCACCCATGGGCTTACCCCCTGTGAGAGGGGCCATAGGGGTCGGGTGGACTGTGAGCTGGGCGGCAGCCAAAGGCGGGGACCCTGGCGATCCGATCCCCAACTACAGAAACTAGCTCGAGGGACATGGAATTGAGAGGAGCCAGATGAGGTGACTAGGGCATCCGATTCGGATGCGTCCTGGACGCCTCCCGGACAAGTCCCACGGGAATGAGACCCCGGGGATGACCCAGGACACGCCGGAGAGACTATGTCTCTCGGCTGGCTTGGGAACGCCTCGGGAAGAAGCGGCTGGGGAAAGGGAAGTCTGGGTATCCCTGCTGAACCTACTTCCCCCGCGACAGGACCCGGAAAAGTAGTAGATAATGGATGTAAAAACCCAGCTGAGACCTTTTAGTTTTGATCTATTGGGACGTGTGGGGCCCTAACACAAGCACTAGCTGGACACCTCAAGTCCGCTACGTTTGGGTGGAGTGACTGCCAGGATGCGTATTGAAAATAGATTTCGCTTCCTCTAGTGCACTTTTAAGAGGTACCGTAGCCCGGCGTGTCCACCAAAACAACAAGTGGGAAAAGTATACGTGTCCTACAATTACTGTACGGTCATTTATTTGAGCGTGATGGGGACCAAGCGAAAAATCCACGAGTAAGTCATGCCCCTTCTCACCCCAAAAGATTTACATTTCTTAAAGATGCCACAAGGTGGCAGAAAAGCCCCGTCTGATAGGGAAAAAAAAGGTGCAGAGTACAGGTGTCGTAAATCAGAGCCTTGAGGAACACCGGAAGTGGCCGTGACAAGCTGAGATCTGATAGTTCTGAATAAAAAAAAAAAAAATAAAAAAATTCTGCCTCGAATGCTACAAGGTGCGCACGGACGTCAAAAGCGTCACCGTGTCAGTACATAAAAGAGAAATGTCGTGTCTGCAGAGAGGAATCCATGATGGAGTATTTGAAGATCGCCCAAGACCTGGAGATGTACGGAGTCAACTACTTCAGCATCAAAAACAAGAAAGGAACAGAGTTGTGGCTGGGAGTGGACGCTTTGGGACTCAACATTTATGAACAGAACGACAAGTAAGTGACTCCGCTAAATATCGGATGTATTTCATCTTTTGGGGCATGTTTGCGAGACTGAGGTTTGTGCGCCCGTTTTCACAGAATGACGCCCAAAATTGGCTTTCCTTGGAGTGAAATCAGGAATATTTCCTTCAACGACAAGAAATTTGTCATCAAACCGATTGACAAGAAAGCTCCGGTATGTTGACCTTTCAAACTAAAGGCATTCATTTTGTGCTTCCTGGCAGTTACGATTTTTTCTGCCCCCCCCCCGCCGCCGCTAGGACTTTGTATTTTATGCGCCGAGGCTGCGCATCAACAAGCGTATTCTGTCTCTGTGCATGGGGAACCACGAGCTTTACATGCGCCGCCGCAAACCCGACACCATCGAAGTGCAGCAGATGAAGGCTCAGGCTCGGGAGGAGAAGAACCTCAAGAAGATGGAACGGTAACGGTCACAGTCACATCATCACACCGGCGGACACTTGCACAATTTGAAAGCGCACAAAAAGTTTGAACATTTGCGTCCGGAGCGCGACGCTAATCGTCCACCGTCAGAATTATCTTAAAGGATAGCCGGCCCATTCAAGTTTCTCTCAATACGCCAGAGCTCTGCTGGATAACGAAAAGAGGAAAAGGGAAGCCGTGGAAAAGGAAAAGGAGAAGATCGAGAAGGAAAAAGAGGAATTAATGGAACGGCTGAAGCAGATCGAGGAGCAGACCAAGAAAGCTCAGCAAGGTCGGTGACGGAGGCGACGGCGGTCGTTGCGCGGTCGTGCTCAGGTGAAGTCGTTGTGCGCAGATCTGGAGGAGCAAACGATGAGGGCTCTGGAGCTGGAGCTGGAGAGGAAGCGAGCCCAGGAGGAGGCCGAGCGCCTGGAGGCTGACCTGAAAGGCGCCGAGGACGCCAAGATGGCTCTCTTGCAACAGTCGCAGAACCAGATGAAGAACCAAGAGCATCTGGTTGGCTTTTACATTTTGACTGGTCCGGCTCGCGTGGCCTTCAGGTCCAGTCGTAACCGGAGTGCTGTCCTTTCAGGCCACCGAGTTGGCTGAGCTGACCTCAAAGATTTCCCTCCTGGAGGATTCCAAGAAGAAGAAGGAAGAGGAGGCAACGCTGTGGCAAGAGAAGGTGCTGCCGCTTCCGGGTTCTTCCTTATCAATAAGCGCCGAGATGAGTTTTTCCAAAAAGTACACAATCGCAACGCGGCCCATACAGTCCGTCCTTGTGTACTTAACTTTAGCTCCGTTTTCTTCAAACATGTATTCACAAGAAAGAAATACCCTGTAAAACTTCTACATTCCAGAAAGTTTACTTGGCCTGGACTGACTAGTTACCCTCATGGTAACGCAGTTAGTGGTCTGTCCACGAGACCGCATTGGCCCACGTGTGATTTAAAAAAAAAAAAAAAAAAAAAAAAAAAAAGACAAAAACATGCACATTTGCGCAGATTTATATTAATTCACACTTGGAACAAGAGTCATTGTAATACAACGGCAGACCATTTATGCTCTCAAAACAAATCAGATGTCGTTAAACCGCACGCTGTAGCGTAAATCCATTCTTAGTGAGCGTTAAACGGACGACCGTCTCCTTCCCTCAGGCCACCCTGGTGCAGCAGGACTTGGAGAAGACCAAAGAAGAGCTCAAAAACAAAGTGATGGCGGCCCACGTCCAGGAGCCCCTCAACACCGAGAACGAGCACGACGAGAACGACGAAAGCAGCGCCGAGGCCAGCGCAGAGTTCACGTCGGCCGCCGGGTACAAGGACCGCAGCGAGGAGGAGCGCATGACCGAGGCGGAGAAGAACGAGCGCCTGCAGAAACACCTGCTCGTAAGTCTGACCTTTTGGATTTACGGACATCCGGCCGGCCGGTTTCTGGGCCTGAACACAAGGCGCCGCGAAAACTAGCTTGCAGTTTTTGGGCACAGAGACGCCACAAGATGGTGCCAAAGAACCACTCGTGCAACTTTAGTGTCTGCGCTTTGACCTGCACATGCTTTTCACCTCATAAAAGTATAAAAAAAAAAAAAAGATATGCTAATATTAAAAAAAACTGCCATTGCAGGCGTTAAGCTCCGAGCTGGCCAACGCCCGCGACGAGACCAAGAAGACGGTCAACGACATGATCCACGCCGAGAACATGCGGGCGGGACGGGACAAGTACAAGACCCTCAGACAGATCCGCTCGGGCAACACCAAGCAGCGCATCGACGAGTTCGAGTGCATGTGATCCGCTCGAGCGGACCGGCCCTTTGGATCGGTCACATTTCCACGCGCTACCATTCCAAACCGAATTTAGGCAAGCCACTGGTCGATAAAAAGGGACATACTGTATTTTGTAGGCGCGTTCCGTTCCTCATTTAGGAGGTTTGGAGCATATCTCGTTAAAACGGACCACATCAGATCGACAAAAATTGTAATTTCATCTCATCGTTCTGTCGCTTCCAAATGAAAGGCCGCAAAATTTACACTTCTGCTGTACACGTGGAAACGGAATTTTTTCTGTCCGGAATAAAAGATGGCCTTATGCGCCCGCACCACTTTTTGAAAAAACAATGCAAAAAAAAAAAAAAACACAAACTTGGACTTGACTTCAGTGAAGTTTTACGGTGCTTCACTAGAGCAGCATTTTTTTTGCGATATAGACTGAATAAACGTGTGCCATAAAGAAAGCTTTTTAGTTTCAAGTGTGAAATTTGGATCTTTCTGATGAAAATGGAAGCAAAAAATAAAATGTAAAAAAAAATTGGATGATTTTGGTCAGATTGTAGCTCGTGCATAAAAAATACAGACTTTTCTTTTAAATTATTTTTTAGCTTTGAGGTTTAAGCGTTAGGCTTGTGGCTGTTCATACATGAGTTTTTATTAATCAATTAGTTTTGTTATCAATTAGTTTATTCAATTCAACATCCTGCAGTATGTCTTCTATCAAGTGGTGTGTTGCAAAGTAATCTTAAATTTAAAAAAAGAAAAAAATAAATAAATAAAAAAAAGAGAGAAATCACATCCGGAGGACATTTTCGCATCTGAAAGAATTTCCTTTTAACATGCACTGGAACATCTCGCAGTATTCAATATTAACTCAAACGATAATGAGTAGTATCTCACTTTCATGCATTTTAATATACTGTATGTATTTAATGAATGACTTTTTTTTTGTATTTTGGAATTCTGATGTCATCAAATCATACGGTGTTTTAAACAAAAAAATGAGAAGAAAACACCACTGCGGCTATTTTTTTATTTTTGTAATAGAAAACTCCAGTAAAAGTCGAAGGAACAAGCAAGAGCCTGTGCGCGCTGCACGGCACCGACATCAATTTTCAAATCAAATCAAAAATCATCATCATCCTTTCCGCCTCATTCTGGCATTAAAGCACAAAAAGGGTTTTGCTCGTTTTTCGACATTTAAGGTCAAAATCAAAAGTATTGTAGCAGTAGGTCTTTTTTATATATATATATATATATCTATTTTGATGTGCCTGAAGGAATTTGTACTTGGATGCAATTGACAATACAGTATTTTGCCCCATTGTTGTACTTTCACAAAATATAACGCATTTGCTATTTCCGATAACTTGACGCTGTGCTGTAACTTTGGAAAACATGGAAAACGATTGTGCGTTTGGCTCAACTTATCTTTGGTCAGAGAGGCGGACTCGCTCAGATGTTTTCCTCCAGTAGTTCTTAGAATATATTAAAAAAAAAAAAAAAAAAAAGACAGTCATATTCCCCCCCTCCATATGACAGACAGTGCCTTGCCCAATTTTTTTGCTTCGTCTTCCTTTCACCAGTGAATAAAAGCCAGCAGAAAAAAAAAATAATTGTCTTTTCCTTTTCTGTCTGTACAAATTCAAACTTTGGATAACATCACAAATTCAGGAAAAAAAAAACTTCTCGGTGCATTATTTTTTTAAAGTTTATTCTAAAATGCAGCGTGCCGAGTTGGAGTTCCCGAAGCTCAGCGCAATTCTGTAAATCTCCCTCAATCATCCATTTTTAGATGTCATATAAAAATAACAGTGTGAGCGCTTGACAGGTGAGCAGAAAAAAAAGCAGCACTCACTTCAGTGTCAGTTTGCAGGAATAAAATAAATGAATGCAGCAATAAATAAAACTTGTTGCCGCTGTCAGCAGAGTCACTGGCAAGAGTTTTTCCACTCCGCTCGACTGCGTTGCGCGTCCTCTTTCTTCACTTCTTTGTTGGGGAACAACTTGATGAAAGTTGACTCGAGTCTTTCTCAAGAACTTCCGCTCCGCAAGTTGGGCGTGAAGCGGCCTCACCTCACGACCCGTTTGGTGGAATTTGACACTTTTCTGGGGACCACCAGGTCCAATTTGTCTCGCAATCAAGTTCTTCCGTGTGGGCTTGTTCACAACACGGATGATGAATTTAAAAAAAAAAAATGACTTCACCTTGTTTTGAGTCCGCTCCTCGGCCTTCTGAGAATTCACAATTGCTTGGAAGACAAAATTAAAAATCGCAAAGTATTTTCTCTGAAGCAATGCAAGTGCTGCAATTTTCCATCTTGAGCAATAAAATGACTGGCAGCCCTTTTCAGGAATAGCAACTTGCAATTTTTCAGATGGTCTGAAGTAACTGGAACCCACTGCAGTTCCCGTGTCCGGACGGAGAAAAAAGGGACTACAAAATATTCTCTTCTCATTTGTTTTAATAATTTTATAAAGATACATTTTTGTTGTATGAACTGCTTATTTGCATTTTGGCATCTCCAGGAAAGATGTAAGTAAAAGAAATTTAGTAGTAAGTTGGAGTCAAAGCCGTGTCCTTTCCTGTCCTGTCCCTTCGTCTTAGTCAAAGCCGTGTCCGTTCCTGTCCCTCCGTTGTAGTCGAAGCCCTGTCCGTTCCTGTGCTGTCCCACCTGCCCAAAAAAAAAAAAAAAACATTTCCATGGTGCTACCTTTGGGGTGGGGACTGCTGGCTGTGTCAAAGTTTAACTTTAGTAGATGCCGTAGGTCCCAAAAAAAAAAAAAAAAATGGAGAGCAGTGTTGAAGTGACCCTCGGGATGGATTTTTAGCAAGGCCAGTCTGAGAAGCAAGACAAGACTGGCGGTCAGTTTTGTCTGCGCGCATGCAAACCTGATGAAAGTGTCATTTGCGGCTGCCAAAAGGAAGTTGTTCTCGCGTTCAATTCAAGTGGGCCACGTTTTCGGGGGTTCTTAAGTGCGTGACGCGCAGTGGACTTCAAAAAGTGACAGACTGGTAACCGTCAGGTCCATAAGTGACTTGTGAACTTAAAGAAGACAGGCAAGGCCGGCACAATCTGCGTATCCGACAAAGCCTTGGAGAGCATTTCACAAGCGTGACATGTTGACACTTTATTTCCACACATTTCCTGCGAGCGAGCAGCTCGCTTATCTTCCTCGTTCTGACTTCCCTTTTGCCGCAGTGCAGCCCGAACGCTCCGACCGGTCGTCGTCGGCTCTTCGCAAGCAAAGACGGGAGCGGAGAGGGTCGCCGGAACCCCGGCGGCGACGTCCTCACGCGGCAGGTAACCGATTCACCCCGGCACGATTGAAATGCTCAGTTTCTTCTTCTTCGTTTGTCGAATGTTGCTTTCTCCCGAGCAGTCCGCTTGGTTTTTTTGGAGAGATCCGGCCCCCCACTTAGTGTATTTGACAAGCTGAGTCGGACACTCTGATTCAGCGAGTGTCAGTTTGTCAAATACCCGAAGTGAGGCGTCACTGGCCTACGAGACGCCGCCGACCTCGACCGGAACGCTCAACCGGTCCACGTGTGCGACGTTTGGGTCGAATTCAGCAAAGGATTATGGGAATGAATTCTTTTGGATATTTTAACAAGAGGAGAACACTGTATAGAATATGTTGTGCATGGGCTTCTGAGTGTCAAAATATGTAAAAGTTGAAAACAATGAATTAAAACAGATTGTGCACATTGACTTGGGACAGCTGCTGCCGAACAGCTTTGTTGTTACTGGAAAATAAATACAGAGAAATATACAGTTTTTGTTTTTATTGCCGTCTTTCCACCTATATAAAAATCCTACCTCGGCCTTTAAGGGACTACACAAAACCCCCCAAATTAATAGGTGGCCAAATATGTTTTTCCGGCGAAGTCAAAGGGTTTGGGGGGGGGGGGGTTCGCTCTCTCGCTCAATTGTGACACGCAAACACTTATCAGCCGTTTGTACACTTCCTGTTCCTGTGTGGACAAGCCCGATCGCTGACATTTTGCAAGTGTGGACAGTCCCACTCGACTGTAATAAGTCTCGTTTTACAGCTTATCACATTTGCAAAATGCAACATTAGCTGCAAATTAAAACGTACGTCAAGTGACGCCTTTTAGATTGATATAAAAAAAAAAGAAACCTGTGATAACTTGAACAAACCTGTCACAGATAACGCACAATATTCCAACACACGCATTCACCATCTTGATGAGTTACAATAAATTCATCAATTTTTTACAGCACCCGTCTTCATTAAGGTCACAGGACAGTCTGTCTACAACTCCTGTCGGCGAGAACGAATGTACATACGTACACGTGTGTTTGGAGAACCCAAAGAATCCTACGCGAACAATGAAACTCGGGATTCAAACCCAGATTATTTAGCTGTGAGGCAAATGGGCCAGCCACTAGGGTCCCTTGCTGCCCATGAAGGAAATAACTGGATGGTGTTCAAGTGTGCATACGGGTTAGTGTTAGGACACCCCCCCACACACACACTTTTTATTTCCCCCATATATACCTCAAGTAAGTCTTGGATGTCATCAGTGTCAGCATGTGATCAATTTATGAGAATATAATTTTTTTTTTTTTTTTTTTACAAAAAGCTTTTAGAAAAGTACTAGGAATGCCCATTTCGATTAAAAACCAAAGCCAAATGTGCTGTTTTAGCAGACAAAAGTGAGGCCAGAGTTTTATGCTACAGCTCTTGACAACCAGGATATAACCAAAAATACTATACATACAAAATGTATTTAATAAAATACACGGTACTCACCAGAGGTGCGCAGTATTTGTAGACGAACTCTCGTCTTTTTTTTTTTTTTTTTTTTTTTGCTAGCTGCTTTGGGTCCAAGCTAGCAAGCTACGAAGTTGTTGAAATGTTAAATAAAAGACGAAAATGAGCTTCATTTCAAGTTTGTCTTGGACACCGTCTTAAAAATGATTTTTTTTTTTTTTTTTTAAGTAATTGTTATGTTCACCTGCTTGCTCAGCTGTGGGCAAGTCGCTCTAAACCAATCAGCGGAAGGTAAAAAAAAATGCAACGTCACCGGAAGTCGGCTAGACACCGCTGTTGATTGAATCTGACATCTGATTGGGTCAAATTTGGATCGTTCGTTGGCGTCACTGATTCCTCCCCCCCCCCCCCAAAAAAAAAAGATCGAATAGCGCAGACATATCTAGCGATGTGTCGATGGTTGAAGCCCGTTGGCCGCCATCTTGGTACTCCCAAAACGTGCGGACATGGTTCATCGGTTGCAATATGGCGTTTTTCCTCAAAATTTGGCACGTAGAATTCAAACTTGTCAATTTTTTTCAGTTCTGGTAACATGAATGATTTTTAATTCGATTGGATAAGCCAAAAAAAGGCGAAGTGCAAAGGAAAGACATAGTGTAGCGCCGGAGAAAAGGAGTCGGAGGCGGAGTGTCGGACACAGGAACAGAACTTTTTTTTTTTTTTTTTTTGTAGGAACAGAACTTGCTTTATTGTTCGACATCACCAAACTACTCGCATAACGGCGGGAACTCTGTTAACCTTTCCTCCGGAAGCGCAACAACAAAAACAGTCCGTGCGGAACCCCGCACCCCAACTCGAGGTTCCGCAGGTGAATTATGTAAACACCACAATAGAACACCGCCACTAGCAAGAAAGCTTGCATATTACCCAAGGCCAGATTTCTGTGACATGTGAACTTTTCTCAAAATATGATCTGAAAGCCTATATCAGGGGTCACCAACGCGGTGGCCGGTAGCCCGCGAGGACAATTAAAGGCGCCCGCTAGGCATGTTCTAAAAATACCACAGCTTGAAATTTGGAATCTGACTTGCTTATGTTATTTACATTTTCAAAATACCTGTAATGTCACATCATACAAAAAATGAAAACGAAAATATTTTAGGTGTGTATAATGAACTATGACTGAAGTTTTCTGCAAACAAGTCACGTAGCCCTTCGTACAATCAGTTCTCACGATGTAGCCCTCAGCCCCAAAAAGATTGATGATCCCTGCACTATATCGTAACATAGCAAAAAACTAAGCATTTTTTTTTGTCATAAAAACATGAAATTTCAAGTCAATCAGTCAGATATATTTTTGGAAATGAGGACTCGCAATGGGAAAATACATGCGAACAACAGAAAGATTGACAGACCTACATGCAGAAAAAAAAAAGAGTACTAGTATATAGGAGAGGTTTTTAATGACGCCATCTTGTGTGTCATAGAGGTCAGAGGACACAGGTTGATAGGTGAAGATTTTTTTTTCTTCCCATCTTTAATTTACCCGATTGGTCGAAGGGCCTTTTGTGACGTCGTTGGAAACCCGTCATTTGGTCGCAGCGCTGGTGTCGAGTGATTGAATTCCCACAAACAATCGCTGGAAGATCTTCAGACGTCGCTTTGCCGGCCGTGGACTGAGGCACGGGTCCAAGTTGCTTTGCTGCTATGTGACATTTTGTCCACTCACTGGTGCTGTCGGCCCGTTTCATTCGCCGGCCCCCCCATTGAAGAACGTTTCCATTTATACTTGACGCCTTTATCCAGAAAAGGGGCCACAAACCTGCAGCTCTTTTTGTCATCCATCCATCCGTTTTCTGATCCGCTTATCCTCACGAGAATCACGGGAGCGCCGGAGCCTATCCCAGCTATCATCGGGCAGGAGGCGGGGCGCACCCCGAATTGAGTGTCAGCCAATCGCAGGGCACATATGGGAGGTGGGAGCCATGTTTGTTGTCTTGTGAAGCGCTTGCTGCTGCTTTTCAGGTACAAATGAAAGATGGTGTGGAAATCAAAGGTTTGATTGATCGATTGATTGAAGTCAAACGTGCATGGCGACACAACGGGCCAACGTGGCTACTTGCGCTTCTCGCGACAACATTTGAAGTCTGCTTATCGAAGTTATAGGCAAGGAAGACTCGTCGCGGATTTGTCTGCTTCTCTTCGCGCTAATGGCGTATCAATTAAATCCGAAGGATGACAACATCAGCAAAATGATTGCTCCCTGCCATATCTTGAAATCTTAATCAATAGTGAGGAAGAATAAGAATTTCCCTCTCAAAGCTCCACACAGATAACTTGACAGCGAGGGGACGTTGTTGAGTTCGGTTCATAACAAATATTTCTTAACAGTAACACGGCGCGTGGCTAATTTTAAGCTATTTGATGTTTAAATGTGCCACTAATAATTTGTTTGGTATTTGGACAGCATGTAACACAATCATAAGCGATTGTACACTGCACCGTGAAAGAAAGCGCAGAGTCTCTTTGGCCAGATGAGCGGGAAGACGCGCACGGTCGCCCGTCCTCACGCCTCTCGCGTCGCTCGTGTTGACGTCTCGAAGGCGGCGTGAACCCGTCCGGCTGCGCCGCTTTTCGGGGTGCCTCGTACTTTCTGAGACTAAACGAAACCTCTGCTCGTTTAGTCTTCCAGACTTTGGGAAAACACTGGAATCGCACATGCCTTTTCGATACTGTTCGCCGTGTGCAGGGACTCGTGGTTCCGGTCACCGACTTCGTCTTTCGAGGTACAGCAAGAAGAGTGAATTTGTAGCACAGTGATGTCGCCGTTCTTCACCCAAAGTCTCACCGAGTCGTTGTCGATGTGCTCTTGGTGATACACCCGGGATGGTGCCAAAGCCGCGTCAAACACAAAAGCAGTGTTTTGCTGCCATCGCCGGTCTTCGGAGCATCTTTGATTCGAGGAACTTTGTTGACCTGAGGGGAGGAGCTTGTCGAAGCGTTGGACTTTGGTGCATTCTAGTGGCGGCTGTTCATGATTGTAAAGCTTTTTAGGGGCTGTCAATCACTCACCGGCTTTGCTACGGGGGCTCGATCCATAGTCCAGTCAACTTGAAACAAACCGTTAAGAGTGAGCAACAGCGGAAGATTTCTGCTGGAATTGAAAAGACATTGGTCACCCGTTCCTTTGCTCTGATTTCAAAGCTTTTTTTCAGGTAATTGGAACTGGACGGGGTCAACGGGACGACATCGTAAAACCAAACAAACTTAACGATAATCGGATCGAGTTTCAGCATTTTGCCACCCTACCGATTAGAGTCAGCGAAGGTTAAGTGCGTTAAGTACAACCGGGTCCGCTGACATGGGCGAGAGGCAGGCGACGCTGAAGCGGTCACCGGCCAATCACAGTCCAGCCAATCGCACTCGTACGACCCGACCAATTTGGCTGAAGTTTCTGGAACGTGGGTGCAAAGCCGTCTCGCTGAGACGTGATTCCAAAACTCCCTTCTTGTGAATTTTCCTCACTGGTCCTTGCATGCGACTGCTGGATTCTCACCAAAGGTTCAAGTCAAAACAAACCACAATTAGTGCCACGAATTCCGGAACTCGTCATTGCGATCCGGGACTGCGTCCACGTCACGAGTGCGTTTCTGGACAAGCCAGTCGAGAAATAAGCTCATCACCTGCGCTGTGAGGACAACATCAGATGAGCTAATTGTTACGTTGTTGACAAGACAAGTGCAGCGTACGCGAGCGTCACCGAATGAATCCGTCGCGACGCTATCGGAAATCTTTCCCCGCCTGAAAAGCTGAACGCCACACAGAAGCTTGAGCCGTCGCCGCCCGGCTTCTGTTTTGCTCCGTCTTCAGCCAAAGCAGCGGGAAATTGACACGATCCGCCTTCCAAGCGCGCGGCGCGGAGACGAGAACGGCCGTGCGGCGCGTTTCCCGCTCGACGGTGCGCCATGACCTCGTTTGCGGCCGACGTCGCCTTCGCCGTGTCACCGTGACTCGCGCTTGCTTTTTTGGAAGACGTCGCTAATTGAAGCCCAAAACACGCTGGAAGGAGGATTACATGTTCCCGGCCTGCTCCTGAAAGACTCGTTCAAGTAGAAACGTTACGTCCTCCACTGAGCGTCTTTATTATGCTCAGTCAGATCTGCTGATGGGAGGAGGAGATTTGCCCCCCCCCCCCCCCACGCGAGATCTCGACTGCCTAAAACAACGGACGACGGAGACGGCGGTTGCTATGGCAACTGCCATCGCATGGACGCTGGACACAAGATTTGTTTCGTACTTACGCGCGACTTCTCTTTGGACAAAATCGACTTTTATTTTGAAATAGTGTCCAATTGTTTGTGTGGTGCAGGGGAGAAAAAAAAAGGCACAGTATTGTACATGTTACATCGCACAACAGGCGGGCATTCCAAATCTGTCACATTTGAGGACAACAGCGAGTGTCAACATCTTACAAATGGCGAGAGCCTACGCCAACGCATTTTCAAACAAACGAATCAATAACAACAGCAGAAAAAAATGTGGAGCCCGGGGCCAAAGGTCGACGAGTTATTCCGCCGTCCGGGCGCAAAGTTGCTTTATCAACCGGCGTCGACCGGACGGAGCCCATAAAAGCGTCCATCTTGGCGGGCGAATCCGTAGGTGGTGAAGTCTGAAAGCGTCTACGCGATGCTGATGAATGCGTTTTAATCAAATGAAAATCACACCCAAGGTGTCGTCGGAAGTGAACGGCAAATATTTTCGTTTGCTCCTCCTGAGAGTCGGCGGAGACATAACAAGACTTTATTGACCATCATCACCTGCAGCGAATTGTGACTAAATCCGCACACTGTTGATGGAAGATAGGCACGCTGTAGCGTCTGCTTTTTTTCAAAAATATTTTTTTTTTTTATCTATTGACTGAACATTACCTTCATAAAAAAAAGCATTAACTAGAGCAGTAAAAAGTAAGAAAACTAAATAAATCGGCGGTAATGACAATACTGATGCGAAAATGGTCGGAGTGCTTATTTCCTTTGTTTGGACTCCCTGGCAGGCGCACGAGAAGTTGAAGATTCACCAGCGTGTGAGGTCATGCACGAGCGCCGACGGCGTCCGGTCCCGGTTCCCGAAGGCCAGGACCAGGACTGGCGACCGCTCGTCGCCCGGGAGGCGGGACATTCTCGGACATGATGACCGTGTTTTCTTCAAAGGGAAAATGTTGCACCACGCGTCACGATGGGGGGTGGGACCAAAACGTGGATCACCAGTTTGGAGTCCACGCACCACATTTAGTTGCCGGAGACGTTCGGATTCCTCGTGCAGTGAATCACAAGAGCTGAAAAAGATGTATTGGAGGTTGCTTTCCGATCATAAATCGACATGAGCTATTCCGCGGCTAATGAAAGCGCTCAAAATTATGTGACTGGCCAAAAGCAAAGGTTGGAGTATTTCATGTGTACAGTTCCAAATCGTGTAACGCATCGGGAAATGCGATAAAAGGCGCTTTTGCCACGAGGTTTCCGACTTTTTTCAGGTCATTCTGTCGGTTTTTTTCTGCGTCCATCCGCGCTCTTGAAGGACTTGAAGGCCGTGAATAGCTGCCAGAGGAACATGTCCCAGATAAGAATACGAGCTGCAACACTTAACACCTGCATTTTGCTCTTTTGGAGGGGGCCTTGCTTTGCTTCGCTTTGCCTCGCCGGAGCGCTTTCCCGATTGCACCTTATGCAAGCATGCAGCCGAGCGCTTGCTCGAAATGAAGCACCCCATAGCCGCATTCAGTTGATTTTTGAGTTCTTGCTGATGGAAAGCTCAAGTGTCATCCCTATAAACATTCTGAAATAGATATTGCAAGGAAAAATACATATTATACACGTTATTCACTTCAATGTCCATACGAAAAAATAAACATGAGCGGAGACCGCGTCATCCGTGCGCAAATTTGCGGAAGTCTCATTCGACGACATCCAAGTGGTCGGCGTATTGGCTGCGTCCCCTGTCCGTGACATCATTACTGTGGGAGACGAACACGCCCCTTCTGACACGGAAGCTCTTTTCAAAGAAGAGAACATCACACAACCGAGTGAAGTTACCGACCTGGGCAATATTACCCGATTGTTTCCAGCCATATTCTGATGATATGCGATCACGGCCAAACCGCCTCCCCGTCCGATCCACTTCCGCGGCCCGGGGTGGCTCGTCCCAGCCGCCCGGGGTGGCTCATTTTCGGCGCCGAGGTGGCTTATCACGGAGCCGAGCCGGGCTGGTTTACGCCGTTGTTTGTAGCCGCCACCGTCCGAGATGAACAACACCGCCAAGCTGGGGCACTTTATGGCGTTGTCGTCCCACGCGGCTGAACGCGGCATTGTCGGCAGCGAGCCCGAATCGGAGCCTTCGCTGGCGAGCCTGATGCTGTCCGACGCGCACATCGACACGTTGAGCACATCTGCCATACGTACGCGGATCTTTTGTCACGTTATGAGAGACGGATTACGTGGTCCGCCCCAAACTATTATTTTGTTTTAGTAGCTGTATACAGACCTACCTGTCATTTAGAACCCACGAAGGTCTCGTCAATTGCACCCGTGCAATCCATTTTTCACGACAAAGCGGGTCTCTTGCAAACTTCTGAAGGGTAAATCCATCTTCGTGAAAGTTCCACCAACCTCCAGCAATGCGACAAGCTGGCGTTTTGGCTAACACGAAGGAACAACGGGCTACCTTCCTGGAGGTAAAACTAATGGAAACAAACAAGTCCACTAGGGGGCGCCTCTGTCCAGTACGTCACTTCCTGCTTCTTCTTGAAAACAAATCCCTCGAGAGGATTTTTGTGGCGGGAGTTACAAAAATCTGTAAACGTCAAAATAATGTTTTGTGGTGAAAAAAAAAACGCATGGTTCCATGTCGGCTGACGTTTTTTCATAAATAACGTACTAAAAATCATGACAGTGGCCCTTTAAGGTTCGCTACAGGCAAGCAGTTTGAGGGTGTGCCCCTCCTCCTGCCCGAAGATGGACAAAATGGGCTCCAATGATTCCTGTGAGGATAAGCGGTTAAATGGATAATCATCATTGTAGATGCAGCGAGCAGCACACGGCCAAGTCCTCAAAGCCAGCTGAGTGCTCGTTGCACTATTCGACCTGCCAACAAATCAACAACAAGAACAACTTTTCACCACGCTGACATTTCTTGCCAGCCAGAACTGTACAAAAAAAACTGATTTTTGCACTTGAGTGCGGAGCTGAAAGAGGCGTGGAGATAACGGAGGGGAATGTGTGGGAGAGCCCAGGCAAGGCTTCTTCGTTTGGAGCGGCAAAATGCCAAGGCTGAGACATCAGAGCCCCCCCCCCCCCCCCCCCCCTCTTGCAAAAGTGGGAAATCTGCGAGCGCGACGCTTCAAGGTTACACAAACTCAAGTCTAACTTTGGAAAAGCGGCTCCCGGAGCGGAGGAAGTTCCGCAAGCGTCACTTTTGGCACAGCGCAGAGGTGAAAAGCGACTGTCGAGCACGCTTTTTCCCCAAACGCAGCTTTCGACTTCCCAAATCAAATGTAAATTCCTCAACGACAACAACAAACACGTCACTGCATCATGCTCATATGCTTTCCCGTAGTTTGTTTCCAGAAGATTCCGATTTTCAGAACAATAGGGACGTCGAAAATGTCACAATGCCCCGCCGAGAGTCTTCTCCATGTGGCAAAACCTGCGAGGACTTGAAATCGTACTGTCGGCGCGTGCGGTCGTCCGCGGCATCACACTCCCGTCCTTCCCCTCGGGAGGTTCTCCGGGAACTTTGGAAAATAAATCTTGAGATTTTGATCCAAAAAGAGCTGCAACTAATCATTTCATTGCTGGGCCAGTCGAGTGTATTTTGGATGATTCACGGCCATATTGAAAAATGGCAGATTTGACAAATCGGGTCCCCGAGGCCCGTTGGAATTCGTCCTTTTTTATCCGTGTAAAAAAAAAAAAAAAAAAAACGCTTTTAAACTGCACAGCCGCCGCCGATCTCAGCTGCCCAATGGTGTCCAAATGCAGTCGTGACCGCTCACCTTTGAAATGTCGATTTCCTTTGAGCCTCCGGGAACGTTTGCGATGCTGACGTGACCCCAGAAACAATTACGGCCGCCTCCGAGATGAAATGAGCTGACCCGAGATGTTGCCCTCCCGACGTCTGCTATCTGGCGGGAGCCGGAAAAGCGGATCAAAAAGCGGGATCCTTGGCCTTGGCGGACTGCGTTGGTCGCCGTCCAAGGTTCGGTCTTGGACTCGGGGGCGTAAGGCTGCGATGACGCGATGACGGCGGAGTTGTCTACGTACGCATCCGACTTGTTCGTCTTTGGCCGGCTCTTCTGATGGCAGCCATTAAAACAAAAGCACAAGAAAAGCCTTCGGCGCTCTGCAGCGGTTTGCCAAGGGATTCATCTCGAGACGATAGTTGACGTTCGCGTGATTTGCGGCAAACTGGAAACGAGCGACGTGTCGGCTTCCCGGGGTCCTTCCGAGCGGAGCGAGAGAACGTCGCCGACGCCGCCGTGCATTTGCATCTTTATCCAAATGACTGACTTTGTGAGAGGAGTTTGAAAATGCTTTCTGATGAGATTTTGTCATCGCCCAGCTCAATTTTCCTGCGTTAAGAATTGTTCCACAAGACTGCGAGCTGCCCCCTCCGCCGTGAAAATTCCTCTGCTGCCGAAACCCAACACGCAGTCTAGACGGGCCGGGCCGGGTCAGGCCGAAGTCTACTTGGTCTACTTTGAATGTTTCCACCTGCAACACTTTTTACTTTTTTTTTTTTTTTTTTTACAGAAAAGTTTGCAATATGACTTCACGAGTGAAATTTCACAATGAGCAAAAAATGCACCACATTCTTTACTAAGTTGATCCTTGGGGGGCCAGTTGGCGGACCGTCCCGGGTGCCTTCTACTGGGGGGCTCTCCAGTTGGCCCTCGGGCCTGATCCCACCCACCTTTGTCGGAGATCGGTAATAATTTATTTTGTATGATTTTTTTTTCTTTCTTTCGTGTTCTGTTTAGAACCAGCGTGTCGTCCCCCCACCCCACCCGAGAAAACTGCTTCCGTTCGACTGATACGAAATAAATAAATCACAAATAAAGGCTTGAAACTCGAATGTGACACAATAAGCAGCAACAGGCACTCCGTTGCGTACAATCTGCAAATATTCCGATAATATTAGCCGCAAATGTTGCAAATTCTTGATGTACGTCCCGAGGCAAGCAATTATCCGACACCTGGAAAGTCAAGAAATTTGCATCGGTTCAGCGGGCGAATCTCTGACCTTCCCGCATTATTCGTGTCCTTTGTGCGTTTTATGGAAATGCATGGAGTGCAATTCCCTGCTATGTTTAGCTCCGATTGGAGTGAGCGTCCATCTTATCGTTTTATTAAAGATGTAACAGCCCCCTTGAGAGCGAAGACCCTGTTCATTTCGTTTGGATCGGATTCTTAACATTCAGTCATGACGATGAATACGATGCTTCCTTTGTGCAATCTTCGTGCAATAATCACCCCCCCCCCCATATACACACACCCACACGCTCACAAGCTATGAAATCTTCTTGGGTTGCTCACATAACGCTGTGCAGATAAAAATCACTCAAGGTCTGCGCTTCCTGTTTTGCTCGCAGTTGTTCGGCGCGGTGAATTTCGGAGGTTCTGCGTCTGTTTGCAAGCGAAATGAGGTTTTTGGCTCCGCGGCATCGCCAACGTGATGCGGCGTATTATGTTTTTGCGTAAAATTGCGTGAAGTGCTCGTGCGCTAACAGTTAAAAAATGCTGCCGATATTCCACGTAGGAACAGCTCTCGGCGGAACTCGGAACTCTCTCGGGTTTCCGTCACGGCTGAACTTCAGCTATTTGTAAACAAGTACAAACAAATGTTGGATGCTGGATTTCCACTTTTGTTGTTTTTGTAAAATTTTGCCCAAGCAAGTAGCAGATTCTGCAATCAACATTTTCTGCTCTGACGAGAACAAGACAGCAGATCTCATCCATTATCTGAGCCGCTTATCCTCACGAGGGTTGCGGGAGAGCTGGAGGCAATCCCAGCTAAGGGGAAGACTCTGAACTGGTTGCCAGCCAATCGCAGGGCAAATGGAGACAGACAACAGTCGCACTCACAATCGCACCTACGGGCAATTTAGAGTGTCCGATTAATGTTGCATGTTTTTGGGGACGTGGGAGGAAACTGGAGTGGAGTTTTGGCCTTCTTTTACTCGTCAGGATCGCAAAAGATGCCCGCTGGCGGCGTGGAGCCGGCCACGGAGGGAGTTGAACCGACGCCCAATTCTGATCCGGTTACACTCCGCGTTTCGAAACCGTAGAAGACGTTGAGATGGCCGTGACGACAGCGCCGCGGAGGATTCCGGAAGAATCTTTGCGGCGAGGAAGTGAAGGCTGGGAAAGCGCCCGAGACTTTGAAGTTGGAAAAGTCGGAGCTTGGACTTGAACTCTTTATCTTTTGTTGGCGCCCACCCTGAAAAAAAGGTTGCCGGTTCGCCTGCTCGGAAAGCGCCAGTTTGAATTGGAATCGGACGGCGCGAGGACGACGGCGACCCTGAGCAAATTTGCGCTGGAGCCGTCACTTGGTTTTTAGCGTTTGTCGCCTTCAGGCCAGCTCGTGAGCCAGACGTTTGTTTTTTTTTTTCAGGTGACTTTGGGCGACGCGATCCACGTGACCCACGTGGGCCTTTCTCTTATCTGAGACGTGCTTTTCACCGTTTCCGCGGACGACGACGGCGGCACCCGAATCCCGTCGCCGGATGATCTCCAGCAGACTGAACGTGCGAATTAGCTGTTGTGATGAAGACGCTTGCTATTTTCTTCTTAAATGAGCCATTCAGTTTGCTGGAAGTCACGCCGCGTACTTTCCCTCTTTTCAAGGAAGCGCTCCAGCGATGTTTGTTTGTGGTCATTTCGGTGGCGTGTTTGCCTTGTCGGCCCGCTTGGGACGTGAAAAGAGTCACGGCGAGACCTGCAAAGACGGGAAGTTTTCATTGATTTCTGCTCGGCAACGCGTAAACGGAACGCCGATTCCTCTGTGGCCTGCGACTGGACTGGACCGGACCGGACCGGACCAGACGGGGATTCGCTCAGTTCCAGACAAATGTGTTTTCTTTGCGTTTGCCTATAATGACGAAAGGTCGAAGCTGCCGTACCACAACCTTTTTTGCGGATGTACGTATGAGTTTCCTCCGCAGGGTGTCCGGGCTGTCCCTTAGTGATGGGGTGAGAAGCTCAATCATCAGGGAGGGGCTCAGTGTCGAGCCGCTGCTCCTCCGCGTTGAGAGGAGCCGGACGAGGTGGCTGGGGCATCCCTGGTGAGGCGTTCCGGGCACGTCCCACCGGAAAGAGACCCCGGGGGACGACCCAGGACATAATCTCTCAACTGGCTCGGGAACGCCTCGGGATCCCTCCGGAAGAAGTGGCTGGGGAAAGGGAAGTCCGGGTATCCCTGCTGAAGCGACTTCCCCTGCGACCTGACCCGGAAAAGCGGCAGATAATGGATGGATGAATGTATGTAATATCTCTCTCGCCGTCTCATATATATCCTGTATATGACGCAGCTGTAGAGCGTTGGCCTCACAGTCCCGAGGACAGGAGTTCAAATCCCGGCCTTCCCTGTATGGAGTTTGCATGTTCGCGTGGGCACTCCAGTTTCCTCCCGCATCCCAAAAACACACAACATTAATTGAACACTCTAAATTGCCCCAAGGTGTGATTGTGAGTGCGACCGTTGGACAGCGATTGGCTGGCAACCGGTTGAGGGTGTTGCCCGCCTCCTGCCCGACAATAGCTGGGATAGACTCCAGCATTCCCACTCGTGAGGCTAAGCGGCTAAGAAAATGGATGGAAGGTGGCACGGCTATATATATATATATATATATATATATATATATATATTCAAAGATCATAGAGCCATAAAAACCCAGCAATATTGTGGCATGGCATCATTTCAAAGCGTTTCCTTTCTCACGGCGCTTTGAAGCCAACGCGATTGAGGCATCGTGAACGCGCCGAGACGCTTTCAACAACATTCCGCAAAAGTCACGTCAAGTGTCAGCGTTGAAAGGTTCGAGCGCTTGGGTGTGGCTCTACACCAGGCGGGTGGAGGTTCACGTCCTAATTAGTGATGACGTGAAAGGTCATTCTACTTTCATGAGTTCCACTCTATTTGTATTATTATTCTGTATTACTTGTTTTTGAACCCATACCAATATCTGAATTTTCAAACTGTGTCCACCTCAGCCGAATAAAAAACGATTCCACGCTATGGTGATGCTCGCCTCGTCTCATTTTTTTTTTTTTTTCCAGGGCGTAGTTTTTGTTTCGGCCCAAAGTCGGCTCGGGTCCAGCGAGGTCAGACCTTGAATTGGAGAAGCGGGACAGAAAAGGGGTGTCTGGCTCAAAAAGTATTTGGCATGGGGGGGATTCTTCATTCCAAGAACACACTCAAGGAGCAGATTCTCTTCATTTCTGTGTTTTTTTTTACACATCCCACAGCAAACAAGTTTTTTTGTTGCAACTAATTTGCCAGCTTTGCATGCGCATCTGCGTGTTCATCGGCCCAAAACTTCGGTAAAATGTAGTTTTGTGGGGCTCACGTTGGCGGATGGAACCGACCTCTTTTGGCAATACGCCCCCCTCCTCCCCTTCCACACCAATAGGTTTACAGGACGAGTCCTTTTTTTTTTTTTCCTTGAGGTATCAGGTACCACGAGGTCAACCTTTTGACACCTCTCGGCGAGAACAAGCAGACCTGCGAAAAATGTTTCGGCACCAAGTCTGAGAAGGTGTCATATTTGATTATCACGTGAATGAGGCGGCACGAACGTTGTGGTTTGGGGGACAAAGTCTTCAAAGACAACAAAGTTTGCAAAGGAGTGACATCATCAGATTAAAGAAGGGACTTTTGGCTCCGCCCTCGTTCTGCCAATTGAGGCCTAAAAAGGAATCCAGCAAATATTGATATGAGCGAAATGAAATGGGACTTGTCAGCAGGCTGCCAACTGTCAGACAAGAAATTATTTCCATCTTCAAACTACACCAGAGGGGCCCCTAGGTTTTGAACATTTTTTTGTTTGAGTTAAAATGTTGACAGATGAGGCGTGCGGTGATGGTAAAACACGTTTGAAAAATATGGCGATTATTTGTGAACAAAAGGTCAAATCACTCAGCCTTGAAAAAAAAAGTGTGTAGACAACAGGTCAAGTGTCAATGGCTCCAAGATCCGTAATGTCATTTTGTTTTTTTTGGGGGGGGGAAATAGCAGCCATAGCGACCACGTCGAATGCGTAATAGAAGAGCCCCGCCCACTTTGTGCCACTTTAGAGTTACACAAGAGCGCTCAGAGGATCTCATTTGATCCAAAGGATTGCTTTGTGGCATCTCCCCCCCCCCCCTTGCGTTTTTGACACCCCGAAAATTCGCACTGAACAAGGACGCGTGTGTCATCGGCACATTTTTTTTTTTTTTTCTAATTTTGTATTTTTACTGGAAACCAACCGCCTTGGTAGATGCGAGCGGCGCTAAACACTTTGCTGCTTTTCTTCTAGTCAGAAAACAAGAGTGGCTTTTTTTTTGGGGGGGGGGGTGTTTTTTGTTTCGTTTTTCTCTCTATTTTTCTTTGCGTTTGAGGAGGTTCAAAGCTCCTCGGACTTGTTGCGACGCCTCCGCGGCCGGGCTGAGCGCTTCAAAAAAAAAGTTGGCTTTTCCGATTTGTTAAGTGGACTGCAAAAGAATTAACAATCCATAATACGAAGAAAGAAAGAAAGGAAAGAAAAAAAAAAGAGAAAACTACTTGATGGAAATGAGCCAAAGTAGCAGACAGTCGTCGTCTTGTCTCGCGTTTTGGCCAGCGGGCGACAAAGTGGCGGCGGGCGAAAATGTGCCGCCGGCCACCTTTGCGGTCCAAAACCCGGGCGGAGGCGAGACGAGCGGCACCGGCAGCGGCACCGCTTTCGGGGCGTACGAGGCTGCGACGCGGAGCTGCGCGCGGGCCCCTCGCAAGGAGTCGTCCGACCCGCACTCGTGCGCCACCATCTCGGAGACCGCCCGCGAGCTGTGCAACGCGGTGTCCGTGTCTCTGGGGCTCTCGGGGTACTCGAGCGACACCGGCGACCTGGCGCACGCGCTCCCCTCGCAGTGCCTGTACCGAGCCGCCGCCAAGTACCGGTGCTCGTCGTCGCGGCACGAGGAGCGCAACGTCATGTTTCCGAGTTCTGAGGCGATGACGTTGGCTCAACAGCGCGTCAGTCCGCCGCCGCCGCCGCCGTCGTCGTCTTCCGAGCATTCGGAGTTCACGTGCGGCCAGCTCGACGCGGCGCCCCCGTGCCGAGCCTACAAGCCCCCGGAGGCGCCCGCCGTCTTCGGACAGGACGCCGGCGGCTACCAGCTGGAGCGGTTCAGCGTCGCCATCAAGTCGGAGCAGCCCAAGGGCCCGAGCGACCAGGTCCACTGGGGGCCCGACTTCACCCGCAGCGGCGGCGCTTACGACTGCCCCCGGCTGTGGGGCTCGCCCCCGCCGCACGCCGCCGGCGCCGACGCGGCCTTCATCTGCGAACCGTACGAGAGGTGCACCGGCGCCGCCGCCGCCGAGCAGTGGTACCCGGCGGGCGGGACGTCGGCGCCGCCCTACGCCGCCGGTAACTTCATCAAGACGGAGGCAGGAGAGTGGTTGGGGGTCGCCTGCGACGACCACAGGTAAGAAAAGTGTGTCGTCGCTGGCTCACTTATTATTTTTTCATTTATTTTATTTTTTTTGCTGTCCATTGCATATTTGATTTGTTGGGAAAGGGTTGATGGCTCAGGTCCCGAATTTCATTCAGCGTGCGTGTTGCTAAATTCTAACAACATCAACACAAAGGTGATGACCTTTGACTGCAACTGCCGTGACCTCATCTGTCACGACCCCAAAGAGAGCGTCCAAAGCGTTGTACTGAACCGTGCATTTCAGCAAAATGTGGTCAGTCCATCGGACGAACTACATCATCCTTAATATCAAATGTGTGTCTTTTCAGTGTCTTTTTTAAATGCGCCCGCAATGTCCCAAAAGTTCTCTTTCGGCAGAGCGCTGCAGGCAATTGTGGGTCGGAATCGGGCCTGGGAGATTTCCGTGCGCAGTGTTTCATTTTGGTCCCGTTTGTCAGACTTTCCCGCCGTTGCGTCGACTCTCAACGGTCGCGTCAGTCCAGAGCACAAATTTGGGAAGGCGATGACGTGCCCCGTCCTAAACTAAGCCGAGGCGGATCCGCTTTTCTCCCGTCCATGAATATTTGTGGCCAGAGTTCTTCACAACAAACAACATCCTCTGAGTACAATCTAAAAACCGAAAAAACTCGGGGCTATTTTTGTTGTCTTGGTCCATTGCGGTTGTGAGCTCTCATACTACCAATGCAGCAAGTAATGAACATTTTTTTGATTATTTTATAAAGTGTACTACACATGACAAAAAAAAAAATGTGATCAGTATTACGTGAACGACAGCAACTGGACATTCCTCATCAATTTATTTTCAACCGAGTCTCTGGACACGATATTTGTTTGGCGTTCCTCATCAATTTATTTTCAACTGACTCTCGCTCATTCCGAGGACCGAGGATCTTCGCGACCGGCCGATCGGGCCGCCGAACGGAATCGAGGCCGCACGTGAAGAAAGCGGCGACCTGCTTTTATTTCTCGTGTGCCCCTTCGAGTCCACCGCTCCGCATTTGGTGCTTCCTTTCCGACTCCAAACGCGGCTTTGCATTGTTTAAAGCACGCGTCTGGTTTCCATTGCCGCAGCGGATTTGTGCTCTGCCCAACGTGATTTACTGGGCTTTGTTCTATGACACTTCCACATCTGAACTCCATCTAAAAGATCACCGAAGAGCGTCCCTTCCATCCAAATCATCCCGATGTCCTCAATGCAACCGTTTGTCAATTGAAGAAAATGAAACTTTGAACGGTTTATTTTGGGACAACTTAACATTTGGGAAGCAGAAGTGTGTCGCGTTCAGGCCCATTTCGCAATGTCGGAAATGGAAGCTCTCACACGCTGCCGCTGGAGGTGCATTTATGGTTTTGGAGCCAGGCAGCCAGCCAGTTCGGTAGCCCAGCCCACACCAATACAGTATATAAAATTGTTCTTAATAGAAATAAGCGTCACGGTGTTGGCCTCACAGTTCTGAGGACCACGGTTCAATCCCGGCCCTCCCTGGAGTTTGTGTGTTCTCCCCGGTCCCTGAGTGGCCACTCCGGTTTCCTTCCACATCCCAAAAACACACAACCTTCATTGGAGACTCGAAATTGCCTCAAGGTGGGGATTGTGAGTGCGGATGGTTGTTTGTTTCTCTGTGCCCCGCGATTGGCTGGCACCCAGTTGGGGGGGCGTGCCCCGCCTCCTGCCCGATGGCAGCTGGTATTGGCCCCGGCACTCCCGTCTGTGACCCTTGTTCAGGATGAGCGGCTCAGAAAATGGATTGATGAGAATATATATATATATATATATATATATATATATATATATGAAAAATGTGATTTACAAGATTACCGGAACGTTGAATTTCACTGCAGATTAAACGACAAAATTCACATTCATCGTCAGCACAATATGGGAGAGAAATGGAGGCCGTGAGCGGAGAAGTGTTTGAATGGAAGGAACCCTTCAAATGATTGTCCTCGTTGGTATATCACCCGTGGGTGCCGTCGTCCCCTCCGACAATCCAACACTCGGCAATGTTTGTTCATGACAACTCCAAGTGTCTCACCTGCCAAGGCTAAAAAGGACATTCAGGGCATTTTCCACCCAAACTATCCAACAAAAGGACGTCAAATATTATAATGATTATTTTTTTTAAATGTAATGATGACAGGGGAACTTTAATGGGACTGTCGAGGTCTTTGCAAACAATTAGAAAGCCAAAAGCAAGAGTAAAACTAAGTAAACGCTTCCCGGTTCCTCACGAGTTCATTTCCTGTTTGTCAATGGCGTAAAATTTGGGGAATGTACCAATGCGCGGGTGTCATATTCAAGGCCTGGGGGCCAGATCTGACCCCCCCCCCCCAACATGATTTTAGGTGTCCACAAAGGCAACCTCTATTAAATGTTGTGAAAATCTGTACCAAAATCTCAAAGTCAACGAGATAATCTGAGCGTCTTAGCAAACATGAAGAATGATTACAAAGGCCGACATTTCCGATTCCAAAACGAGCGCATACATTTCGTGTGTAAATATGATTACAGATTTTTTGGGGGGATGGTTTCAAAGTCATCACGGCCCCCTGAGGGAAGCCCGAACTTCAATGTGGCCTGCTCCCAAAAATGAGGTTGACAACTTTTTCCATCGTGTTTTTAAGATGCGAACGTTTCTCACTAAAAAGGTTTCCCGTATTATTTGCATGTGGGCTTCCGTCCCTCGTTGCTCAAATCTGCCAAAATGATCACACCAGGCACATTTCTGGCTTTCATCCTTGGTGGCGCTGCAGACTATTTGCAGTTTTTGCCTCCACCTATTCGCAAACCCCCCCCCCCAATTGAAACTGAAACATTATTTATTTGTACTATTTTTTGCTCTTTTACTGTGAACTTTGACATCCTAGCGGCCATTATGTCTGGTTGGTGTTTCTTCTTTATCAAGGCTGACGCAGGGTGCATCCTGCGCCCCCTCCCCTAATCTCGCCTTTCCTTTGGCTGCACTTTCGACATGCAAATATTTCCCACACCATCCCCGTTGGGTTCTGTCGAGTTAGTGCACACAGACGACCATTTTTAACGCAATTATTTGAGGATCTTTGATTTGATGTGTTCAAAAATAGAACCCTGACAAAGTGGGAGAAAACATTTTTTGCTTCTAAATGATGTTTTTTCTCACTTTGGTTTTGTAACATTTTGAGTTTGAAATATTATTATTTGCATCTTTGTACGTGTAGAAAAATTTCTATTTAAAAAAAAAATGTTTTCCATAGTTGTGCACTGCGAGTGCCCCACGTGATGTGCACTCCCGCTTCAAATTTCGCCAAAGTCATCCGGAGTCTACGCTGTGGGCCTTGAAAAAAATTGGTCAGCGGACTGTAAAGGCCCCCCGGGGTCATAGTTTGGACACCAATGCTAATATGCTAAAGATGGTATCTCGTGGACGATGCGCCCAAGCAATCAATGGGTGCAAATGGCAAAATGTCTGCGTGAAAGAAGCGAGACCTGTCGGGCCGCGTGACCATAGTAGAGGAACTGCAAACGCCACCACACTCAGACGTGTTTCTGATGTACGTATTGATCTCATTTTGCTTTGAAATGCACTAGCGGGTGAAAATAGAAGAATCAGCTTTCAGTACGTCGCAATCAGAAGTATAAAAGCAGAATCTTGATCCACACGGGGGCCCGCAGGTACCAGGCACCCCCCCCCCCCAGAGTTCACACTTGACAAAATTGCTCACGAGTGGTGGGACGTTGCGATTACCTTAAAAAAAAAAAAAAAAAACAGAGATGTGATCATTTGAAAGTGTAAACACTCACAGAGAATTAATTTGAGAATGAAAATGCCTGTTTGTTTGTTTCCCACCTCGTAACTATTGTAAGAAACGATGAAGGACAATCGACCGATCAGGATAAAGTACTCACGATCGGCAGATACCGATCAAATGGGCTTAAAGGTCAAGTGTCATCCCTATAAAAATTCTAAAATAGATATTGTCATGACAAATGCGTAAAACATAATTCACTTCAATGTCCATACGAAAAAATAAATATGAGCGGAGAGCGCATCATCCGACAACACCCAAGTGGTCGCCATGATGGCCGCATCGCCTGTCCGTGACGTCACCTGGACGTTCGCCATTGAAAACAGGCTTTTCGCGGACGGCGGCGGCTATGAACAACACCGCCGAGCCGGGGCAGATTATGGCATTGTCGTCGCACGCGGCTGAGTGCGGCATTGTCGGGGGCGTTCTTCAGAGCCGCCGGCGTCCGCGAGCCCGACGTGCAGCCTTCCGCGAAGCCGTGAACGGCGGATGCGGCGCGTCGGGCAGGGTGGCTCATTTTCGGTGCCGAGGTGGCTTATCGCGGAGCCGAGCCGGGCTGCTTTACGGCGTTGTCGTCGAACGCGGTTGAGTGCGCCATTGTTGGGAGCGTTGTTCATAGCTGCTGCTGTCCGGGAGCCGATGCGGCAGCCTTTGCTGGCGAGCCCGTCATATGTACGCCATCTTTTGTTCCGTTATGAGAAACGGATTACGTGGTCCGCCCCAAACTTATTATTTTTTTTAGTAGGTGCATACACACCTCCCTGTCATTTGGCACCCACGAAGGTCTCGTCCTTTGTACCCGTGCAATCCATTTTTTCACAACAAAGCGGGTCTCTTGCAAACTTATGAAGGGTAAATCCATCTTCGTGAAAGTTCCAGCAACCTCTAGCAATGTGACGAACTGGCGTTTTGGCTAACACGGAGGAACGACAAGCTACCTTCCAGCAGGTAAAACTAATAGAAACAAACGGGTCCACGCGCCACGTACGTCACTTCCTGCTGCTTCTCGAAAACAAATCCCTCGAGAGCATTTTCATGGCGGGAGTTACAAAAAGCCACATACGTCAAAGTCATGTTTTGTGGCGAAAAAACACGTGTCCATGTCGGTTGACATTTTTTGTCAAAGAATAAAAAAAAGCTCAGTACTCTCAAATCCTGTGGCAGAATAAATGTTCATTAATATACTAAAAATCACGCATTTCATGTGTATACACTGCAGATGTAGGCATCCACCCAACAGCTCAATTTCGCCGAAAATGCGTTGGTTGACGCCGCTTGTGGCGATTGCAGGTTTGAGACGGGCAGGGAGCAGATGTTCCCCATGGAGTTCTTCTTCCCGCCGCAAAGAACCTGCCTCATCTGCTCGGACGAGGCGTCCGGCTGCCATTACGGCGCGCTCACCTGCGGCAGCTGCAAAGTTTTCTTCAAGAGGGCAGCAGAAGGTAAAAGAAAGCCAAGTGAGGTCTTTGACGTCGACCTCTCTCTTTCAACCTTGTCGCTTCTCCCCCCCCAAGGCAAGCAGAAATACTTGTGCGCCAGCAAGAACGACTGCACCATCGATAAGCTGAGGCGAAAAAACTGTCCGTCCTGTCGGCTGAAGAAGTGCTTTGAGGCCGGGATGACTCTTGGAGGTAAAATTCAATTTGAGCGCAGCCAAAGACAAAAAAAGCGATTGACGGCTTCCTCCTGGTTTTGCTCCCCAACGTAAAACCGCACACGAGAAGAACCGAGCTGCGGCTTTTGTAAAGAGGATCGAGTCAACTCTCGGTTTGCGCAATTAACGAAGCAGAAAGGGTGGATTCCCGGCTCAGATGGTGTGAGGCACAAATAGTACATGCCGGGATCATTACTAGCGCTCAGCACTGGAGGAAAGTAGCAAAAGATGATATTATTTCATGTCAAAAGCCGTCCCTTGATTGGCTTTTTGCCTTAATGGATGATGGCCAAAACACATGGAGGAAAAGGCAAAAAAAGTAAGTATTAGCGAAGTGGCACAAAAAGAGAGAGCACGTACTTGAGTCTCCACAAGTCCCCTCAATTGCGCCATCGCCACAATGGGGGACGGTAGCCGTAATCAAGCCCCCCGACCGAGCCGCCGCGCAATTTCCTCGGCTTCCCCTCGCCGTCGGCCGCGTCTGCGCGTCCTATTAGGCCAGGCTGACGCGGGCCGAGTGCGCTCGTTCGGGTCTCGCGCTCAATTTCCACTCCCATTTCCTCGTTGTGTTTATGGGGGAAAATTGTGCGGGAGGCACAAAGCTGACACGAGGAGACGCGAGTGAAAGCGGCCCAAACGCCGTCTTAATGCAGTGAAAAGGCAGGCGCGCCTTTCTTCGTTTCTCTCATCAGAGATGTTTGATTCCCTTGCGCCACGTCAGCACAGCGCCTCAGTCTTTGATTGTGGACAGGATGCACGCAAAACAAAAATGTTTGGGTGCTTCTTTGATGCAAAACTTTGAAAATTAGGAGATGTGCAAGCACCTTTCCACTGGATTCTGTGGCTAACCTACCGGAAATGGCCTCATTTTGGGACGTAAAAGCTAAACAAAGAAACAAGCGAGTCCGCACTTGCCTGGATTCAATCTTTGCGGATTATCATCGTTACCCAGATGAGAAAAATATAATAAATAATGATAAATAGCAAGCACATTGCTATTTTGATTGGTATCGTGACCGTGCATTGTCTCTTTCGGCACTTACGCAAATGAGGCCAAACATTTTCCATTCAAGGTGGAAAAACAATAAAAGGTATCGATACATATTTTTAGGAAACAATTTTTTGGGCCCCAGATAGAATTTGCTAATTTCTCTTCATGTGTCACGCTGCAATAACTAGGAAGAGAATAAAGTGATGAACTTTTCCAGCAATGATCCAGATTTGGATGAGTTCCATAATTCTGTTGCAAATTAGCATCGCTGGAGATTGTTAGCGCTTCACCGCGTACCGAGTTCGAGTTCACCGTGGGTTGGTACACGTAGTACATGTGCTTGTTGTCTCAATTGTTGTCATGAAGATACGTCTCATTTGATTTCCGTCCCGAAAAGTCTTTAAAGAGAGGCAAAAGGAGAAATTGTTTGATGACGTTTGTTCAGTTTGGCATCTGCTCGAGTGTCGTTTGAAAGCTTGAAATGTGGATCAAATGAATTCCCCATTAAGCCTGGAATGTTCGTTCGGAGGGGCAGCTTTTCAGAGCGCAAGAGCAGGCGGGATGCGCGCGGTCCTCATTTATCGCTGGGCCCGCGGCGATATTTGGACCTCCTCGCCCGACCGAGCCGTTTTCGTCAGAAAAAAAATTTGTCCGTACGTCACGGCGCCGTCTTCCGGATGTCACGAGTCCCGGCCGGCCGGTAGGCTACCTTTTCACGGCAGCTGCCGACGGGCCCGATACGTTGCACGATTTGGCTCGTCCGAGCTTTGAACAACTTGCGACAAACGCTGGTGTTTGAGTCCCGCCGTTGGAAGTCTCGTGTTTATGTTGGCTTCAAGCTCAAGGACGGGGCCACGTTCAAGCCAACCTGTTGATACTGTAAAGGCTCGATCAAGGCCGCGGCTCACAATTTTAATGAAGCCTTTTTATTGAATGTTTGTCATGGGATCTAACGCCAGATATGTCGGCTTTGCAAATGATACTCTGCTACAATTTGCCGGTCGGAGGCCGGCTTAAGCCGCGTCTAAAAGCGGCGCTTCAATATTGATCGACCTCGGCGCGTTTAATGAGAATCTCCTCGCCGAAGCTGCGGCAGCCAAATCGCGAGACAATTAACGTTTACTTTCAGTCATCAGGCAGGAAAATGAACCGGGAGAGGGGGGGGGGGTGTTTTGGAGGCGGACGTCTCCTCCTCTGGCAGAATCAGATTCTTGGGCTCCACGAGGAAGGAAAGCCAAAGACCCATTTTCCTCCAATTCATGAAGAAGCACACCAAGGCTGGACATCCTCGATTAAAACAACTTTGGTTTTGTTCTCTTGAGCACCCATCACAAAGAAGACTCGGGTCTAAAAATACTTCACAACAATCGGCAAGAAAAGATCTTAAGAAAGGGTCGATCTTCTTTGACTTGAACTTGAGGGAAGCCTTTGCACCGGTCCACTTGGGTGCCGCCCACAGATTAGTCGGCAGCGTCCACATCCGCAGTTGGACCGGACCACGCGTGCTGTAAACGTTACAATCCTGCCATGAGAAACTTTGTGAAGCCTTTGGAACGAAATGCTCACAAAATGTGGTCTTATTTTCAACTGAGTCACGACAATTGTTTTCGCTGAATCCAGCATGAAAATATCGTGGCGCCGGGTGAAAACTGTTTAGATGCAACAACTCGTTGAGCCTCTTTTGGATGAGCATTTTTGTCTTTGCAAAGTTCAGCAGTGTTCTTGGGAGCTCACGCCACAGAATCCAGTTTCTTCTGGATTTGATTCTGTCCCTTTGGGTCGTCGTGTCTTTGCGTCAGCCATTTTTTTTTTGTTGCCAAGCTTCAATTAGCAGATTGATGCCTTTAATAAGTTCCTTAGCGGAAAAAAATCTTCCTAAACGGGTGAATGAGGTTTTTTTTTTTTTTTTTTTTTGAATGCGTCCAGGCTCCGAGTGGGCAAAGCGGTCGTCTCCACGATTTTTCTTTGCCTCGTTGAGCTATCTGAAATCCTGCCACAGGATTTGAGAGTAATGAGCTTTTTTTATTCTTTGACAAAAAAATAACTGCAGAGATTTTGAATGCTCTTTTTGTGTTCTCATCGCGCAAACCAGTCTCACTGATCGGACTATAGGTCGGCCTACTTCAATCTCCGTTCAGTTCTTGGAGAAGCTCGGGGGTTTGCATGCTTTTCCCTCTGTGAATGTTTACAAAGCTCGGCTAATAAAAACATTTTGCGTGGATCTTGTTTAACTGTTGTGACTTGGATGAAGGTCACAAAATCATGTTGTGACTGAATTTTTGCAGAAAATCAAGTCGTTAAACCTTTTCTTGGAACAGGATTGAACTAGCAGTAGATAATGAGGTAAAAAAAAAATAAAATAAAATAAACTGACTCTGAGACTTCACGGTAATCCCTCCTTCCCGCCCCCGCTTGCATCTTCTGCACACGGAGCAAATATCTTGAAAGGAAACCGCAAAACGAGGTGGGGAAAAAATATCACGTGGAGCGCCACCATATGTCAGTCAACATGCATCTGACGACCTCGTCTTTGTTTTTGGGAGTCACATCCTGTTTTTTTTCTCTTCAGCGGTTCAGAGTTTCTCATTTTCTTGGTTGCTGTACTGGAGGGCAGAAGCCTGAAAAAACGCCTACTCAGATACACGCAATAAAATGTGTAATACTAAGCAACTAAAAATGGTATCAAGAAATTGTAAAACGTTTACGTCCCTTCTTGGAGTCTCTGCAGTCGAGAAAATGTTCCCTCCTTGTCTTGCGCGCAGAGTCTCCTGTTGAATGTACTATGAACCCTTCCCAACCCTAAAACGTAGCGAGAGCAACGTTAACATTCACTAAAGTGTCACCTGAAGGTGCCGACTGGGCCATTTTAGCCGTGTTTAAGTCCGTCGAGTGCACCTTTTTTGTTTTTTTTTTTTTTTTTATCTCTCGGTTTCACACGTGAGCTTTTTCTGTCGTCTCCATATTGCCGAACGTAAAGCAAATGGCCGCCCCGACGGTGGCTTTGCGAGCCTGCAAAATCCCAGAGGCAGAAAAGAATTTCAAAGCGGGCCAGGGGGGGAAAAAAAACCCACACATGAAGACCTTTTCACCAGATGAGACTCATCTGGTCAGTATGACTCAATAATTGGAGAGATTAGTCTTTGTATTGTCGGCTGCAGATGGGACATTTCGAAATGGAGCGATTGATTCAAAAGTGGGATGACTTGAATTCTCGGAACGGCCGTCACCTCTTCGGCTGAGTTGCCTGGCTCAGATTTTTGATACGTCAGGATGGGTGATGGTTTTCTCTTCAATTCGTTTCGCTGCAACGAATCGCTAACAGGTTTTATTTTATTTTATTTTTTTTTGGGGGGGGCAGCACGCAAGCTAAAAAAGATCGGACAACCCAAAAACGCCAAAGACGACAAAGCCGTTCAGGATCCAGCAGAGGTCGTCAGGCACCTCGCGCCTGAAAAAAGCCTGAACTCCAACTCGCAGGCGGTCTTCTTGAACATCCTGGAGTCCATCGAGCCAGAGGTGGTGAACGCGGGCCACGATTACGGCCAGCCCGACTCGGCGGACTCTCTGCTCACCAGCCTCAACGAGCTTGGCGAGAGACAACTTGTCAAAGTGGTCAAATGGGCCAAAGGACTCCCAGGTGAGACGTTTTGGAGCAAACTGGACGACGAGCCGCGAGAACGTTGAAGGAAATGTCCAGTCGTTATTTTGCTTGAATGTTGACGACATGTGATGATGCTCGTAGGTTTCCGGAATCTCCACGTGGATGACCAAATGACGGTCATCCAGCATTCGTGGATGGGCGTGATGGTGTTCGCCTTGGGCTGGCGCTCCTACAAGAACGCCAACGGCCGGATGCTCTACTTTGCGCCCGATCTCATCTTCAACGAGTAAATGAGCAAAACTGCACGGCACTCGGCACCGCGTTCTTTGTCTCCGTCTTCTCTACTCGCGTGACAAAAGGTCGACGCTGTATTTGAGGCGTTCTTGATGGAGTAGAACTAGATAGATGCGGTCTTTTCAGGCGTCTCCTCGGTCCTGTTCGCTCAAACTCTTGACGGCTCTGCTGAGTGAAACCGATTCCGACGAGAATGTCGCACAGCCGCATCGCCGCAGCCGGAAAAGACGTACACTCGTATTCGCGTCCGGAAACGATTTTCTCGCGTCACTGTGAGGAAAAGAATCTACGGCCGCTTAATGAAAACCTTCCAAATATGAATTGGAGGCTCTCTATTGAAATGGAGGACATTGGGAATCCCTTTTCTTGGTGTGGTGCCTTAGCTGGTAAGGTGGAGCCTTTTTGTCTGCTCAACCTTGCGCGGCGGAGACGCCGGTCGGGCTAACGGGCTGAAGGAAAATGATAATCATATTCCTGCAAAAGCATCAATTGCTATTCTGCTATTTTACTCTGTTCCGCTCCTGTTGGTACGTGACACTAGTTATGCTAAGCAGAAGCTAAAACGTGTTTAACAAAGACGACAAATAGTCCGTATTGACGCGTTTGGGCAAAAAAAAAAAAAAAAAAAAAGCATGGAAATGATTTCAGTTGTGAAAAAAAAAAACCCCAAACATTTTTACAGTTTGGATTAAAGACGCTAATGCATTTTCAAAGCTTATTTAAACAGATAAATGGAATCTCTGCGTCCATGTGGCGGTGGGGGGGGTAGATAAATTGGCCTTGCATAGGTTACAAATGAGTTTGCTGAAGCAATTATTGCTCCATATTGGAGTCATCTTTAGAATGATTGGTGCTTCTTTTCCACGCGTTGTCTTGTTTATACCTTTTAGCGTGTCGCAGGCCATTTGGAAACTTTGGGCAAAACGCCAGCCCACATCCATCAGGCTCCAGATCCCCAAGGAGGAAAAAAAGCGCAATAGAAATTGGACACATGGGTGTTGGCCATGAAAAGTTGTCCCAAAATGGCGTTTAAAATCAATTTCCAAGCATGTTCTGTGACTACATTACACTCCACTTTCACGGTTTCCAACTTGTTAAAACCACATTTGAGAGTAATGTAAGTCGGGCAAATCAGAGTCATGATAGAAGTCGGTTGTTCTTCAAGGTGTGCCGGATTAGCGGCTCCAAATGGGGCCGGCCAATTACGCTCGGCGGAGCCCCGGCGTAATTCCGCAGAGGTGGGTAATTTGAGCTATTTGAAAGAACTGCCAAGCCAGCCAGGCAGCCGGCGCTAAGTGTTAATGGACTCAAGTGCTCCCTGTCACTTGGCTTCTTACTGTCTCCTGCCAAGCCCGGGCCATCCTTTTAAAAGAGCGACAAAAAGCAGCCGCCGCCATCAGCAAATTCAGCCGCGAGTGAATAATTCTCACAGAAAAGCGGAGGCGAGCTGCGCCTTCACCCGCCCATGACGTGGAAGCGTTTCTGGCGCGCCGCTCTTGTAATTGCCGACAAAGAGATGAGGCTGCACGTGAAGTGAAAAAAAAAAAATAAATAAAAAAAAAAATTAACCATAGCGTCTTAGTTTGGCTAAAGAGAATGCCGTCTTCCCGGAGTCGGGGAGTTTCTCAAATCGGCCCCGGTTAATTCTGCGCTTCCTGTTTGGCCAGAACGGAACACCCGCCGACGTGTCAATAACGCCCCGTGGCTTCCGAACAGAACCTTTCAAAGGTCACGGCAGCGGTCCGGCCGGTCGGGATCGGTCCCATTTCGCAGAGCCGTCTGCCGCCTGCCGCGTTCTGTTCCATCCCAAACATTCATTTACGACTGATGAAATCTTCTCCTGTCTTCGTGTTGGCCTCGCAAGCTTCTTCATAAGGCGGTCATTTGAAATTCTTCATAAAATGGAAGCCAAGTGAAATGATTAAACTTTGGTCTTCTCTTCTCAGAATGGGAAATGCCCAATTTCTAGTTTTCCTGACCTCACATTGTCGGAAGGAAAATCCGCTTTTGTTCCTCTCGCATGACTATTTCCATCAATTTGGCGGTCACCTCTTGACTCTCCCAACCAAACGCACGCCGTTTAAAACCTTCCGCCCTTCTGATTTGAGCGTTCCCGTGACTCGGCCTCACCCCCCGCGCCGTTCTCCCCACCCCCTGCAGGCACCGGATGCAAATCTCCACGATGTACGAACACTGCGTCCGAATGAAGCACTTGTCGGAGGAGTTCATGCTGCTGCAGCTCACGCACGACGAGTTCCTCTGCATGAAGGCCTTGCTCCTCTTCAGCATTCGTAAGTTGCCGCTCGCGCGCCCCCAAAGTCGCCCTCGGCGTCACCTTCCCGCCCTCGACTGAAATTAACATTCCAGTTTCAAGAGAGTTCGGCTTCGAAGTCCATTGCAGGCGATGTCGTGATATGCAGTCAAAGCAGGGAGCCGGCGGAGGAACAATTAGAAAGATGGAGGCGAGAGGAATGAAGATTAGCCCAAGTAAAACTGAATAGATGTGCGGGGATGAGAGGGGCGGAGGGGCAAGAGTGAAGCTCCAGGGAGAAGAGATGGCGAGGGTGCACGACTTCACATTCTTAGGGTCAAGAGAGTGGTAAGGAAGTGAAGAAATTGGTCCGAGCAGGGTGGAACAGTTGGCGGAAGGTGTCTGGTGTTTTATGTGACAGAAGAGTCTCCGGTAGGATGAAGGGCAATGTCTATAAAACAGTGGTGAGGCCAGCAGATTAGAGACGGTGGCACTGAAGAGACGACAGGAAGCAGAAATGGAGATGCTGCGGTTCTCACTCAGAGTGAGCAGGATGGATAGGATTAGAAATGAGCTGATTAGAGGAAGGGACAGCCAAGGTTGGAGACAAGGTTCGGTCGAGAGAGCAGACTTTGATGGTTTGGACATGTCCAGAGGTGAGAGAGTGAGGAAATTGGTAGGAGGATGGCAAGGATGGAGCTGTCAAGGAAGAGAGAGCAAGAGGAAGACCAAAGAAAAGGTGGGTGGATGTTGTGAGGGAAGACGTGAGGACAGTGGACAGTGTTAGAGGAGGAGATGCACAAGATATGCTGCGATGGAAAAAGATGACATGCTGTGGCGACCCCTAACGGGACAAGCCGAAAGGAAAAGAAGTGCAAACTATTTTGCTTGGGAAGCAGCAGTCGGCATTCAGATTTTTTCAGCCAAAGTGGCCTCGTCGTCTGTCTGCGCAAGAGCTAGTTAGAATCTTCTGGAAATGATCTGGCCACATCTTGGAATCCAAACAATCCGAATGATTCGATTCAAATGTCAGGTATTACTTGCCCTTTGTTTTCTGGTAAGTCTGGAAATTCCAGGTCAGAAATCTCAAATCTCCACGTGGAAACATTTGTTGTCGTGAAAAAGAAAGCCTGGCAATTTGGTTTTTTTTTTTGGGCTGCAGTTCCAGCCGACGGTCTGAAGAACAAGCAGTACTTTGACGAGCTGCGGCTCACCTACATCACCGAACTCAACCGGCTGGTTAGTTACCGCATCACGGCCAACTGCGGCCAGAGGTTCTACCAACTCACGCGGCTGCTCGACTCCCTCCAGATGGTGAGTCCACGTCCTCCGCGTGCGTCCGTTCAAAGAGACCAGTCCAATATGGTGGGAAGAAAGAACCGATTCACGACGCGACTGCGTTTCCGGTGGCCTTCTATCGCTTGCGGCCCGAGCGCGATGTTCTTTGCCGTTGTCAGTTGGGCATCTTGATGTGATCTGGGTGGCAGGCGAGACGTGTCAGAAACCAAACCGCAAGTCTTGCATCTTTATTTGAGTCGATCTGAAACGGGCTTGATTGACTCATAACGGAGCTGAAATTCAACTTTTTTGCAAGGAATTCCCTCCCCGTGGAAAACATTTAAATGGCTCGGGGCGAAAGGAATGAAACGACTTGCGTGGGACTCGGGCGGCTTCAGATAAAAACCGTATGAAGGCGAGGGGACCGGAATGCGTTTAATATTTGGAGAGCAGCCGTTTATAAAAGCTGCTGGTTTTCTTGCGGTCGTGCCGCAAAATGAACCAACCCCAACGAAAACTTTTGCAAGTGGCCTCAGAAATGCGTCAAAACTCAAATTTTCTGACGGTTTTATTCCTCCATAAATGCAAGATGGATGGAGTCGTCAATGGCCGCCTGGCCCGGGATTGGAAGATGGGATTTTATGACTCTCCCATTTTCCATCTTTTGTCATTCAAATTTGTACAGTTGCATTTTTCTTTGTAAATGAATGAAAAGCGACACTTAAGGAATTCCCAAAAATAAAAATAAAACTGTGTCCTTCGGGGATATGCTTCGAATTCACACGTGCGGCTATAAAAACCGAATGAGGGATCTCAATTCGAAACGGTCATAATGTGCAAGGGTTCATTTATTTATTTTTGTGACAATAACGTTTTGTTTTTCCAGACGGTAAAGAAGTTGCATCAGTTTACGTTCGACTTGTTCCTCCAAGCTCAGTCGGTGCACGCCAAGGTGAGCTTCCCGGAGATGATCGGAGAAATCATCTCAGTCCACGTTCCAAAGATGCTGGCGGGTTTGGCCAAACCCATCATGTTTCACGAGTAGAACGGGAAGGGAGTGGCGGGGGGGGGGCACTAGATCTTTGCTTTGCTGCCAACATAAACTGTAACAAAAGCTATGTACTGTTTCCTAAACTCGTATTCATGTTCAGTTCATTTTATCTCCAATTTTAAGCCATATTTTTTTTTTTGGGGGGGGGGGGGGGGGGCAATCAGCTCACGCGCTTGTCTGTTTCCGAGCTGAGGTGTCACAAAGCAAACCAAGACGTAAACGATTCTGCAAATCAACCCCACGCCGACCGGGGAGGTTGAAAAACACGTTCCCGACCCTTTGGTTGGGTAAACCCTGGACAGTCGAAGCCCAGGAAGTCCAACACACCAGGTGCCTCGACAAAAAAGTGCCATTGCTCCGTTTTGTGTGTTTTATGGGGGGAAAATTGGCCAAAAGCATGCTTGACTGTTGCGTTTTTTGAACCCTTGATCTTTTTGTAAGTCCGCAAGTGGCTCAGCAAGGAGTTCGGGATGAGAGCAAGACAAACGGAGGACGTACGGTAAAAATCGTACATGTGGCGTACCTCTGGAGTCATGCACGAGTACTCCGCATTTTGCGGCAGCCCCAAAACATCAAATGTTTGTCTTTAATGTGTAGCGTTGTACAAAAAAAAAGAAAGAAAAGAAAAATAATGGCTGCCATTATCACACCTGACGGAGACGAAGAGGTCTCTAGGCAGTTTCTGGAAGGGACACCCAAGTGTTACAGAACCGCTGCCTGAAACGGGAGCGCACGAGTTGTAGGATTTTGCCTTTTTTTAATTTTTGTATTTTGATTTTAAAGTAATGGTCGTAACTGTAGTCGTCGTGATTTAATATTCAAGTCTTGTTAAATTTTCTCCTGGTCTATATCTCAAGAACCGGCGCCGGGTTGCTGCTGAGTCCCGCGGGCTCAAAGCGAATTGTACAATTTTTTGTTTTGAACACTGTAAACGCATGGGATGGATTGACAATTAAATTAAAACTAAAATATGACCGACAGCTCTCAAGAGCGATGCCAGAGATGTTTGGCACCCATGCGGTGTCGCAAGAACTACAATAATAAAAAATATATTGGCAAAATCATACCTCTGTCGACGTCAGTTTGTGTGCCTTTGTGAAACGGTTTTGTTTTGGATCAGTTTTGGATAGTGAACAGGGACCGTGTGGATCTGACTACTTCAAACAAAACCCCAAAAAATGCTATTGGATGATAATTATTTTTTAAAGAAATGGGCCTCTTTTGATTGTTACTCCCAACTCACCATTCTGACATTGGATGTGCTTTAAAAAATAAAAATAATGAAAAAAAAAAAAGACATACAATGGAGAAAAGTTAGATATACACTTTACCTCCAAGTGCCAAATTCATATTTTATGAATGATTTTAACATTTCAAGTAATACATACCTGCCAAGGTTGTGTTTACCTTCCCTTCAACACGTGAAACAACCTGCAAAAAAGTGCACACGCGCCTCTGCCGTACGGCGGCGACATGGAACGAAACAATAAGTGATGACTCATGCAAAATATTAAATGTTGCATACTTTGCCGTCAACAATGTTTCTCATTTAACGACAGCCGCACCTCGCATGTAGAATATGGAGTTTCTGCTGTTGCTGTACAGCGAACCCACTTTATAGAGGATGGTACATTCCAGACTCGTTCATAAAATATTCCTTAATGCATGTTGTCATTCTCTTTCTTGCATTGTTTAAAAAAAAAAAAAAGTTATGGTAACGGTAAAGTTGACACAACAAACGAGAAAATGAAACAAGCCCCAAAATGTTCAACCAAAGCGTCTAATTTCCTCTAATGAACGTTAGCTAGCTTAATGCAATGTGAAAATAATGAAAATTAGCATTGACGTAAGGGGAATTTGAAATTGTCATACAGCTCTTTAGACACGTACATGCAATATTAAAAATGTCAAAACACAGTACGCACGACCTGCTCTCAATTGACCCCTGCGTGGATATTGCGCAATCCGCGTCACTGACCAATCAGAGGCCAGAGATCCGCATAGACCGAAGCCCGTTTTTGCTCCCGCCATTTTCTCAGACAACATTGCGCGGTCCAGTATAGGTTTAGTTAGCGTTTTATCGCGTATATGGGTTATTGAACAAAAAATATGGTTAAGAGGTGTCGTCACGGACTTTGTAATCGTGACGACGGGTATCCTGAAAGGCGAGTCTGTGGGAGTTCGATTCGTACCCTTTCCAAAACCGAAGACCCAGTCCGAAAAATGCCTCCGATGGATCAAACTTTGTGGAAGACCGCATCATCAACTAAATCCATCTAATATCAACCGGAGCAGATAATGTTTGCACCAAGGTATGGCCTATATTTGATTTTTAATACACATCTCGTATAAATGAATTCGAAGTTCTTCGCTAGCATAACAGTGCTGCGTGTGAACGATTGCCACACTTATTCTTTGTCGAGCGATATTTAGCGATGATCGGACTCCACAAATGTGTCGATTTCTTGCCGGCTCGCGGCCGAAGCTTAATCAGACTGTGTTTGCATGAAGATATGCCCTAAATTTGATTTTTAATACACGTCTCGTATAAATGAATGAGACGTTCTCCGCTAGCATAACATTGCTACGTGTGAATGATTGAATGAAATCAGAAGCATGGAGTCTCTCTCAGTTCAGAATGTATTGTATTGTATTTGCCATTTTTACTGTTTGTCTTACGTCAGCGCACGTGGCGTGACGTCACTTCAGGAGGCCTGGTTAAGTGCCCTGTACGGAGGGGTCATTTAACGTCACATTTGGATTTGGTTGTGAGCCGCGATCGCCCAATCAAAAATCTGCAATCCAGATTGTTGAGTAGCAAACGGAGCCGTTTGCTCACAAGTGAAAGCAGCCGTCGCCGTTTCGTGAGCGTCGCCTCGACGGTAGCCCGTCCTTGGAAAAAAGACAAAAACTCGCATCCCACCTTTGTACCGACAACACGCGACCATCACGTCACTTCCATGCGTTCGAAACGCCGTCGTCGGAACTTGTTGATGTTTTGGAGGGAGTCAAAATCCAGTGTGGAAGTGGCCACTTTGGAGAACCGAACCACGATTCTTGATCGTCTTGATAGTTTGTGGCAAAAAAAAAAAATGGGGTGCACTTCTTGGCCGCTACCAGCAGAGGCGCCGTTGACTCGGGACGAGTCTGCGGTCCAAAGAACGAACGCGGCCGTACTCGGCTGTGTGAATTGACCTCCATCCGCAAAATGCTCTTCGAATTGTACATTTCGTCACGTTTGCTGCAATGATCCCCCCCCCACCCAAAAAAATAAAAGGCTCAAATGGATTTGAAGCTCGGAAATCTCGTCAAATGGCCGTCTTGAGACGCATCTTGACAATTGTACTCAACGGAAATTGGACTTCAGAACATTCAAAGCACCAATTTATTTCCAAAGGTTCTTCGTTGTTGGACTGCTAAATGGAACGTCGATTTATGTATTGATTATGATTGAAAGCGGGGTTATTCGTGTTCAACTTTGATCATAAAATCCATTTTCATCATTTGTGGCCATTTGGAATCACTTAAAAATTTGTAAATGAATGTATGACGTTCGGGAGGAGCAGCCTGTTGTGTTTCGGGGTTGAACTTTTTTTTTTAGGGTTAGGCCGGTTTGTTGTGAACAATCGTTTTGGGTTCCATTGAAATGCGCACGAATGTGTCATTTTGAAGCTTTCGCTATTGAGCTCGTGCACGTCACGTCGACATTTTCCCGGCGCCATATTGCAGGTCAAAAAAAGGGCTCGGCATGTTGGGGGGAGGGGGGGGTGATCATTGAACCGGAGCGGAATATACACCATGCCCGAGACTTGTTGGTTGTCACAACAGACGAGACAGATATTACAAAGAGGTCGTTTGATAGAATACCATCTGAAAAGACCAGAAAAGATTTATGGATTTCGGCAATTAAACGTGATGGACGTCGCCCAACCAAAATACACACACGACTCTGTAGCGATCACTTCAGGTAGGAATTATTATTCTCAATCTCAAATTACCAAAAAGTATTTACAATGCCAAATTGGCTCATTTGAGAACAATGCTTAATTATTTTTTTTTAAACGTACATGGAGGCGTGTTGGGGCTACACGTTAAAATGTCGGTAAACCTCTCTGTGAGACTTTTTTTTTTAAAAAAATATGCATTGTTCTCAAATGAGTCCAATGTGTATTTGAAAGAAAATTCGTAAAACCGTTGGCACGTAGGTTTACGTAGGTTAACGTGTGGCCGCAACACGCTTCGTGTACGGAGGAGCAGACTCTGTCTTATTTTTATTTTTTAACGCATTGTTCTCAAATGAGCCAAATTGGCATTGTAAATACTTCTTGAGAAACTCGCTTGACCTCTTTTTTTCCCCTGATCATAGTTAATGAATGTGAGTTTGTGTAAAACCAGGGGTCATTTATTTCAATATTGGTATTTGTATCGAATACGAGCTGAAAAGATCAAGGAATTCCGTTAACGTGTAGCCGAACACGCTTCCGCGTTCAGGAGCGTTGAGACCAGATCCGGCAAGGATATTTGTATGCGTCCAGACTTTTCTATGCTTTCAAACTGGACCATTTACTCACCAGATCCGTGCGTAGATCCAGTTGTGCAAGACAAGCGGAAGCCAATTAACAGTCCGCTTTCTTATCTGCGAAAAGATCGATTCGGGCATTAAATATGGGTCTTCCTCCTCCTCCTCCTCCTCCTCCTCCTCAATTGTCTCTCATCTTTCCACGTACCTTCGTTTATTAACAACTTCTAAAGCGGACGCGACTCTGCGCGTCGTGCTCGAAGACGGGATTTTCGTGCTGTCTCCGAGCGGCTCCGCGTTGATGATTGATTGATCCTTGACCAACACTTCCGGCCATTGACGTGGTTTGATGACGTAGGTGACCAGCTCCGGACTCTACGTGTATACTTTCCGCTAAATGTGATTTCAATTATCCTCATAAAAGCGGACTTTTTAAAATCCATCTTTTGTATTCATTGCATTGGTGACGAATCACAATCAGCTTTGTTGGCCAAGTGTGTAAAAACACAAGGAATTTTTCTCCTTCATGAATATTAATCTAATTGTAACGGGCCAGCTCCTTTCAATTTTGTCGCAATTCGGTAAAAAAAAAAAAAAGGGGGGGGGGGGGGGATTGCGGTCCAAAAAGTTGGACCTATTCACCAGCGCGGCGCAAGGAAGGCAAGCAAACGACTTGATCAGCACCAGAAATCGCCGGCGTGACCCGAATCCAAACGAAATGACGGCCTCTCGAGTAGGAGAAGTTTTCAGTTGGTTCCGCCACCAAAGAATGGCAGTTACATTGCTTGCTTGTAAATTTTCGATTCAACCAGTTCGTGACTATACCGTTGTGTGTCCGTTTAACATGAAGTCCCCCCCCCCCACACCACCAAAAAAAAAACAAAACAAAAAAAAAAAAACAAACGGGAGGCCCAGCGACGCCACTGGTTGCGCGCCGGTGACGACGTCCGATTTATCAGAGCTTTTAATTGAAAAAGTCGGGAGGAATATAATTTTGTCCATTCGCATCATTGCTGTGTTGCTCCCAAAACTTTAGGGAGACACTTTTTTTTTAAAATTTGTAAATGACTTTATCAAAGAATGCTTCTCCGATTAGTCTCAACAGATGTGCTTTGAGGACAGTGTGCACATCCACAAATTAATAACAATAGACATGAAAAGAAGCCAAACTGCAGAAATGATCAAAGTTAGTTGGTGTAAAAATACATTTTTGTTTATTTCTTGCTGGCCGTCGGGCCAACATTCCCGCCCCGGAGGCCTCGAAGCGGCTCGTGGGCGAGTCCGCTGACAAACGTGAGCAGCTCCTCTGCAAAGTCGAGTGCCTCGTTGCTGCCCAACTTTGCGCGCGCGTTCGGACCCATCTGCGGGGCTCTGTCGCGTGACTACGACCACGTGAAAATATGCACAAGGGGCCCGCAAATGTTTTTGTAAACGGCCTCACTTGATCTTTCTAATTGTTGCTCTTGGTATTGTGATACTGGACTTTTAGTCCCATTTTCTTGTTGGATCTATGATCTATACAAGCAATGCGAGTGTGTTCAGATTCCTCCCCCCCCCCCCCCGGGGTGTATGTAACAGCCGTTGCTGCTTCTTTTTAAGGCAATTAAAATCAACATGACAAGCAAAGAGAAATTTGATTTGAAAAGCCGCCTCTTCGCACTAGCATCACTTTTCAGTCGACCTCCGGGGTTGTTGGCATAAACACTCCAACCACGTCGACGATCTCACAGCTGTGAAGAGCCCAATGTTGATTTTTTATTTTTAGATTATTTTTGGGGGGATTTTGGAGCGACAACAAAAGTCTCTCTCACACACACACTGCGTGCGCGGACACGTTGGTGAGTTTTGCCACTGGCTGAATGGAGACGAGCCGCGGGGCAAATGAATTTCCACGCGCTGCTGGTGAGATTTCCTGCCCGCCTGCCTGGCACTGAAGGTTGGAATGCGGTGGGAGGACGTGAAGAGAAATACTACAATCAGGTTTGGATCATCGTCGACCTTTCCACTAGGAAAAAAGCTGCCTTGCTGTGTGTGTGTGAGGGACCCAAAAAAAAAAAAAAAAAGCTTCCAAATGTAAAATTTCACAAATCGGAAGCTCAGTGAGAGAGTCTGATAGCTAAAGTTGGATAAAACATGAAAAATGGCTTAAAATAGGTGGCACGGTGGCTCAGCTGGTGGCACAGTTCTGAGGACCCCCCCCCCCCGTTCGATCCCGGAACCGCCCGTGTGGAGTTTGCATGTTCTCCCCGTGCCTCTGTGGCTTTTCTCCAGGGTGGGGCGGGGGGCACTCGGGTTTCCTCCCACATCCCCAAAACGTGCAACACTCATCGGACGCTCTAAATTGCCCTAAATTGTGTGATCGCGAGTGTGACTGTTTGTCACCATGTGCGCCGCGATTGGCTGGCGACCGGTTCAGGGTGTACCCCGCCTCCCGCCCTTTGACAGCTGGGATAGGCTCTGGCGCTCCCCTCGACCCTCGTGAGGATAACCGGCAAAGAAAATGGATGGATGGCTTAAAATGAACTTTAAAAATACCACACACTTTTCCTCTGGGTTTTACAATACTAGACTGTAGTTGGCCACATAACCCCCCCCCAAAAAAGTCCCACCTGTCCCAGATCTTATGGAAGCATTAACATCAATTTTGTTGCTTACACAGAACACTTAAAATTCGTGCACGTAATCCATGTCAGACTAACATTTTTATTGTTTACACACAAACGATAACAGGTGGCAGCCCAGAAGATGCCCCCCCCCCGCCCCTCACCACACCCTGCCCCTACCCCGCTTCACTGACAAGCATTGGAATCTATCCTTTTTCCCCTCCAGTGAGCAATGTAAAAAATATAAAATAAAAGAAATTATAAATACATTGGGCAGCACAGGGCAGTGACGCACTGCCCCATCTTTTGATAAACATTTCAAGAAAAGAAATTCAGGTCAACAAGTTTTTTTTTTTTTTGATCCATTTTTACACACCAGCTCAACAACAATTACACGGTGTACAAAATACTGGAGAAAAACAAACTTGTTAGGAGTCAAGCTGTTTGGCGTCACATTGGCGGCTGGCCGCCTATCGACTCTTGGGACAATCTGTTGATGCAAAACTCATCCCAAAAAAAAAAAAAAAAAAAGTGCTAATTTTAACACCTTAGGTGCTTGGTTTTTTTTTTTGGGGGGGGGGGGGATTATTTTGGCAGCTTCTTACTTCCTTTTAACGGTTCCAATAACGTCAAGGAATGTACAAAGTTTCAATCGTTTCAAGATTTGACGCACGTGAAAGCTTCAACATTCAAAATCTGCAACACAAATACGGGCGGGCCAAAAAGTTCTTTTTGAGATTTTTCGCAACTGCAATTGAAAACAAAAGACGGCAAATAAATGCGGTGCTCATCTCACACTTTGTACCAAAATGAGCTGAAAAGGTTTTGGAAGTGCAAACCCGCAACAACAGAACATATTCATACTTTTCATTACAGCTGATTTATGAGCACAAGAACCGCAGAACTGAAAAGGAAGAAACGCGCTCGACCTTGTCGGCGCCGTTCGACTGGGGCAAAAAAAAAAAAAATGAATTTGACAATTTCAAACTAATCCCGTGACGCGGCCAGTACCAAAGGACACGCGAGGTCAATTTTGACAACGGATCGGACAGGAACAGGAAGGAAGAAAAAAAAAAAAAAAAAAAAACTTGGCGCACATTTCAAAGCGACTTTGCGGCCGCGCCGCCTCGAACGCGTCCCGTCGCCCGCCCGCCGGTCTTGGCGCTCGCTGGCACCGACAACTTCGACTGCTCAGCTCGAACTCTGCAGGAGGTGAAAAAAAAAAACAAAAGTCAAGTTTTGAAGAGCAGGAAGCAGCGCCGGCATTTAGCAACGGGAAGAATTCAACACCTCTTTTTTCTCATTTGGCGCCGCCGATGGTGGCTGCAAAGCTGCCGAACTGCAAAAGAGCGGAAACGTTACACGTTGCGGACCGTCAACTTGTGGTTTCGTTCTCATCAACGCGAATGGAAAGAATTAAAAAAGTGGAAAGGCTGAAGGTTGCCTTCTATGGACCGTTTAAGCCTGATAGAAGTCAGTGGTTTTAAAAGTTGACCCACCCCGGAGAAAATTTCAAGCCGGGGGTGTCCAAGTTTGGAAACCAGCGATGTAAGTTTCGCCCTCTCTCTATTATGGAGCCCTCGAGGCTAAGACATATTTCATTTGTATTCCTTTGAAGTTAAACTTCTGCAATTGTATTTTGTGATTGTTATATTATATAATTATATTGTTATACATATTGGTTATATTTTATGTAGCGCTTCTAGGTAATAAGTGCTTATTAACACGGAAGAGCATGTGACATCATGCGGCTTTTTGATTGGCTCTGCTTTCGTGATTTATGTCGTCACGCAACGATGACAAAAGACGGCAATTTTGCTCATTTGAAGGATTTTTACATACCTGCCGACATTTCTTGAGGCACGCTCGAAAAACTTCGCCTTTGAGGCAACGCTGTAGAAAAAAAAAAAAAGATCATGCGTCGGTATAAAGGATGTGTTAGGCCATAGGCCGCCACGTTGAATGATGTCAAAACGTCCGCCGGCCGCCTGGCTGGCTGACTCCAAAAATCCCACTTGACACCACTGGCACGTTTTTGCTGACTCAGCAACTTCCCTTCCCGTAAGCTGTTTTTTTTTTTTTGTTTTTGTTTTTTTGTCAAAGCTTAATTCAAACCTGAAGCCGACTTTCTAGCCATTGTTTTTGACTAAGCTAATGCCTGAAAGAGACTGTAAATAAGTGGATTAAGTTTTATGACTCACTTTGTATATATTTTATAATTACATGTGATTTACAGGACACATTGGAGACTTACAACAAAGACCGACGGAACATTTTACGAGCTCCAGAAGAAGCGGTACAGAAAATTGATGCACGTCCTTTTGAATAACAAAGGAGATGTTTTTCTTCCCACCGCTCAATTATCAGCATATGACCATCTTAAGTCGCCATTGTTCCGCAATGACCGTACCGTCACGCGATTGGGCCGCCCGGACGGGCGCCACGCAGTCTCGGTTCCGCCGAAGGTTCGCGCCCGTGGCGAAGGAAAGCTCGGAATCGAGGAGGAGTTCAAAACGGGGCGCGCTGACATTTTGGGGACTTTTACGTCTTTTTTTTAATTCGTGTATCTCACCCCCCCCCCAAAAAAAAGACTTGCATACACGATATGTTGAATATTTTTCATATCTCGAAGGAATAGCTCAGAGTTTTCACAAAATCCAATTTCAGATTTTCAACCATTTTTCCCTTGAGAGAAAGAAGAAGCGAATGACAATTTTCTGTTTTCTTTCTTGGGTTTTGCTTCATTTCTCCAGATTTGTCAGCCCGCCCCAGCACGAATTTGCGTCAACTTCCTGAGAAAAAAAAAAGGGCGGGGGTGGGGGATTTTCCTTGTCCTTTCAGATTATTGGAAAATACATACGCGCATCCTCTTGGACAAATCCAAAATTTGCCGTGACACATAAACAACCATGCGCCGCCGAAGTTGAACGTGAGCAGCGCACGTGAGGCGAGGCCCCCCCTCGGCAAAATATTTGCGCCTCGGAAGCACGCACCGCGGGTCAAAAGTTCTCAGCGCATGGATCAATCACTGCTTTTGGAACGATTGAATCAAAATAACGACCAAAAAAAAAAAAAGGGGGGGGGGGGGGAGCGCATCTTTGACTCCGTTCGTGTTCAGAATTCAACCCGCCTGCTTTTTGGAAAAAGGGTCACCAGTTTAAAAAAAAAAAAAAAAAAAATGGCGCCCTTGGCAACAGCAAAATTGCGCCGCTGCCGATGTCGTACGCGACGCACGTCAGCCAGCCAGGACGCCTTTTGGGTCTCGACAGCGGTTGGAAAAAGACACAAGCCGACAAATGAATTTGGGAAGCAGGCAGTCAGGCGAGCGGAGTCTCACTAGGATGCAGCGGACGCGTCGCCGCCGCCGCCACTCTGGACCTTGAGAGTCGGCTGCCTGGACGGTGGGTCGGGAGGCCTGACCGGCGGTCTGCAAATGGGCGGCGTCCGGCCCGCCCTGCTCGGTCCGTCGCAGTCTCCTGCCGGGCGCCGGACGCAATCCTTACCGTTTGATCGCTCGAACGACTCGTCGGCCGGCGTACCTTTCAGAGGAGGCCGTCGGCCCCGGAATGACGCCGCTCGGCCGACGGAGGTTCCGCACTCGCCGTCGGGCGAGCGATCCGGCCGTTCCGCCTTGCCGGCGTCGAAGTTGGCCGCCCTGTTCGGCGCCGGCGCTTGCTTGCGAGGGACGAGCGGAGGACAGTTGGAAGATTTGGTCCTCTGCAGGGGGACGGGGCCCGCCGACACGTCGCCGTCCGCCGCCGAGTCGCCGCCGGCTCCATCTGTTGCGCGCCGGTCACATGACAATGCTCAAAAACCTGCCGCCATGTTTGACTTCAAATGGCAAAATTCTAAGTTACGGCACGGGAAGAAAAAAGAAGAAACCAGCTGGGAATTTACCCTAAATTCCGGCCTACGAGCCCCCCCCCCCACACACACGCTTTCCACCCTGCGGTTCCTGCGGCAATGCGGCTAATTTGTGCGGTTTTTTTTTTTCACCCGAGCGGAAAAGGTTAAGAATGAGGCCGGTGGAATGTGTGTACCGAGGAAGTGACTTTTACCGGCACTGTTAGCGCTGCGCTAGCATGTTGCTGCTGTGTTACTGGCGTGTCTCAGTGATATTTACCAGTTCAAGTTTTATTTTAACCGGCACTGTTGGCGTTAGCACTAGCATTAAACTCTTTCTGTGTACGTACCGTCTTTCTTTTTTTTTTTTCCTTCCATTTCTGTTTTCTTTTTTTCCCATTTTGAACGGGTCTTTGTTGATGCTTTTATATTTTTGGGAAAGTTTCCAATTGAATTTTCCCCTCTGTTTGGAAAGGGTACAAATTTAGCAGAATTCTTTTGTGCGCCACTGCCGACCCGGCTAAACGCAAACCAACAGAAACGTCGACCGTCGGCAACTTTAGTCGCCCAGCCGACGGCGGCTCAGCGGAGCGAAGCGTTCCAAAAGCGTCCGGACGAGAGGATGCCGTCCGTCCCGCCCACCTGATGATCGCTTTGGAGGGGGGGAAATGGGAGGTTGCGATGGAGGAGAAAGACCACCTCGACTTGTCGACGTATAAGATAGACGCGCTAACGTGCGCATTTTCTGCTGCTTCGACTGCGTCAACAAAATGACCCCCGCAAGCGCGTTTTCTTGGAGGAACGTGTCCAAACATCCGAAAGTAGCCGCGTGACAAGATAATGATGATGATGATGCGGACGATAGCAGGCTGATAATTACTCTCGGTGTGCCGTCGATGGACGAAAGGCTCGTGACTCATGAGACGAGGCGGCCGCTTGGAGATGGTGATGGGCTGCCGCTTCCTTGGGGCGACGCGCGGCGCAGGGACGGGCGGGGCCTCGCCGTCCTCCGGCTCGCGGCTGAAAATCTGCCGTGGCCACAAGACTCGCAGTGAGGAAGCGTCACGCCGCCGCACGCCGCCGACGGCAACGGCTTTGGAAAAATTCTCTGTGTGACAAGATTTGACCCTGAGCGAGCTTTAATGTTGCAGGTTGACTTACGAGCTGGGCCTTACTGATAGATACTCAAGCGCAGACGGAACCACGAACGCCGCCAGGCATCCAAATGGTTTTTTTGCCATAACACAACGGACGCATCCGAGCAAATGCAAAGGCAGCACTCAGCGGCGCGCTCGTCACCTTTTTGTAGTCCTCGATCAGAATCTCCACGACGATATTTTGGAATTTGATTTCCAGCATGGCGGCCACCGTCTCCTCCTTGGCCCGCATCAGGGTGGGCCCGTAGATGACGGCCATGGTGGACGGCGTCATGAGGTTTTCTCGGCTGCGGCTGCACACGCTGGCGACGCGCACACGCACGCTTTTAGCGGAAAAAGGACGAGCCGGACGGCGGCGTGCGCGGGACCTGGTCGCGCTTACGTCGTCAGGTGCTTAAGGAGCATCTCCAGCATCTCCCGATTTCTCTCGGGTAGTTTGTAGACCAGCGAGTGAATCTCGTTCAGCCGGAAGTCCAGACTGTCCGATTCTGGGGAGGGGAGTGGGGGGATTGTTAATCCAAAAACATCTGAGCCAGACCCGCTAAAGCAAGCGGAACAATTTTTAAAACATCGAACGCGGCGTCCAACTGAGCTGCTACTGAAACCAATTGTGTAAAACTGCAGGGTGTCTGTCTATAAAAGGCAAAAGAAACAACATTACAAGCAATAAAAGCGGGCCGAGTTCATCCGAGGAAGACTCTTTTGAAGTCAACCAAAAGCAGGCCCGGTCTGGAGCATCTCCCAGCGGGACACCCGACCACAATCAAAGACCTCTGCTCCGAAACTCACTTTTACGACGCTGACTAATGCGACTCACATTTCCTTTTTCCAATCGGCTGTCGCGCAGCTGAACGGTGAGCCGACGCCGCGGCCGTACCCACGGATACGCGCCGTCGTATATTTCTCGTGACAAGCGCGCGCTCGAGGGGGGCCTCGCTCGTCGGGCAGACGGCGGCGTCCGCGTCGCGAGCTGACTTTGTCCAGATTTCATTTAGTTTTGCTTCATTTTTCTGTGCGTCCCGTCATGCAGGTGGGCCTCATCGTTTCCTTTGTTTCCTTTTTTAGGTTTGTGGACTTTGGCCTCTCTTTCATCCCGCCACGGTGCATCAATTTCCTGTCCGTTTGTTACTTTGAATCTTGTTATATTTTCGTTATTGTTCACAAAATATTTTGATTATTCCAAATGCCTTGCTTGCTTTTTTTTTTTTTTTTTTTAAATTGACAATACGTTTTGCTCCCCTGCCTCGCTTCCAATTCCGCTTCCGCCGCTTCCCCCGCATTCAGATTTTGCCATTCCGACACCTCGGAAACCTTTCCAACTCGACAGGCGAGCTTAATTAATGATCGCTAAACTCATTTACGCATTCACATTGCAAGTTCAGACAAACGTAAAGGCGGTTCCTCGGCATCAGAGCCGGTGGAAAAACGGCGCCTTACTTGCAGCCAGCATGAGGTCCCGGTGCAGATCGTAGGTCATCAGAGGTTCCGACAGACTTCTGGGAATGTGAAGAGGCGAGAGCGTGATGCAATAACTTGTTTGGCAAAGAGCGAGCCGCACTCCATTGTTCGTCTAAGGCAGCCCAAAAGACACTCGCAGAGAAAGCCAGACCGACATTTGATCGATCGATCGATCGATCGATCGACCGGCTGCGTGTTTCAAGACATTCTTATTGTGTGAAAACATGCACTTACACAACGAGCTGTGCAAATGATGATCGCCATTTGGATGGCTTTCTACCCTCACGCACCTCAGATAAAACTTCATCGCGCTGGTGATGGTTTTGACGTCCCAGTCGCCGGCACGCAGGTCCACGTCCGCCGAGGTGCCGGGATCTGCGAAGCGGAAGCGGAGCCAGGTGTCACACAAGCTAATGAATGATGTGCCGCAGCGGATACGCGACAGCTACGACGCCCTCGGGCGTCAACGACGAGCCGGCAGGTTCTCGGAGCGGGAAAAGCGCAAGTGTGAACAGCCGTGATTAGCGCTTGTAAATTTGGGCCTTTTATGGGCGGGGCCGCACGTGATGAGCTCATCGCCGATCGTCCCAAATTTGGTCACAATCGTCTGAAAGGACACATTGTGGAAAAAATGGTTCCCGAGGTCTCACTGGCCTCCACCCGCGAGGAAAAGAAGCCGCCGTGTGGCTTTCGTGACGGCCCGACGGGCTTCCTGCGGTCACAACAACTTTCATTGGATTGATTTGAAATTTCATTTCAGAAGTCCCAATTTCACTTTTTTGCACATTGCAAATCACAGCAAAGCCGCCCGAAACCAAAAGCGCTCCCCCATCGCCGGTTCGGCGTCCCGATCTCGGTCACCCACCCCTGCGCTCGTGCAGCTTTTCTCCGGGTATTCCGCCTTCCTCTCACCTTTCAAAAAACACCAGCGTTAGCGCTTTAGAAAAGAACACGTCACGGCGGATCTTTTGGACTTGAGGTTTCCCTCGGAAGGACATTCTGAATATCAAACACAATAGTTGCAGAATTTCCTCAATCACAACCAATTCAGAACTTGTTTTGGTATCAGAGGTCGAGGAGATTTTTGTTTTTTTTTCAAACAATTGCGCAATTAAAGACAAAAAAACTTGAGTCGGGAAAAATGTCATTTTAAAGTAAGGTATGAAAAGCTTTGTGTGCGCGTCTCTGCAGCGGGACTCGAACAGATGGCCTAACCTTGCAGGCCAGAACTTGTATAGCAACAATTGTCCACCAACAAACATGCAATCAAGCACTTTTTTTTTTGTTTTTTGGAACATTTTCTTTTGACCGACTCCACCGCGCAGGTCAATATCAACCCATTACTTCCTCCTTTGTTTGTTTGTTTTTTTTTTTTTCTTCCCCTGAGCGATCACCAATTACTTCAGCGCTGAACACTTCGTTATGTTTGCCAGATGCTTGCTCGGAGCGAGAGAGGCAAAAAAAAAAAACAAAACACCAGAGCGTATGAAATTGCACCGCTACACATGCGTCACATCTGCTTCCCCGTTTTTTCGTCGGCCGCACGTTGCCGAGGAAGAGCCCGGACGTGCCCGGGCGGCGCGCCGATCATCGGGTCGCGGGGGTCGGACACGCGCTTTCCTTACCAAAGAAGCCGTTGAGAAGCTTCTGCACTTCCACGTTGCTGCCGACCGTCCGGTACACGCCCTCCTGCGTGAGTCCTGCAAAAGAGGCAGCAGATAGCCTGAAAGGAACCACAAAGTGCTGAGAAAGGCAAACGTGTGCGCTTCCTCCTTGAGGAATGCGACCTTTGCCCCCCCCATCTGAAAACACGTGATTTACTGCTCCGTCTTCAGAACCGGTGCATCTGCCGGACGCCTTCCTGTGGCGACTTTCTGACTTCCTGGCACATCTCTTCACTTTTTACATCATTTACCACCACAAGGAACCAAATGAAAACGGCCGCAGGCCCGAGTGGGACACGGGTTAAATTCTTTTGGCAAGGAACCCGGTATTGAGTTTGACCCCCGATGCCGAGTGAAGTTGGACTACATAACACGTGAGGCTTCTCACCTTTTTCTTCGACATAGTTGATGCACATGCGCACAAACTTGAAGCCCATTTCGTTGAGTTCCACTGTTGAAAAAAACAACAACAACAACCTGAAACAAGCAGTTTTGTCGCGCGTGTCCTTTTGCGTTGTGTAAAGACGAGCTTGCTTACTTTCTGCTTGCTTGTGAATCGGGGAGTGATAGATCTGAAATGGGGGGAGGGGGGGTTAAGTCAAAACATTCCGACAGAATTTTGAAATAGACCTTTCACATTCTCATCTGATCACGTCGTTACTTTTTTCATACATATTGTCAATACAGGAGCAGAAAGGAAAACTAATTGCTCGTAGTTGCGCTAAACTGCCATCTCGCTCGGGATTGGACTCGAAACCTTCAGCACATTAAAGCGTCACCATGTGACGTTTTGGACACGTGAGTGAAGTTCGAGGAAATGATCAGTCTGATCAATCACCAAAAACATTTTCTGTGCAGGGATGGGAGACAATAATTACAATTTGACCTCATCAATCATTCAAGATCAGTGTTGACAATAATCTGCATTTCTATCTTTTCATTTTTTTCCCCCTTCAAAGCCATTTAGAACATTCAGGGAGAATAATTGCATTTTGAAGAACTCATCTGCAAGAAAAATCATCAAAAACAACAACGTGCAAGCGCTACTATTTGGACTCAGTGGCCGCTGGTTATTTAGATTATTTTCAGTATTATTAATAGCTAAGCAAGCAACGAATCATTTTTCACAATTACCTTGGGCAAACAATAAAAAAAAGAAAAAAGAAAAACGCGCGCTGTCATTGGATTCTTCTGCAGAAATATTCGAAGTGCATCACGAGCGAATATCTGCTTGAATCTTTCACGAGGAGGAGGGTGCCCAAAAACTTCTCCTTTTCCATCTCACGACAACAACCTTTCTGCCACGACACTGCCCGCCGTTTTCATATTCCAATTCAGGAATTCAACTCTCCCTTAAGAGACATAAACAGCCGCGTTGTGGAACTTTCTCTGCGTTTTAAAGAAAATGGAGATTCTTGAACACCTGAACGCGTCTTTCAGAATTGAAATTGTGCCAGCGATCAGCAAAAAACAACTAACGTTTTCCGACGTCTGCAGAAGCAACAATCAGCCCCAAAAAATTACCGGCAAAACAAATTGCCTCATGGGTGCAATTTGGCCTCATCTCATCAATGAGTTCTGGTTGTTTTTCTTACTTTCAAAAAGATTTTAGCCTGCAACCCAACGTGAAAAACAGCGACAGCGTGTGACTTGAAGGACTCGCCGGACAAGGTACTGCCGTGAGTCTAAAAAGATGCGCCACCATTTTGTGGGCCGGACGACGCTCGCAGAAAATCCTTCTAAGCGCGACGACCCAAAATGAAAGAAAAGCGGACTCACCGGATCTTTTCCGTCCATGGCCTCCATCCACAACTTCCTGTCCCCCTCCGAAAGCGCTTGGAACGTGACGGGCGCGTTCCTATGGAAACACAAACAAACGCCGGCGACGGTCGCATTTTTGCATTTCCGTTTGAAGGCCGGCGCGCATTTTTTTTTTCTCGATCGAATTTGACATTCACTCGGAGCCGAGATGCAAACCAAATGTGCTTTTTTTCCGTTCTGCCGCAGAAACAACAAGAATGAGAAAAGAAAACGTTAACTCTAGCGTGTGCGTTTCTTTCGGCATGTCCCTTTCGGGGTCGCCAAAGCGTATCATCTCAGATGAACGCGCACATATGTTTGGCACAATTTTTACGCCGGATGCCCTTCCTGACGCGACCCTTCTCAGGGAGTGGAGACCCCAGTGGCAATTTTGTTTTATTATCAATTGTACTAATCAGCCAACTGTTGACATGTATGTATTTATATAGGGGGAGAGCGAGAGCCAAAGCCTTCTTTTGATTTTTCGATATCAAAAAAATGGCTTTAAAATCAACACAATAGCACCCGCCGAGCGGGGCCGGGGTGAATTTATCTGCAGAGGCGGTGCTGCCACCTTCAGACTGCTCGTCGCCAGCTCAGCCGGCATTCGCTCGTTGGAAGCGAAACGCAAGCGCGCGCGTCCACGACGCCTTCTGTCACGAGGAGCGTCGCGAAGGCTCGGGCCACGGTTTACGGCGGGCGCTCACCTCTCGGTGACCTCCACGTCGAAACAAAAGCGCTTGTCTATGGAGTCGGTCCGGCGGCGGACGCAGGACTTCAGGGTCAGCTGCGTGGGCCCCTGAAGGAAGGGAAGGAAGCAGAGCCGCAATCCGCTCAAGCGCTTGACTTCTTTGTCTTTTGGGTCAAATGTTGAGTGAGGATGCCCGACGGCGGCACCTGCTTGGTGGTGGGTTTCTGTTCGCAGGGAACCATCAGCAGCAGCCTGCCTTCTGTGTGATACTTGCAGTAATACTTGACCCACGTCACCCCCAGGGCCCCTGTCGGCACGCGAGCAGACAAAATCCTCACAACGGGCAGGAGAGCGGCAGGGGAGGCGGCGGCGGCGTACATTTCTCCTGGCAGTAGAGGTAGCCCTCCGTGGGCAGCCAGCTGGGCCGTTTGCTGATCTGGGACGAGGCCTTCATCCGCTTCATCAGGTCCTCCATCTCCTCACGGGTGCTCTCGTAGTGATTCCTCGTCTGCGGCGCCGCGAGATTCCCATTGAGGCCCGATTGACCTTCTCGAGCGCCCCGAATTCGGTTTCGCGTCGTCGGTCGCTTACGTTCTGCAGGCTGAGCTGCAGTTCCTGCTTGTAGGGCATGAAGTCCTGCGTCATCTCCACCGTGAGATTGTTCAGGGTCAAAATGCTGTGGAGAAACGCCAACACCTGCGCCAACACAAAACAATCCAGCGGACACGTCTCACTTACGCCGGAACTACTTCTATCCCCCCCAACTACATATTTTCCACACAATATGAGTAAAAGAGCTTCCGCTTCCGCTTCCGCTCTAATCTGTTTGAGTTCTTTCCAAAAGCCTTCTTCCACCCCAAGTCCCCGATGGAACTTTCTGTTCCCAAAAAGTCGGAAAATTTAGTTGACAAAAAAAAAAATGTACTCATCTTATTTCATCTCATAGGATTGAGGAGATCATTTCGTGTACTTGGTTTCAGGTGTGTGAGGAGGACTTACGGGTTCCACCACGTCAAACTTCTTCCTGTCTTGGACCTGATGGATCTGGTAGACGTACTCCACCGAGGACTCGTAGAAGTTGACCCGCTCTTTACACAAGACCTCGTCGGCCTGCGCGATGGCAAACGACAGGGGGGGGGGGGGTGTCAATGAAAACCGTCGCGTGCCCCCCGGCCCCCAAAAGGTCACCGACCTCTTGCAGCTGGCTCTCCTTCTTCTTGGCAGAAAGATTCAGGTGCTTGTCCAGCTGCGAGTAATATTTCTCGGCCTCCTTCTCGAATTTCTTCCTCTTTTCCTGCCGAGCGCGACATGAGAACACGTCACATGATAAAAGAAGCTTCTGGAAAGCGCAGCAATGTGGGGGGGGGGGGACTCATGGGTTTAGATGTTTGTGTTCTTGCCACCATTTTTAGTGAGTGGAGTGGGAAAAAAAATTAACTTGAATGGTTACAAGGAAAGGAAAGAACATTTGGGACAGACGTAACGCTGCAAATGTGTCAAACCCGCAACGAAAGACAGTACACACAAAGAGTTTAACGCTAGAGCGGCGCTAATGCTAGTGTGGGGCTGACGGGGCCGATTAAAAAATAAATAAATAAATTACCGGTAAAAATCCTTGAGACACGGCAGTAACACAGCAGCAACACGCTAGCGCAGTGCTAACATGGCCGGTAAAAGTCACTTCCTCGGCACATATATTCCGGTCTCACTCTTAAATTTTCCGCTCGAATGACCCAACCCCCCCCCCTCCCTCCCTGCGGCCGTTACAAAAAAATGCACAAACTAGCCACATCGCCGCACAAGCCGCAGGGTTGAAAGTGCGTGAAAAAAGCCGCGGCTCGTAGGCCGGAAATGACCTTCTGCCGCTGCTTTTATTCACAACAAAATGGAAGCCTTCCGAAGCCTGCCCCGGCAAAACCTTTTTTGGAATGAGTGACTCGCCAAAATTGATAAATCATAATAATAACAACAACAACAGCTTTCTGAAGAGCTGACGTCCGAAATTGCGACACATCTCATTTACACCTGAGAAAAGTGTAACAATGGAATCAGAAGAGAGGAAAAAAACAAATATTAATGAAAGGTGACGTGACAGGATGTGCCGTTTGCTTAGAAGGGAGGTGTCCACGTCCTCAGGCAAAAGTTGAAGTAAAAAAAAAACAAAACAAAATCTACATTTAAAGAGCCGGGTAACGCGTTCCTCTTTGCACAATTTGCGTGAGTATTATTTTTGCTGTTGCGGCACACGACTTCCTAAAGCGTCAACAATGAGGAAGTCGCCCTCGGCAAAGCGTCGGCCAAAACTCACTTTGGTTAATCCGATTTGCTCCTTTCTGAACGTCTCCAGAGGCCTGATGAGCAGATCGGACGCATTCTGAACCTGCCGCAAAAGGAAACAAACACAAACAAAGTTTTGGCAATATGATTTGAAAATGGTTCTGTTGTTTTTGTTTTATTCCCCTAAAAGTGAGACCTTGCTTTCAACATTGGTCTTCAAAATGAGGGAAGGGGGCTACAAAATGAACACTTTTCATGATCAAGTGACACCCGAGTGCTGTTCAAGTTTTTCCTGGATTCCCGCGGAATAAATAATGTTTGCAGGCGGGCCGTGGGGATGAAAATTTTACCTCCAAATAAGGAAGGGGGGGGCTGCAAAAAATATTCAGCACATTAAAATGATCATCAGTCGTCAGACGGGGGCAGCTTCCAGTTGTTGGAAGGAGTCATAAAAATAGGGACACGCACAAAGATTCCAAAAAAAAAAAAAAACATTCAGAAGCCGACGGCACTTTCGGCTGTGAGCAAAGAGGAAACGAGGCGCGAGGAAAAAGATAAAAATGTTCCCGCTTCGTCAAAATTTGGAAGCGGCGTCGACGTGTGGAGGAAGTCGATGACCCACCAGCATCATCCTGTCGTGCTCGGCTTCCTGCAAGAGGCCCGCAAACTCCTGGAACGACTGAGCTGAGGACGAAAAGGTCACAGGGCACTCAGAAATTGCACGTCCCACCCCCAAAAAATAAATAAATCATAAATTCTAATTCAGCCGCTCGTTCGCTCCCTGACTCAAAACAGGAGACGGCAAGAAAAATGGGACATCAGCCGCAGCAAAAACATTTGCACACGTACAAGTTCAACCATCACGAGGCTCTCAAAATGCGTATTCGTTGATCTTAGATCAAACTAAATTTCACGAGATGATTCACATACTGCGCCGCTAACAATGTCCAGCCATCCATTTTCTTAGCCGCTTATCCTCACAGTGCTTGCAAGGGAGGGGCAATTTAGAGGGTCCAATTAATGTGGCATGTTTTTTTTTTTTGGCGGGGTGTCAGAGGAAAGCGGAGTGCCCGGAGAAAAGCCACGCAGGCACCGGTGGGAGAACATGCAAACTACACACAGGCGGGGCTGGGATCGAACTTGCGTCCTCAGAACTGTGAGGTCAACGCCACCGTGCCGCCCCTGTAACAATGTAATGGAGGAATTTTTTTATTTTTTTTTTTTTTTGACATTTGCCGGTATTGAGCAACATACCAATGTTAATTTCGTCGTCCGTCAGGGAGTCACCAATGAAGTCGAACTGGAAGACGCTCAGCGTCTGGGAGAACTTTTGCACGGCCACCGAATAACCTGCAAAAGAAAATTCAAATCAAACGCGCAACGTCTCCCCTGCTCTTACGGGGGTCGTGACCCCAGATGGGCCGCGCGCCGCACGCCGGCCAAATGCGGGCAGATCCGGTCCATATAGAAAGTCTACACACCCCTACTCACCTACCAGGACAACAACAACCATTCAGCACGCGGGCAATTTACGGAACCTTTTAAAAAAAAATAAAATTCCGCCGAGCGTGACTGAGAAACGTGCAAAAACGGATGACATCATGTAATTGCGCTTCCAGGCAATCGTTTACGAGACTTGTTGCGGGACTCGAGTGACAGGTGGAGTTCGTCTGCATTGCAATCCAAAATTGCGTTTTGTCTTTGTCTCGGTCGGGGAAGCGGAATCTCACTCCTGTCACGTAATCAATCAATCAAATGCTCACAGGAACCGACCTGCAAATTCACATAATACACGACGACAAACATCGTCATCATCGCGCATTATGTCACACACTTTCAACCATTTTGCTGTGAGTCCTGCTGGAGGGTTGTAAAGTCAGCAGTTCCCAGTCCACGGTCAACATCGGCGGTGCCACGTCTGGCTTCCGTCACCCCAAAAAAACCCGCACTTGTTCAAATCGACAACGAAAGACGTTTTGGCCTCGGAAGTCGGCGACATATTTCAAATCAGCTCGCCAAATCTGCTTAACAGTTTGTGCGCACGCTCGGCTAAATTCTGTTTTCACAATTCTGGCGCAACCACGGACAACACGGGCGGCTCGAGGACGGTCGTCGGCGCTAACGCAAACATTAGCATTGCTGCGTGCGGCAAGACGACATTCCGTTTATGGCCCGAAATGGGCCAACCGCGGCGACAATGGCACCGCTTGTTTGCCAGCCGGGATGCAGAGTGGCGACTCGCCGGCGTGCCAGACGCAAATGCAGCCGGGAACGGCAGACTTGCCCGGACTTGACCCACTCCTGCAGGGTGGCAAAGCATCATGCGTGCTGTCGGACTTGGGACCCGTTTACCGAGAACTTCAACCATTTATACAGGGTTCACACTCACTCCGACCAAAAAAAAAAAAATATCAAAGGGCTTTTTCAGGGGCATTCTTAGGGGCCGCCACGAAAACTTTAGGGCCATCGTGGCAAATCAAGAATAAGGAAAAAAAGACTCACCCAATGGTGCCATCAACCATTATTGGTTCATCAAAGACGCCGATTTTTTGGATGTCGACGAACGCAGCTCCCAAACTCTTTACTTTCAACCCGAGCATCTTGAAAAATGCACTTATTGGATCGGTCAAAGAACTACGCTACGAAGACCAAAACAAACAATGGAATATCGACGACAAGATGGCGACGAGTTGTGAACACAGGGTGACTTCAGTTGACAATTTCCGGCTGTTTTGGACGCCAGACGGATCTGTTTTTTTTTTTTTTTTTTTAAGGGAGAATGTTGGCGGTAGAGGTACTCCCTTTGATTTTGTTTAATTTAAGACGTTTTTAAGGGCTTGACCCTTTTTTGGTGAATTTTAAGGACTTTTAGGGGCCCCTAAATGGACCCTCAGAAATGTAGGTTTTTTTTAGGGACTTTTAGGGCCGTGTATGAACCCTGTTATAAGACTCCACTTAAAAACTTGCCTGAAGTTTCCTATTCTACAATCTGGATTTGGTATAGTTTCCTGTCCCCCACGGGCCGGACGAGATCCCCTGATGGGTCTTCTCTGGCTCACGGCCCATACATTTGACATTCCACGACTAGGCAAACGAGATTGACGTGGCGGCACGTCCAGGCTGAAATTCGTGCGGCAAAATATGTGGAACATCTCCATAAAATCGTGGAGGAGGCCAGGAGAAGATTTAGAGTTGAAGAGCGATCAAAATCGGAAGTGTCCACGTTTTTGTTTTTTTTTAAATTTTGCTTGGCCCGACGACTTGCCCCCCTCATCTCGAGCCACGAAACTTGCCAAACACTCGCTGGAGTCAAGTTGCAAAAGTTCCCAACCGGCCCGAAGGCGTTTGGTTCATGCACCCCATGCTCCCCATCCTCCCACCTCCCCATCTCTTCATCTCTTTTTCTGGGCTGGTCTGGGCTGGGCTCGCTCACTCACTCACTCACTCACTCACTCACTCACCCTTGATGGCGTTGATGACACTGTTGCCGTCTTTGATGAGCTCCTTGAGGAATTTGCTGGTCCTGTCCAGCTCCAGCTCGTAGCACTTGAGCGTCTCCCTGAAGTCGGGGCTGTCCGAGTAGCAGTCGCTGAACTCCAGCGGAGGATGTCCCATCTCGCCGCAAGCTAGCAAACGAACACGGGGGAAGTGATTCAAAGCTGCCGCGTGGTGTCTGTCGGCCAGCGAGTCGTGCTAGTCTCTTTGTCGCTTGCTGGGTTTTGCGCGCAGATCTCAGCTGGCGAAGTCTTCTTGTGGCGCAGCCCGAGCGGCCATGTTGTTGCCCGTGTTAGCTTCGCCCACAACAGCCCCCGAGCAGAGGACGACAAAAAAGGCCGAGCCGAGTGAGCGGGGGACCAGGCGGTCTCGCGTCTGCGTCCGCTGTCGGCCCCTTTTTCCTTTTCGCGGCGGTTGCGAACTCGCAACTCCACTTTGGCAACTGAGTGGCGGAGTCGCTATCGGCTGAGCGGCTACTTCTTTATTCGGCCGCGTCCCATTCCCAAACGTGGCGTCTTTTTCCCGGGTCTCATTTGGCATCCCGCTGGCCTTCTTCTTCCTTGAGCCCTTCGCCGTCACCGACACTTCCAAACGTAAAAAGTGGCATCCTCACGGCGATGTGATATTTTTGATCTTTGGCCCAATACTAGTGCAAGTCGGCTGCGTCGACGCCAAATGGAACGCGACCAAGAAGGAGCGATGGGGAAAAAATTACCGGAAGGTTGTCGAAGGGGGGCGCTGGCGAGTCAACGGAGATTTGCGCTTTTGTCGCCAACAAAATTCAAATTTTCGCCTGATAAATTTGTTCCCTTGTTTTGTCTGATTTCGTCTTTTCATAAGGAGGAATAGGGATTTTTTTTTTGTAACTATCGAGATTGCTCAGTGATTTTGAGGCTTTTTGACTTCAAAGCGGGTTCATTTAAGGGAACTGTTCATTTATTGACATGTTTGTGGGGTTATTTGTTTAAATTTGCATAACTTTATAAGAGATGCATCTGAGGCTTTTTGCTTTTGTTTGCACCAGATATTTTTCAGTTATTCGGACATTTTGCCAAACTGTACTGGCTTTTTAAAGCAATTTATTTATTGAAATTGTCATTGAATTTTATAAGACGTGCTTCTACACATTTTTTTTTTTTTTTTTTAGAAAGTAAGATAAACATGATAGCGTGTTGCAAATCTGACAAACCGTTTAATAAACATGCTGACTGCTAATGGCCTCTAAAATCACTCAATAGTTTCGGGTCCTGAGTACTGGAAAGAAATGCTTACGGAGTAGAAACCCAATAGAGTTCTGAGATCGACGACTCGGGTGAAATAGTGGAGTGTCGAGTCCAAAGCAAAGCATTTGGCCATTTATTATGCTGCGCACAACCTGAGTACGACGTTGCTGACAGGGGTGACGTCGCCCCCAAGTGGGAACCTTTTCAAGTCCACGTTGAAAACGCTTCTGCCGGCAAGCAAACAACAACAGCAACAAAGTTCCCAAAAGCTTACAAGAACAGCCCGAGCGTCTGCCGTTTTAAATGGTGGCAGGTTTGCTTGACATGAGTTTGGATGCGATCGGCTATTTTCGAACACATCCCAAATAAAAGAGTGTGTGCACACTTGTGCAACCACATTACGGCAGCTGTTGGTTTTTTTATTTCACCTTTTGGAGGTGTTCAGGTTAAAGGTCACAATACTTGTGGGAAAAGTTTGAAAATGATTGCTCTCAATTTGGTTTTTATGACATCACAAAAGACCCGCTGGCATTTCCACGGGGGTGTGTAGACTTTTTATCGCCACCGAAGCAAGATGCAGGGAAATATTGAGAGCTGGCAGCGAAGTACGTACGAAAAAAAAAAACAAGAGAGCAAAGCGCTCGGCGGTCACAAGTTGATGCGGCTCGGTCGCACTCGGCGTCCGGAACCGAGTCCGGCGGACGGCCGTCCCCCGCGCGCATTCCTCGACCGGGCCCAAAGGGAAACAATTCAAGTGGATTGTGTGGCCGTTTGTTGGGCCGGGCTAAGTGGCGCGATTGTGTGCTATCGGCGGGTGAGCGTGAGCCCATTAGCATTGCAAATCGGCACCGCTCTCCGTTCTGATCCCTGGCAAAAGAGCACCGGACGTGTTTTTATACGCGATTGTTTTCCAATGCGTCCGTTTTGGCGCATCACTCCAGGCCCCCTCGCGTGATGTCGCACTTTTGCGGCGCCCTCGTAGGCGGACGCTGGCGTCACGTGACACGCGGTGCCAGGTCCAGAGGGGGGCACCGGGGGGCCCCTCGTCTCTCTCCGTGTCAGTCCGCTTGTCATCGCCGCCTCGTATGCCGCTCACGCCTCCCGCTGAGCCCGGTAACAACGCTCATGTTTATTTTTCCGGATCTCGATGATGATTTTGTTTCGATTAAGTGTTTCATTTTTTAATTTTAAAGCCGATATGTGGACAGTTCTTCGAGGAGGGCGCGAGAAACTCGACCGCTCAAGTGTTGTCAGTTGTCGCTTGGGGACGAACGCTTCAAAGCGAAGACATTTTCAGTTCATGTAGCTTTGACCTCGTCAATTTCATCCATTTTCTTCTTTTTTGTGTACATCATAGATAGATGCATAGATCAAGATAGAGCCTGGATCTTCTTTCTATGCCAGCAACTTATATCGACGGGCAGAAAAATGAAATGTTCCGCCATCCGCACGGTACCAGAAACAGGCTGGAGTCGTGCGAACGAATCAGCTTTCGGTCTGAAAGGGGGAGCCCAAATCCGCGTCGGGAGTCGAACATTGTGAGGCTCGGGGAAGGCCCAAATCTTTCCTGTGTTTGTGTCTTCCAGACCCGGAGCAAAAGATGAGCTGGGCCTCGTTCTACGCGCTCATCAGCGGCGTCAACAGACACTCGACGGGAATCGGTCGCGTTTGGATCTCCCTGCTGTTCATTTTGCGCATCCTGGTGCTGGCGGTGGCGGCCGAGAGCGCCTGGGGCGACGAGAAGTCGGCCTTCGCTTGCAACACCCAGCAGCCGGGCTGCGACAGCGTGTGCTACGACCACTTCTTCCCGGTCTCTCACGTCCGCCTGTGGGCCCTGCAGCTCGTCCTGGTCTCCGCTCCCGCCCTGCTCGTCGCCACGCACGTGGCCCACCGGCGCCGCGCCGCCCGCCGCCTCTGCGAGCTGTCGGGCAAGAGCAACCCCAAGGACCCGGAGCAGATTCGGCGCCAGAAGACGGAAATCACCGGTGCCCTCTGGTGGACGTACGTCATTAGCCTGTTGTTGCGGGTGGCGCTGGAGGTGACCTTCCTGTACGTCTTCTACGCGATCTACCCCGGATTCAAGATGATCCGCCTGGTCAAGTGCGACTCGTACCCGTGCCCCAACACGGTGGACTGCTTCGTGTCCCGGCCCACCGAGAAAACCGTCTTCACCGTCTTCATGCTGGCCGCCTCGGGCGTCTGCGTGCTGCTCAACGTGGCCGAAGTCGTCTTCTTGGTGGCCAAGGCCCGCGGCGGGCACGGGGCCGACGCCACCGCCGGGGCTTGGCTCCAGCACAAGCTCGTCGTGGGCAAATGGAGCTAACGCTGCAGCTAACGGGCAAGTGAATATTTCATACGCACCAAAGCGGTGGGTCGGCTCAGCGGCTTCACGAGGCCTATTGTGGAGGGGGTCGGGTGGGAGTCCTCCCCTTCCACTATCATTTTGTTGTCAATCTTTGGCGCATTCAGTCCCCCGAAACAATTTTGTAGGTAATAAAAAAAAATATTGGCGATTCACCCCACCCCAGCCCCCCTTTGTCAAGATTTGGGTGGGGGGGGGATTTAAAAAAAAAAGAAAAATACCCCGACCCCATAAATCGTGGCCCCCCCCCACTATACTACGCCGACAATGCACGTGTGCATTCTTAAATCAGCCTTGGGAAACGTTTTCAACTGAAGGCCCAAATTCATAAAAGAAAAGTCCAAACAAGCACACATAAATCCAAGGATGAATTAAAAATCTCCGCTCAAAACGTTACAGATTGTTCAATTGAATTGAGTTTTGCCTCTTAGTTCTTGTGCGTTGCATTGCTCGTTTTGTGTGTCGTTCGGTACACGAGGTGGATTTTGTTCCGAGGGTGAAATGAACCGCAAGACAGCCGCCAAGTGGACCAGGACGTTTTTTACGTTTTTACGAGCGACGCGCTTGGGATCATTTTGACCGCTGCAGATGGTGACGCCATCGGGTCATCGTTAAAAAGTCGCCTCAGCCCTGTTCAAATGCTCAAGATAAATCATTTCAAAATCCACCATCAATGTATACATTGATTTTGTTGTCATTGTTCAGCTTTCCAGCAGAACCCTCAATTAAATCAATCTTTATCCTCACGAGTGTTGCCTTGTATTTGGAACAGTTGACAGGCTGGTGCCCGATCGTACGGAAGTAGATTAGCGCCACCAGGATTTGAATTTGAAGTATTTTCAATAGTTGTATTTCAGTCTGACTTTTCAATGTCAACAATTCAACTGGCTACAATTTGCCGTCTGAAATTCAGCCAACAGCCAGCCAATCGCAGGTACGCTTTCTTAGTCATGTGACTAAGATTCCAATTTTTAGGCACAGACGGTGAATTTTAGACAGCAAATTGTAGCAACTATTGAAGATATGATCACTTTACATTTCAAATTCAAAGCCTGGTGGACTTCCATAGATTGCACCAACACGGCCGCGTTGGCACATGTTGTTGCCCGTTGTCGTGCCGCGCCAAATCTTTCCGACTGACGGCCAGAAAGTTCGATCTCATATCACATTTGTCCGCAATTTTGGGAATCGAGAGACACGCGAGCCCCCTTTGAAAAGTGGATCCGTGGAACGAATTCTGCCGTTTTCAAAGATATTTTGGACGACTTTCGGCATCGCTATAAGATTTTGCGGCAAGGCGGCCCCGTGTGTTGATCTCCTCAAACGAAGCAGGTAAGCCAAAGCGACCCAAGAACGAGCAATCTTTATTACTTTCAAACAACGATCATTATATTAATAACAAAAAAAAAAAAAAAGTATATGTAAGAATGCTGCACAGTTCAATGACTTGAGGAATCAAATAGTCCCACACTCGCTCGGATTTAGAAATCCAGCTTTATGGAATTCAAATCATAAAATCACAACAGAGCAGTCACATGAAATTGTCTCCAATAAATTCCCGACTACTTCCCGAACAAAAAGATGACGCGATTCCGGTGAAATGTGCGACTGTCTATCAAACGGAAATTCAAACATTAAAATCTCACACACGGAGCGAGCTTGCTTGCTTGCAAATTGTCGGCTTTGCATTTCAATTCTTATATTTGAGCGCGCTTTCAAAATAATTCATTCAATTCTCATCAGGGACAGTTGTATAACAAAAATACATTTAATACTATACCATTCCGTATCTTTTCAATCAGATCAATACATATTTTATCAATGAGGCTCAAGTTTATCTGTCGTATCTTCACTCTTTCAATGCATCAGGAAATAACGCGCACGGCTTTCGGCTTCAATTCCTGACGCCGTCAGTCGTCTACGTGTTGCATTATTTACTTTGACATGAAACTTGAAATTAACTTCTGATGCTGGTTTGCACTAACAACTGCAGTACAGAATACAAAGGTTAAATGCTAGAACACGTACAAGTAATCAGCAGCTCTCCAATCCCTTTTGGAACAATCCGACAAAAAAAAAAAAGATGAAAAGCTACAAGGAGGCTTTTGGACCGGGACGCCATCCGCCGATAACGTGCCACAAGCGCTAACAGAAAGCAACACGTGTGCTTTGCATGTCGTCCGAGGCAGGGCAGCGTCATATTGCTGCGCTACAGCAATCTTGGGGAACTTCAAAACTACGATAAAACAGTGGAAAGCACCCTGAGATGGGATCAAAACCTCCCAGGAAATCCTTCGATGGCGTTCACGAGCGGCGCCTGTCCCGCGACGCAGAGTCCACTTTGGTGAGACCAAAACGTCAGGGGACTACGGCTTAGAACGAGTGACCAGATGAGCCTCCTCCGAACAACTTGACAGGAAAAGCACGGATACGTCACGTCGCCCAGAAGCGTGAACTGTGCGGAGGCCGCTCGAAAGCAAAAGTCGGCGGCGAAAGAAAGACGCGATGCAGAAATGGGGAAACCGCCGAGGATGGAGGCCAAAACCGCTGAGCGAAGCACGAATGTCAGACTTTGAAAAGCCGCGTGCACCTTGAAAGGATTTGGCGCCTCGGCCCTTTTCAAGCCTCGTCCGTCATTATTATTTTGAATATGTCCGATCACTTGCTATTTCCCGTTAGCTTCAGCTGGGCCGCTTGGGCTCGGGACACTTTCTCGTCGACGTCGACGCGTCTCTCGAAGAAGCCGACGACGGCCGGCTCGTTGAGCAGCGAGGCGAGGATCTGCTCGAACGAGAAGGACCAGTCCGCCTCGGGGGGCTCGGCTCCGGTTTCCCGGGGGCCGGCGCCGGACGGGCCGCCGGCCTCCTGCAGCCTGCGTCCCGCCTCCTCCATCAGCAGGAGGAGGCCGGTCACCCGGGCCACGGCGCGGTACAGCGACTCCTCCGCTGCGTCGCCGTGGAAAATGTTGTACAGGGTCTTGGAGAACTGAATGAACTGAGCCTGAGATTGAGAAAAGCACATTTAGACCAATCTCTTTTAAACGGGACACACTGAACAGAAATTCCGGACCCGCTCGCAGTAGGTGAACACGGCCATACTGACTGAGACCGTCTGAACATTGCTTTGGCGTTTTCTCCCTGCTGCACACGTTCAAACGTACTGAAAGACCCTCGTAGACGTTTTTGCAACACAAAATAAGGAGGAAACGGCTGGAAAACACGTGTTCAGCGCAAACGGACCTCAAGACATCAAGACCGAAATGACGCCAGCGCTTTGGACGCTGCAACGACAACATGTCAGGCGCCCGGCAGGCTGTTCCACTTGCTGGCTTGGAAGGTGGGGGCCCTTGGGGGGCCCACGGGATTCCTACTCACGACCCCAAACGCAAAACCTGCACTTACGGACTGCGGATGCAGCAGTCTCGCCACGATTCTTTAGTTTTGGCTTTCCAATCCCACTTCTTTTTTTTTTTTTTAAAAAACATTGTGGCATTTCCAATATGTAATTATTTCATATGTCAATTATTGGATACAAGATCTGTTTGCTTATCCATTTTTGAGGGGGGCTTACAGCACGGCTGGCGCGTGTCTGGACGAGAGCGGCGGTCAACAGCAGCTTCCGCTCGCCGTGTTTATTTGTCCCCGTGCACCCGGCGCTCGAACGACGGCCGAAAAGTGCACGAGCGACTGCGACTCCCTTTTCCCGCATTCCGCTAAGTACGGCGGGAGGAAAAAGCGTGTGAACGCTTGGGAATTTTCAGAAATTTCGGCATTCATTGGTCCCAAAATGAAGAAGAAGAAGAAGAAAAAAAAAAAAAAGCTTCACCTCATACCAGACACTCCGCAGCAGAATTTCCGCCGTTTATGGAAATCATTGTTCGTATGAAAAACAAAACTATACAAACAGAAAAAAGGGGAATTACACCAATTTGTGAGTCTTTGTCCGCCTGCCAGGGTGTGCGGAATTACACAACCACACACGAGCTATCGTTAAGTCGGGAAGCGTTGTCGTAACTCTCGACCGAGCCGATTCATTGCGTGACCTGATTAATTCTGGGAAGGTCCTTGATGCTTTCCTCTTTCCTCAGGATTTCGTTCTGCCATTGTTTCAGGTAGGCCTGCAGGTCCACTTTGCCTCGACCTGTCAATTTAAAAAAAAATATTTGCAGTGGCACAAAGCGTACGTACGTTCGTACGTACGTACGAACGATGGTGGCGTTACCTCTCTCGGGGCTTTTCTTAATCACGCCATCCTCCGGAAGATCAAAGTCTGCAATATAAGGAGAAGACCACGTGAAGAAATTTCCTCCCGGGAAAATCCGAGGATGAGAATGAGCGATCGGAAGGAGGGAAGAAGCAGTCGAGAGGCTAACCCGGAATTCTACTCAAGTGAGGGCAGCCGTCGGTCGCCGGGAAAAAGTTTGGGACCTTTTGTTCCTGAAGGTGTAAAGGACTTCCTGTGAAGGCTACAAAAGATTCAGAAGAAAGATGAAAAGACAGACGAGCGCAAAGCGCAAGCAAGGCAAAGGAAGTTCAGCAAATAATCGTTATGGGCCGGCTGCGGTCCGGTAGGCCCACTTAGCGTCATTTCCGGCCTTTTTTCGCGCGCTTTCAACCCTGCGGTTTATACGGCGATGCGGCTAATTTGTGCATTTTTTTTCTAGTGGCCGCAAGGGGGCACTCGAGCAGAAAAGGTAAGACTGAGACCGGTGGAATATATGTGCCGAGGAAGTGGCTTTTACCGGCCATGTTAGTGCTGCGCTAGCGTTAGCACTGTGCTAGCGTGTTGCTGCTGTGTTACTGGCGTGTGGCAGTGATTTTTACCCGGAAGTTTGTATGTATGTATGTACCAAATGGTATTTCCTGTACAAATTTACTTACTGCGCTCTGTCGTCCGGGAATTACGGTACTGTGTTCGTTGCATTTTTTTTTCTTTTTTTTTTTTTTTGCAATTTCCCTTGTGGGACAAATCACACTTTCTTCTTCTGTGGTAAGAATTTTGGAGTGAATTTGACTTTGAGCCCATTCAGCAAGTGCTTTGAACGCTAACCCTACTCAAAGCTGGCGGAATGAAGTAAAATGCAGCAGCCGCCACATGCCCCAAAAGTCAACCGGGCTGGACTTCGGCTCACCCGCGGCCCTGAAGAGCACGGACGGAATGACAACAGAGGCCGTTGGGAGACTCTCAAAGGATTTTGAGTTTATTCCTCAGGGAGCGTTACTTGCTGTTGTTCGCTTTCTAATACAACCGCAAATGGAAAAAGAGGTTCACGATGAGTTTGTCCCATTTGTTTTCATCCATTTCCTGTTAGAAGTTCCACTTGCTTGACTCAAATTTCCCTGCCGAAACTGATGCAGATCGGCGACTGCGCACTAAAAACTCATCCTGACCTTGCTCCGGGGTTGGGAGCCCGTCACAAGGCCGCGACAGCGGTCCCGAGATCGCTCGTACTTGCCGACTCGCTCTCACTTGGGTAATTCTGCCAAGACGTCAGCCGTAAATTCGAGTCTTCCTCAGAGAGCGTCAAATTGTCGCATGAGCAGGGCAAAGATCTTTTAGCCCATGCGGGCGATTCTTGATCGTGCCCGCAAAGCACAAAGTGCCACCCACGTCATGCAGTCGCGACAATTTGCTGCACTGTAACTGCCTTTGAAAGGTTCCAAAAGATATACGGTAATCCCTCGTTTTTCACAGTTAATTGGTACCAAACCCACTTGCAAAAAGTGAAAAACCGCAAAGTAGGGGTAAATGGTGTTTTTTTTTGCGGGGGGGGGGGGGGGGGGGGGGGGGGGGCTTCATTTGTACACGTCGTCGCATCAGTATGTAGCGATCCGGCTTTTTCCACGATGCACTGAAGCCGCGATAGGTGATCCGCGAAGTAGAGAGGGATTACTGTCGTACATATATTGCAATTCTGCAGGTGACAAAGGCGCGACGTCCCACCCGACTTTCATTCAACAAAAAAAGAAGCCTGCCTTTTTACCTGGTGGTAGGTGCAGCTTGAAGAGGAACTTTAACTTCTTTGTGAAAGAGCCGCAGTACAAATTATCTGCAGGAGAAGAAGCGTCAGGTTACTGAAGTGAAGGGAAAAGGGCGAAGGAAGGCTGCATTGGCGCCACAACGGCGCGGGCGACACCCACCGAGGGCACAGCTGAACTCTTTAAAGTTGACCAGGCCGTCTTGGTTCTCGTCGATTAAACGGAAAACCCATCGCGAAAGTGTGCTCCCGTTGGTGCAAAAAGCCCAAGGCTCCAGCAGGGAGAAGAGCACGCTGAACTGCTGGAAGCCCAGCTGATACTGCTCCAGGTAGGCCAGACTCGGGTCGTGGTGGAGCAGCGCCGGACTCTTCATTGTCCAGTAGCAACTGAGAAAATGCTGCCTCTGAAAGGACAGATTCGGAACGGCGGCCGCGGTCAGGACACGCGCTCCGGACTCTTCTTTGCTTTCAGAGGCCAGCGGGGGGCGCCACTCACTTTGAACAAATTGTAAAGCTCGTCGAGCTGGCCCGCAGTCAATTGGACCTCTTGGGACACCACGCGGATCTGCAAACAAACATCCTTTACTGAGATTCTCAAAATGCTAACGCAGCCTGCTCAAAGCGGAGCCTCTTTACTCCTCCGACATGCTCAAAACACCTTGAAATGCACGCTAACTTTTTGATCGTCGGAAGATGTACATATTCTGGTGGATGCAAGTTAGACGTGCCTTTAAGTGGGTTCGTTAGGGCTCCAACCAGCCATTATTTGAAATTGGCACTGGCACAAACTTCAGTCGATTACGATTCAGTTAGCAGTTATGACTGTAAGATGTCGGAAAATCTGGAAAAATGTTGATCATCCCCGCAAAGCAGAATTTTGCAAATGGCCAACTTTGATTGGACACAAATGATAAAGGGCCCCCTTTGATTGATTGTCGAGCAACTGAAATTCTGCGGATTTCGACAATTTTGAGCTCAACGTGGTCCCCGCGACTTTGCACGGACTAATCGCTGCACCTCGAGCGGTTCCCCTGGCCAGAACGGGGAGAAGACACTTCGAAACACTTACGACGTTCTGCTTGGTCGTGTCCTCCAGTGTTTGGATGACAAAAAGCTTGTTTCTCTTCCGCGAACTCTCCACCTCCTCTGAGCGAACGTGGCCGTATTTCTACAGGCAACAAAATGACCTCAAAGACGCAGTGAAAAGAGATTGGCGGGGGAAACAAAAATGCGGCGGTACCTCGTAGGATTCCCGGATCAGTTCGCTTATGTCCACGTTTGAGTGGGCTGAGTTAGCGTTGTTGCCCACGGGGGCTTGCTGCACGGTCGGCGGCAACGGGCTGTCTTTGTTTGTCACGCTCTCAAAAAATCTGTCGGGTAAACCAAAATAAGGTCAGTAGGAATTGGCGGTAGCAGATGAGAAAAGGTGGCCTGGCTTGGGCTGGCGTCCTCACTTGTTGAGCACGGTGACAGCCTCGGCGTCGTCGTGGCAGCCGATCAGAGCGTCCACGTTGTAATCCAGCACGGCCAGGCCCAGCTGCAGGATCGCTTTGATGCCGTCGTAGAAGAAGCAGTCCACCACGTTGACGGCGCTCTCGATGGGCAGCACGCTGATGAACAGCGTGAGGAACCAGGACAGGGAAACGGACGAGAAGAAACTCAGGTCCGTCATGTTCTCCACCAGCTGGGGGAGGTTCTCCCGGATCAGATCCTCGAAAACGGCCTGGTCCACCAAAGCCCCTGGGGAGACAAAGACCTCGTCGCCTTACTGATGAGTTGAAATCGAGTCGTGGGTTCTGTTGCCCGTGTCATTTAGCGTCCGTATTAATAAAAGCAATTGTCTGCACGACAACTGGCAAAGGGTGTCGTTGAGTCATTAGGCATTACTACCGTAATTCACGGCCTACAGAGCGCAACTCACCCCACCCTTTACATCTGTAAAGGAAATACCATTTGGTACACACATACGCCACGGCTCTGTAAAGGCTGCAAGTACCCACATTGAAACGCGGCACATTTCCAAAGAAAGACGGCACACAGAAAGAGTTTAACGCTAATGCTCGCGTGGCACTAATGCTAGCGCTAACGGGCCACTAACGCTAACGCTAGCGCGGCGCTGACAGGGCTGGTTAAAATAAAATAAAAAGATAGAAATCGCCCACAACGCCATCGGTAAATGGAGGGAAGGAGAAATGGAAAGAATGATCCAGGAAGTCTTTTCGGGCATTTTCTCACATGATTTCAGTTCCCTTCTCACCTATAATTCTCCGGTTGAAATAATCCGGTAACATCCTCTCGCAGACGGCCACCAGCAGCCAAAAGGCTTCCTCCTCCTTGGCGTAGAGCAGCAACACCGAGGTGAGAATGTTCATGGCCTGAGGAAGGAAAAAAAAAAAAAAAATACCATTTTTCACTTTGGAATCAAGTACCCTTGTAAAAATTCATAGCATGAAGGAAGGAAGGACCCGTGGACCCCTTCAAAGGTTTGCCACCTTTTCATAAATATTCTGGATTATTGGCGTGCAATTGCGGTAGTTTGTGGCACTCTGCTTGAATATAATATCCACTTCATGGAACGCCTACCCCAGGATCAAGACCAAAACAATCCAGCGATCCTCCATTTTGAATGATTGACACGGTCGGATCAAACATCCCGAATCCCTGTGCCGTACTTCAAAATCCGACATCTGTTTCATCACGCTAAATCAAATCAAGGACCACAGACATCTGCGGCTACCGCTTGTTCAGACGTCTACGACGCCGCCTCGAGGCCATTTGCGGCGCTCTGTCACAGGATGACGCGGCGAGACTTTACCTGGCAGTAGCCAATTTTAGGGTTTCTGTAAGCGTAGGCGGTGAGGACTCTGCGCAGGGCGGAGATCCCGGTGTCGCTCTGAAAGGCCGGATGATCGGGCAGCGAGCGATGGAGGTCTCGCTCGATCTCTTCCGTCGCCAACGTGCTGGTGCCCAGAGACTGATCCACCAGCTCCGCGTAGTAGCCGGGCCGAGCGGCCATGTCGTTTACGGCTCCTTGATCCGTGACAGAACGGCAACGGTGATTATTTGCGGGAAGCTCGTTCGCACGCCAAGGATGCTCGCTGCCGTCAATGAAGAAACAATACCCGAGAAAAGCATCCAGAGTTCCCCTCTCAAGGCTTCCGGGACTCCACGGACGATCAAGTCGCGCGTCTTCCTGGTGAAGAGCATGCACGTGCCGCGTCCGTACTCGGAAAAATGGATGTTCCATGATTGTTCTTTCATCTTCTCTTTAAGCTGTTGAACGGGGCGATAAAGAGAATGGCATTGAAGTGGTTATTTATTTATTGTGGGTCAAAATACAGGATGTACATTCATACTTGAGTCCATATGTCCATGTTCATTATTTAATGCGCACAACCAATGGATGCCAGCAAAGTGTGTGAGCGCCGTCGTGCAGGAAGAGCAAATTTTCAGCCTTGTTCCGGTCACACTCCCGTCATTTCCGGCCTGCGAGCCGCAACTTTTTTCCACACGCTTTCAACCCTGCGGTTTATGCGGTGATGCGGCTAATTTGTGCAATTTTTTCCCCCCAACGGCTGCAAGGGGGAACTTCAGCGGAATAGGTAAGAGTGACACCGGTGGAACATATGTGCCGAGGAAGTGACTTTTACCGTTTTTTTTTTTTTTTTTTAACCAGCCCTTTTAGCGCTGCGGTAGAGTTAGCACTGTGCTCGCGTGTTGCTGCCGTGTCTCAGTGATTTTTACTGGTATGTTTATTTTTTTAACCAGCCCTGTTAGTGCTGTGCTAGCGTGTTGCTACTGTGTAGATGCCGTGGCAGGTTTTTTTTTTTTAATGGGTTTTTTTTAGCCCTGTTCGTGCTACAGGTGTTGTTGCTATGCTAAGCTAAGGTATTAAAACTTTGAAAACTGATTCCGTGTACCGTCTTTCTTTGTAAATATCTCGTGTTTCAACGTGGGCACTTACGGCTTACGTATTTCCTTTCCAAATGTACGGGGTGAGGCTCTGTAGGCCGGAAATGACGGTACTTCCAAATACATCTAATTAGAGAACACTAATAATGTATATGCACCTGTAGGGAGTTATTTTTGAAATCATCACGTAGTTGTACATTTTATGACTTCTGGTAACGAGTGAGTTTGCCGGCTATGTCCTACACGCTTGCCGTACCATTTTGGGGTCCAGGTTTTCGACATCCTGCGGGTGGAAAACCGTCATGAGCGCCTCGGTGCTCACTGCCTTGCCGCCGTCCCTCTGGCCCACCATGAGCGTCACGTCCTCCGGGTTGTCTTCAAAGTGGTTGATGAGCGACTGACATTCGCCTCGGATGACCTTGGGGACGAGGACGGGACGGCGTTGACGTTTGAGAGAACGCGCCGAGAAAAGACCGCGTCGGCGAGGATCGACCCTTGACCTCTGCTGAGGCGGAGTGCTGAGGGCTGGCGCCGATCCCGCACCTGTCGCGGATGGTCGTCGCCAGACGCCGGTAGTCCCGCACCTCGGTGAGGCGGAGCGCCCTTTTCCCGCGCACGGACACCGTCACGGCATGGCTGCCGGAATCGGGCTTCTCCACATTTACCACCTGCGAGACGGCCGGAAGGTCATTTCATCACGTTAGCGAGCGCCAGGAAGGACGGGAAATAAATCACGCCACGTCGCTGGCGTTTGATACCTCACGCATTGGAACGATGACGTGACATTGGCTCCCATCCTGGCTGGCAAAACACAAGTAGTTCTCAGATAGGCAGATTTTGCCAAGAGTATTTAAATGGCTGAAAGGCACCCACAGGAAACTCTCGTGCACTTCTAACAGATTTTCCTCTTTGGGAAGCCTGAAAAATGTCCGGAACTGCTCACTCTTAGCGTGAGCCTCTAGGCCTCTGCGGGAGCGAGAGAGAGAGAGGAAAAAAAAAAAGAAATAAAATTACGTGATGAATCTCATGAACGCGTCACAAGTTCAGCAAAACAACAATTCCGACTTCATGTGATGTAAAATAAAAAAAATGCAAATGCAAATTTTGTTGGCCGGAAGATTTAGAGCACAGGTGTCGTACGGGTGGCTTGGGGGCCAGATCCGGCGCGCCGCGTCATTTTATTATGGAGCTGATATGCCAGCGGTTCCCAAAGTGGAGGGTGGAAAAACGTCTTTCTTGACGCGAAGACGAAAAAAACTAAAACCATGATGTGATAATTGCCCTTTCCAGTGTTGAACCACGTTTTGATTTATTGTGCAAAAATAAAAAGCAAGCGCACGTGAGCCACTAAAATTGAGTATTTCTTTGTGCCAGAATGGCACAGCTGCGTCCAGCACTACATTATTGGCATTGAAAGTTGAGGTTGGGGGACCGGGGGTCCCGGTTGACTTTGGGAACAACTGTGATATGCCATCAAGTCTAACGCAACTCAAAAAAACCTAACCCTTTAATGTATTTACAAATAGTCCAAAAGCGTCGCCTTCGAGCACGCGCATTTTTGCAACTGCCAATCACTGATACAAGTGGCCTGGAATATTAGCAGCAGCCCAGTTTCACGTAGGTGCGTTTTGCACTGTGTTGCGTACGGGCAGAAGTTTCCCAGCGTTTTGCTCCTTTCCCGCATCACGATCGACGTCAGTTGTGACTCGTTCGACTTGCTCTTGAGGACGAATTCTATTGGGTCCGTCCCGTCGCCCCCTGGAGTTGCGTGCCGGACGGGTTACCGTTTACAAATCAGACGACTGGCGTCTGCATTATTTCGAACAAATATTGTGAACTGAATGAAACTGCCATGAAGGCTGAGGACCCCACCCCCCCAAAAAAAAAAAAAAAAAAAAAAAAAAAAAACTACTACTGTACTGAGGTCGATTAAAATAAATCAACGCATTGTGACTGAAGCTACGACGAGCATCAAGTCAGCACCTCTTGGTAACGTGCAGCGGGTCCGAGAGTGCGCCCTCTCCTTCGAAGGCCTCCTTGTCAAAAAGGCGCTTAATGGTGTAGTCGGCCAGCTGCTCCATGATGACGAACGTTTCGTTGAGGTGCAGCAGCATGGAGAAGTAGTGGTCCTCCCCGCGAGCCACCACGTGGACGCTCTCGGTCAGGATCACGTTGGAGGTTTTCTCCAGTCGCCAGATCTCGTCCCACGAGATGACTAATTTCACTGCGGATCAAGCAAAATAGAAAGATGGCTGATTAAAATAACAACAATTGATGAATTTAAATAAGGAATGCAGCCCTATGGGGGCACAAACCAGTGCAATCTGTAGGGCGGTCCCAAGCCCGGATAAATGCAGAGGGTTGCGTCAGGAAGGGCATCCGGCGTAAAAACTGTGCCAAACAAATATGAGCGTTCATCTAAAGAATCCCATACCGGATCGGTCGTGGCCCGGGTTAACAACGCCCGCCCCCGGCACTGCTAACCTGCAGGGCGTCGGTGGAAATTCAGCTACTGTGGGTCGAAGACAAAGAAGAGGAGGAAACCGGACCCAGCGTCAGAAGAAAAAGAGGAATGCACAGAGCCTACAACTGAGTGTAGGGACTTTGAATGTTGGGACTATGACAGGAAAAGCTCAGGAGTTGGTTGACATGATGATTAGGAGAAAGGTTGATATTCTGTGCATCCAAGAGAGCAGGTGGAAAGGTAGTAAGGCTAGAAGTGGGAGCAGGGTTTAAATTATTCTACCACGGAGTAGATGGGAAGAGAAATGGAGTAGGGGTTATTTTAAAGGAAGAGCTGGCTAAGAATGTCTTGGAGGTGAAAAGAGTATCAGATCGAGTGATGAGACTAAAATTTGAAATTGAGGGTGTTATGTATAATGTGATTAGCGGCTATGCACCACAGGTAGGATGTGACCTAGAGTTGAAAGAGAAATTCTGGAAGGAACTAGATGAAGTAGTTCTGAGCATCCCAGACAGCGAGAGAGTTGTGATTGGTGCAGATTGTAATGGACATATTGGTAAAGGAAACAGGGGCGATGAAGAAGTGATGGGTAAGTACGGCATCCAGGAAAGGAACTTTGAGGGACAGATGGTGGTGGACTTTGCAAAGAGGATGGAGATGGCTGTAGTGAACACTTATTTCCAGAAGAGCGAGGAACATATAGTGACCTACAAGAGCGGAGGTAGAACCACGCAGGTAGATTATATTTTGTGCAGACGATGTAATCTGAAGGAGGTTACTGACTGTAAAGTAGTGGTAGGGGAGAGTGTAGCTCGACAGCATAGGATGGTAGTATGTAGGATGATTCTGGTGGTGGGTAGGAAGATTAAGAAGACAAAGGTAGAGCAGAGAACCATGTGGTGGAAGCTGAGAAAGGAAGAATGTTGTGCGGCCTTCCGGAAAGAGGTGAGACAGGCTCTCGATGGACAACCGAAGCTCCCGGAAGACTGGACGACGACAGCCAAGGTGATCAGAGAGACAGGCAGGAGAGTACTTGGTGTGTCATCTGGTAGGAAAGGGGAGAAGGAGACTTGGTGGTGGAACCCCAAAATACAGGGAGTCATACAAGGAAAGAGATTAGCGAAGAAGAAGTGGGATACTGAGAGGACTGAGGAGAGGCGAAAGGAGTACATTGAGATGCGACCGTAGGGCAAAGGTAGAGGTGGCAAAGGCTATACAAGAGGCATATGAAGACATGTACACCAGGTTGGACACGAAAGAAGGAGAAAAGGATCTCTACAGGTTGGCCAGACAGAGGGATAGAGATGGGAAGGATGTGCAGCAGGTCAGGGTGATTAAGGATAGAGATGGAAATGTGTTGACTGGTGCCGGTAGTGTACTAAATAGATGGAAAGAATACTTTGAGAAGTTGATGAATGAAGAAAATGAGAGAGAAGGAAGAGTTGAAGAGGCAAGAGTGAAGGACCAGGAAGTGGAAATGATTACTAAGGGGGAAGTCAGAAAGGCACTACAAAGGATGAAAACTGGAAAGGCAGTTGGTCCTGATGACATACCGGTAGAGGTATGGAAGCAATTTGGAGAGATGGCTGTGGAGTTTTTGACCAACTTATTCAACAGAATACTAGCGGGCGAAAAGATGCCTGAAGAATGGAGGAAGAGTGTTATAGTTCCCATTTTTAAGAACAAAGGGGATGTTCAGAGCTGTGGGAACTACCGAGGAATAAAGTTGATGAGCCACACAATGACGTTATGGGAAAGAGTAGTGGAGGCTAGACTCAGGACAGAAGTAAGTATCTGTGAGCAACAGTATGGTTTCATGCCTAGAAAGAGTACCACAGATGCATTATTTGCCTTGAGGATGTTCGTGGAAGAGTACAGAGAAGGTCAGAAGGAGCTACATTGTGTCTTTGTGGATCTAAAGAAAGCCTATGACAGAGTACCAAGAGAGGAACTGTGGTACTGCATGCGTAAGTCTGGTGTGGCAGAGAAGTATGTTAAAATAGTACAGGACCTGTATGATGGCAGCAGAACAATGGTGAGGTGTGCCTTAGGTGTGACAGAGGAATTTAAGGTGGAGGTGGGACTGCATCAGGGATCAGCTCTGAGCCCCTTCCTGTTTGCAGTGGTAATGGATAGGCTGACAGATGAGGTTAGACTGGAATCCCCTTGGACCATGATGTTCGCAGATGATATTGTGATATGCAGTGAAAGCAGGGATGCATGCAGAGGAACAATTGGAAAGATGGAGACATGCACTGGAAAGGAGAGGAATGAAGATTAGCCGAAGTAAAACAGAATATATGTGCGTGAATGAGAAAAGTGGAGGGGGAAGAGTGAGGCTACAGGGAGAAGAGATAGCGAGGGTGGAGGACTTCATATACTTGGGGTCAACAATACAGAGCAATGGAGAGTGTGGTCAGGAAGTGAAGAAACGGGTCCAAGCAGGTTGGAACAGCTGGCGGAAGGTGTCTGGTGTGTTATGTGACAGAAGAGTCTCTGCTAGGATGAAGGGCAAAGTTTACAAAACAGCGGTGAGGGCGACCAAGATGTACGGATTAGAGACGGTGGCACTGAAGAAACAACAGGAAGCTGAACTGGAGGTGGCAGAAATGAAGATGTTGAGGTTCTCGCTCGGAGTGACCAGGTTGGATAGGGTTAGAAATGAGCTCATTAGAGGAACGGCCAAAGCTGGATGTTTTGGAGACAAGGTTAGAAAAGGCAGACTTCAATGGTTTGGAAATGTCCAGAGGCGAGAGAGTGAGTACATTGGTAGAAGGGTGCTGAGGATGGAGCTGCCAGGCAAAAGACTGAGAGGAAGACCAAAGAGAAGGTTGATGGATGTGGTGAGGGAAGACATGAGGGCAGTTGGGGTGTTAAGAGAGGAAGATGCAGGAGATAGGCTAAGATGGCAAAAGATGACACGCTGTGGCGACCCCTAACGGGACAAGCCGAAAGGAAAAGAAGAAGATGAATTTAAATAAGGATATGCATTCTTTAAAATGAGTAACCAACCCCCCCCCTGAAAAAAATCCACTTTAGCCTCTGTGCTCTACGCTGTCCAATGGCATCCATCGGAATTAGTCCACGTCCAATTGGACCCTTTGGCCAATTAAAAGAGGACTAAATGTACAGGTCCAATTGGAGTGGGAAGAAGTTTAAAAAAAAATGATTGGGTCTGAATCATCTGTGGAAGCAGGTGGAAAGCGTCGACCTCCCAGTTCCGAGGACCGGGGCTCGATCCCGGGCCCTCCCTTTGCGGAGTGTGCGTGTTCTCCCCGTGCCTGTGTGGGTTTTCTCTCAAACACACAACATTCATCGGAGACTCTAAATTGAGGCCTGGGGCGCGAACGTGCCCTGCGATTGGCTGACGACCAGTTCAGGGTGCACCCCGACTCCCGCGACCCTCGCGAGGATGGCCGCTTTTGAAAATGGACATTTTGGAAAAATTGCTCTGCAGCCTTTTGCTCACCTTCAGCCCCCAGCAGGTACGAGTAGAAGCAGAGGAAGTTGGTGCTGAGGTAGAGCCAACCCTGGCAGGGCACTTTGCCTTTCCAGTAAGTGCAAGCATAGTACGTGACCAGTTTCTCCTCAGGCGGGAGGGAAAACCAGTTCTCGAACCGCAAGTGCGCCTCCCTGAACTTCTCGGGATCGTCCTCCAGCACGTGGGACGTCTTGCCTTCTTCGGCAATCAGACCCTGACCGATAGAACACAATTATCAGGGTGTGGCGGGAGCCTGGAATATGTTACACAGTTGTGATCATACATATAATATACACACACATACATATCAGGCGCACTTTCCAAATTTGATCTCTGTGCGAAAATTTTACTGAGGATAATACACCGTCAAAGATGGATTCATTTAAAAAAAAAAAAAAAAAAAAAAAACATATTCTACATTTGTAATTTGCACTGCGTAGAGCCGACTCAGAGTGAGTTCTGTTGTATTCGGCTCCTCTGGTGTTCGCCAAAACATCGCCGACATGGACCGTGCGTTTTTTTCCCCCCACAAAACACGATTTTGACGTGTACGGCTTTTTGTAACTCCCGCCATGAAAATCCTCTGGAGGGATTTGTTGTTGAGAAGAAGCAGGAAGTGACATACGTGGCGGGACCGCCCTCAAGTGGACTCGTTTGTTTCCACGGGTTTTACCTCCGGGAAGGTCGCTCCTTGTTCCCTGGTGTTAGCCAAAATGCCGGCTCATTGCTTGAACACTCGGGAGGGAGGACGGATTTACCCTTCAGAAGTTTGCAAGAGACCCGTTTTGTCGTGAAAATGGATTGCACGGGTGCAAAGGACGCGACCTTCGTGGGTTCCAAATGACAGGGAGGTGTGTATACAGCTACTAAATAGTTGGGGCGGGGCGTAATCCATAAATCAGGGTCGCTAAATGTGTCGACGTGCGCATCGGAAGGCTTCCGTGCAGCAGCCGCCGAAGGACGGCCTCCGCAGGCCTTGTGGATCGCTACCGGCCTTGTCGACAAGGCCGAGCCTGGTTCATCTCCGCCGCGGAAGTGGTCTAATTATAAAAAGTGTTTATAGGGATGACACTAGACCTTTGAATATTTCAATGACTTTCTTTGTCACAGAGTCGTACGTGTGTTCTATTGAGTGTGAAAATGTTGAAATATTCAAACGGCCACGAGTCCATACTCTGATCTTCCCCTGCACGAAGCTGGTGATGTCCTCGCTGGAGTCAAACACAGAAAGCGTCCGCATGACATTTTGCAGCAGCCAATCCCAGTGCTGGCCAATCTCCTCCTTGGTGACGCCTGACGCAAACATAAGAAAAAGCTCACAAACGGCATCACATGTAGCAAATACATTTTCTTATAGCATTCCCGGCAAGGTTAGCACATGGGGAACGACGATATTAGGACGTACCGCACGCTATGGACCAGTACACCTGCGAGTCCGGCGTGTGGTGCAGTATGCGGAAAGGCGCAACTTTGGATGTGGAGTCCAGCACCGCGTCCAGCGTTCCCACCAGGCGACCTGCAACGTACACGTCTCAGTACGACCAGGACTCTGCTTGGAACTCGGGACGCACGCCAGAGAGGCTTTATTGCTCTGCGCAAGGTGGACGCAAATCGCGGATGCGCCTATTGCAAGGGAGCGGCGAGGAAAGCAATTTGCAATCCCTGCGAACAACTCAAAAGAATGATGCGAATTGGAAGAATTCAAATTGGTTGGGAGTGATGAAACAGCATTGCTAATATATGTGCATGAATCCACTGCCATATTATATGTAATTACATAATTCATCATCTTTGCCAAAGACATTTCGTTTTAGAGCATTTATTGGAGCTGAATTTCCGCCAGCCTTTCAATTTATGAAAACGTTTTTTATCTGGAAGTGATATCGGTGGGAGTCCCGACCCCCCCCCCCCCCAACCATGTGCAGTTTTCCAGGTTCTCCCCATTCCTGCGTGGCTTTTCTCCGGGTGAGCGCGACCTTACGTGCCCGGCGATTGGCTGGCGACCAGTTCAGGGCGCACCCAGCCTCTCTGCCCGACGACAGCGGGGATTGGCTTTGGCGCTCCCGCGACCCTTGTGAGGATAAGTGACTCAGAAATGGGTAGATATTGTTGGGCAATAGATGACTTCGGGTATTCCAATTGCATATTTTACTCTGTACACAGTACTGGCAAGGACTTTTTTTTTTTCACTTTGACTGAAGTAATGTTCTCAAGGAGGAGTACTCTTACTTGAGTACAATATTTAGAGAATCTTGCCCCCAGCTCTGCTCTGTTCTGCCCCCATAACGTCAACAAAAGTATCCCGGGGTGGAAACAACATCGACGTAAACGCTATTTTTGGGTCAAATCAATTCCAAATGAATACTGCACTTCATTCTCAGACTCGTACGAAGATGTATCGAAATGGAATCACGTTTTATTCTGGAATTATTCGGGCTAACCTGGAGCGTAGCGTCTGCTTGAAATGCGAGTCAACACGCGCTGCACTTTGCTCACGGGCGACATTCTCCAACAAAGTACACGTTGACGGGCAAATGGAGAACGTTTGGACGACAAGCTCTCGCCGCACACTTTGCAGCCGAACCTGTTGCAGTGCACGGTCGTAGCATGCTATCGTCGACAGTAGCGCACTGTCGTTTATTTCCCGATTGACAAAAAAAAAAAAAAAAAAAAAAAGGGGGGGGGGGGCAGGCGGGTACAAGCGTTGCTCATTTGTGAGGCCACTCGCAAGTTGGTCGCCCGAAACCCCCAACCCCCCAAACCTCACCTGTCAAGCCGCCTCCGCCCTCACCGGATCCTCTCCTCCTTTGAAGCACGAAGTACTCGTTGTGCTTCTCGGTCACCCACAGTTTCAAGGCGTTTTTCAGCAGGATCTCTTCGGGTTTGAGCCACATGTTTCGAGAGGTCGACGGGTTCGCCTCCGAGTCGTCCTGTCATGCCACGGTTCGCTCCTGCGGGGCAGCGCACACATCAAGCGCGTGAATATTTGTTTGTTTTGAACATCCGCAACGCTCCCTGCTTGCCCACGTCGACAAGAAATGCTGCGCGCCCGCAACGCATTCTGGGATTGTAGTTTTTTCATAGCCGGGCGGCGCCATGACGCTGGCTCCACTCCAGCATCGCTGACTGTACAATTTGTACATTATATAGAAATATTAACACTTCTATTTAATCGTCATCATCGACCGCAGCCATCAAGTTGTTTGAATCTATGGTCATTATGCATCAAGGGCTTGCGTGTACAAATGAATGGCTTATGATGAAGAGCCACTCCGTCACAAGGACTTTGTAAAAGATGTTTCAGCTGAAATTTTTTTTAAAAATATAGGGATGCGTATTACTGCCAGACCAAAAAAAAAAAAAAAAAAAAGGTCGCGTTTCACATAACTGTGAAACGTCTCATACGCTTCCGTAAAAAATAGCTAAATAACTGATACAATTATTACAAATACAACGAGTTTAAAACGAATAATTCCATCGCAGCGACACTACTTTTGGGCGTGATGTATGTTTTTACAGTTAAATGATGTTTTTTTTTCTGCGCAAACCAAACCAAAATGCTGCAGACGTCTAGAACCATACGTCGCGTCAATGACGTATTGTTCGTGCGACTCGAACTGATGCCGTCCACAAACGGGCGGGGGATTTGAAGGAACGATGAGGATGATGACACGCTGTGGCTACCCCTAATCGGGACAAGCCGAAAGGAAAAGAAGACGTAATAGATTCCCTTTGCAAAATTCTCGAGAACGACCAGACCATGATGTAGTAGGCATAATTTGGAGGTTTAATTCTCACCGAAAGGTTAGCTAGCCGGAGCTAGCTTGCAAACTTCCAACGTCCAACTGGTTGTATCGGCTAGCCGCGATGGACGGCGGTTCGTCGACTCCGACTTGTGTCTCTCGTCCATCTTTTCTTCGCAGGACATTGGAGCAGTTATCCTCCAAGCAATATCTAAAACTGCCCGAAGAGGAAGAGGCGACCAGCGTGGCCGTCGTCGCGCTTCAACGCTACTTGTGCGAACAAAGGGAAGGACAGCCGTCCGAGAGCTTCGGCTACGACGTGACTGTCACCGACGGAGTGTGGCGCGCCAAATGCTCCCTTCACTCGAGTTTAAATCACCTGGTGCACGCCAACAGCCTGAAGGCAGGCTCTGACGTCGTCATCGTGCAGTGCTCTTTCGTTTACAACGAGCGCTTCCTGGGCCACGGCTACATCAGCATTGAGAAGCTGCGATGCGCCTCGGGGAAATCCGCCTTGCTGTCTCACGTCCGGGATGTGAGCTCACTACCCGTGCTGGTCAAGAGTGGGATGGAGAGGAGCACCTTGCTCCAGAGCGACGTGCCCCTCCAGCTGAGCCGCAAACACTACCTGTCTCTGTGGAACAACGAGGATCCAGAAGGGGACGTGTGGACCTCGGCGCCTCCTTCGCGACCCCCGCCACTGGACGGTGAGATGCTGCGTTCACTGTCAGCCTGTGGCCGTGCACCAAAGTCGGGCAAATGGAACGCTGTCACATAGCAGTGACCGTTATACAAATGGAAAATCCACACGAAAAGTAGATAAAGATAGACACCGGTGAATATGAGCTTGCTCGGTTTTGGGAAAAGCGATCAACACTGGTATACCCATTTTCTGACATGGTTCAGACACGACCCCAGTCTTTCCGAAAAGTGAAAGCGTTTCAAATTTGAAATCTGAAAATCCTCTGTCGCCCACCCAATCGCCGTGCACAGTCGCCGAGTACAGTCAGAAATACGGGTGGAGTTTTCATAAACAGAATCGGTGTATGGGAATATTTGGATTACAGACCATTTATTTACCGCAGGATATGAATTCTCAATAGGAAATGCTTGCAATGTACAAGGGCTCTTCATATTTTGGTGTGAAAGCTTGAAAAAAAAAAACACCGATGTGCAAAAGTCAGTCTAAATTACAAGAAGAAACATTTGGACTGGGTTTGTTTAACGCACAAGTACGAGTAACAATACTGTACTGTATTACTCTTGTTGTCAGGGCTTTGATCCACACTATCTTCTGTACCGCGGTTGGGAAAAAAAAAAAAAAGCAGCCTCACAGATTTCAAGTTTTGAATTATGACACATAATGTATTCAAGGCGATGTCGACTGTGACCAGAACGAAGGACTCCCTATCCGTTATCCCCTTAACGTTTACATTCCCTTGATTAAAAAGGAAATGTGGGAGGTCAATGGGAACATTCAGAATAGGATACAGTAGCCCCCCCCCCCCCCCCATCCTCCTCCCTCCACCCTCCACACCTCAACTGTGCTTCTATGTCCTCTTGTCCAACAGTGAAGAGGATCTCTCTCATTAATAACCTGGAGTCTGCATTCAGAGCCACGTGTCGACGTCTCCCTCTGCTGGTGAAAATCATTCAGAAATCCAGATTGCGGTATTACGGCAAGCCCGAATCCAAGATCGAGTTCCCCTACCAGGTGAGTTGGAACGAATACTCCCTGAAAAAGGCGTTTTCAAAATGGGGACAATCATGATTGTGACTTAGCACATAAATTATTCCTACATATTGCTCGTCATTTTTGGTAAAAAAATAGTCTCAAGGGAGTAAGCTAGCTTCTCTCTCTCTGGAGCCGTGTTGTTGGCGGTTGTCAGCTCGCGACAATGGATAAATCGTTTCGTTCCACTGAATTTTATGATGTTGGTTTCCATTTTTATTGAACAAGGATTCAAAGTTTAAGTTGTAATGTTTGGGGGAAAAAAATAACTCCCGTGGCGTGCAGTGATGCACATGGTACTTTGATTAGCGTTTGGATTTTAAAGGGGCTCCCGTAAGGGGGCCTGGACTCGAAATGTTTGAGAACCTCAAAGACTACAGACGTCACCTCCAGCGCAATCCAGTCCACCCTCAAGTGACATTCATGTGTTTCCTTTTCAGGCGTACTTTGAAGTCGCTGACCAGAGTGGCATCATGTCGCTTGTGCTTTGGAACGAACTCTGTCCCCAGTTTTACAAGTCGCTCAGCGTCGGAACGGTCTTGTACCTCCAGAATTACGCTCTGAAGCCAAGTTACTCCAATCGCTCACGGCCACAAATGGACCACTATGGAATCAAGATATTTTCTTCATTGGGTATGTTTTCCATCACAGGGTAACACATGGTTTTGTGTGAGTGTGAGAGTTCTTTTGTGGACCTTCCCAACCAAGGGTTTTGAAAACTCAAGTTTTTTTTTCTTTTCCCATTTTCATTCAGAAATATGACCTGCCCGATAAGGGCAATAACAGAAACATCCTTTTCCAAATGCTCGGAAGAGCAATCTCACAGTTCTAAGTTTTATTTCTCAGAAATCTGCCTGAACGCTCGCAACCCGGCGTCAATTATCACCGTGGTGCAACCGAAGGATGTCCAGCCTCAGTGGTCGTTGCCCGACGTGTCGTATCACTTTGCCACAAGGTGATTTAACATCTTCCATCTTTATTGTGCACTCGAAGCCTACACGTGTACTACTTTGGATTGTGAACTATGATTCAATTCACATTTACATCTTTCCAGATCCGAGGTGGAAACGTTGCCCAACAAATCTGCTTGTGATGTCATCGGTCTGGTGACATTTGTTGGTCGTGTTGAAAGGATAAAGAGTAAAGGTAACACAGGTGAGAGCTACCAAAGCTAGGAAATACACCTCGGTCGGCCGGACCGACGTGCGCTCTGCGGGTGATGCGGATCAGAAATAAACAAATTCAGTTTTACACATAGGAGGTCCTCTGTGGACAGTGCTGTTCTTAACATAAATTTATACTGAAGTCGCAACCTCCTCTGGACGTAGGCTAGTGCAGTAGGAAAGTCATAATTCTTATTCTGCTGCGCAAGCTACCGTAATATCCGGCCTACAGAGCGCACCTGGTTATAAGCCCCATCCAGTACATTTGTGAAGGAAATACCATTTGGTACATACATGCGCCGCAGCTGTGTAAAAGCCGCAAGTGCCCACATTGAAACGCGAGATATTTACAAAGAAGGACGGTACACAGAGAGTTTAACGCTATCACTAGCGCCACACTAACGGTAGCGCCGCGCTAACAGAGCCGGTTTAAAAAAAACATAGCGGTAAAAATCACTGAGTCACGGCAGTAACAAGCTAGCCCAGTGCACACAGGGGCGGACCAGTAAAAGTCACTTCCTCGGCACATGTATTCATTCCACCGATCTCACTCTTACCTTTTCCGCTAGCTTGCGGCCGTTAGTCACAAATTAGCGGCATCGCCGCATAAACTGCAGGGTTGAAAGCACGTGGAAAAAGTCACGGTTTATAGGCTGGAAATGGCGGTAGTTCATTGAGGATTGATTCCAACCTTGAAAGTGGCACAGCGAAGTGGAGACCCCTGTGTGTTGATAGACACGCTCGCGTTTCTTGCAGCCCCTGAGAAGTTCTGGTCATTCCGCTGGGTCCACGCAATGGATGGCACATCGACGCATCCTTTCGTCCTGGAGTTGTTTTCCTCTTCCCAACCCGAAATCTTCGACAGCATATGCCCAAGTGAGACCCCTGAAGGGGATACGTTGAAAGCAAGTCGTCATCGCGGTGTGTTCAAAACATTTCCTCTCTTCGCAAGTGAGTTACCTGGTGTGCACTCAGATGCGGGTGTGTCGAGTGGAGGGCTCGCTGCCGTACCTGACCAGCAGCTGTGAGACAGAAATGTTTGTTACAGGTTAGCACAGTTCAAGCCTAAGAGGCTCCGTCCGTCCGTCCGTCCATTTTCTGAGCCGCTTATCCTCACGAGCGCTGCAGCCAATCTCAGCTGTCGTCGGGAAGCGGGCGGGTGAAGCAAAGGGAAAAAGGGAATCCTGAAGATTTTGAACCCAAATGATTTTGCAAACCTGAAAAAGGAACATCACACACTCGTTAATAAATAAATGGATGGATGGATGGATGGATGGATGGACGGCACGGGACCTTTCAAATGTCTTCTGCCCGCACCAATATGGAGGATGCGTTGTTGCGTCCTCTCGCGCAGTTTGAACGTTTGTCACTGGAACAGGCTACCACAAGGGTCAAGCGTACAAGAAGGACCCCACGGTGACGAAGCTCATGCAGTGGGCCAAGACTCTGAAGGACAAAACCTTCCTCCGGAAAACGGCCGTCGGCGGCCATTATTGCTACCCGCACCCCCCGCGGACGTTCCGCCATCCGGTGGCAGACGCATCTGGTTGGTGATGATGCTCTTTGATTCCGTTATTTCCCATTTGCATTGTGCAGGAATTGGAAAATGAACAGAAAATTACATTTCCCCACAGTTTTACTAAAATCAAGTCATATCAAAATGCTTTGTTTGGGGATGGGGGTGGATGCAAAATCCTAATCATTCCATATTAAATCGATATAACTCCAAGAATAGATTTCCAATAATAAGGGGAAAGGTTTTTAAAAAATTACAAGAAAAAGTGTGAGCATACAGGAGACATTTACCTGCGGTTTAAATGTGAAATGATGAATTGTTTCGATTTGTGGATAAGATAACATTTACGTAGCTACGACGAATATGCCTCAGCAGTGATTGGGTCCATTTCATTGTCGCTTTTGTCCTTCGATTGCTTCACTCGACAGAGCAAGTTCCCCTTGTTTCTTTTTCTGACTTGAAGAAGGAGTTGGAGACCCTGCAGTATCGAGAACGTAAAAAGTTTGCCATCCAAGGGCAAATCACGGCTGTCAGATATGTGAAAACATCAAGCGGGATCCAGTCACAAGGTGGAAAAGAGGTATTGTTGCTATACAGTTCTTACGTAGCTACGATTTTTGTTTTTTTCCTTCTTGACTCGTAAAAAATGTTTCATGCAGATGCCAGGTCAATCCGCAAGTGAACAAGTTGCGTCACGAGTGCCCGACGCCACATTGCCAGTCCAGTCTGCGTCGACCTCGGCCGAACAACCGAGCAGGAAAAGGACGACAAAGACGAGGTGCGTTATTTGCACGGAGAGCCGAGAGCCTCGATTCATCCTGAGACTCGAATGCCGCTGAGTCGTTTCTGACTCCAGTTTCCATTTGATATCGTTTTTCAAATGAATGTTGTGAGGATGAGCAGCTTGGAAAATGTTGCCGCTGCTATTTGCAGATTTCTCTCCAATTTGAATATCGTCGGAAAGTTCATTTATTTAAGGAGTTTAAAGAATACTTTTCAGAAGACCCATTTGACCTACATTTCTCTCTATTTATTATATACTCTGTACATTTGTGTTGTTTCTGAGGTTACTTTCAAATTTCCTCAGATAATTTCCAAATGGCCTGTTCACCTGGGGGATGTGCTTCAAACAGGGACGCGTTGCAGCCATAAAATTTGAACTTCATGATTATTTGCGAAAAAACCCAAACAAAAGTTTATCAGTTTGAACATTAAATATCTTTTCTTTGCAGTGGATTCAATGAAATATAGATTGAACTTGAGTTCCATTTGTATCAAAGTACCGTATCAAATATTTTGTATACGTTATTCTAACTTTTTGAAATGCACAATAGTGGACCAAGTATTCATTACATGTATCAACACTTTTTGGCAGAAATATCGAGCAGACTTCTGTGAGCAGTCTGCCGGCAAAGCGGTAAGAACGCCGCCGCCGCTGCTGTTAACGCAAACTGTCAACTTTTAACTCTGTTCATGTGATGCGGTTCTGCTTCTGCAGGAGAGCCAAATGTACAGAACAAGGACAGGAGCTGCAGGCGGATGACGGCGATGTTGAGCCTCAAAATCAAGGTCGAACTGTGAGCTTTCTCCTGATCCAGACTACGATCGATCCGCTGGAACGTGACTTTGTTTCCACCAGGCTGCGGTTTGCTATCGTGGGAGAGCGGCGGCTGGTCAAGGCAACGGCAAGAAGTGTCTTGGCACTTGCGCCGCGGCGCTCTTCATCACGACAGCGTTTCTCAAAGGTTCGTCCCGGATTACAAGAACGCCCTCCTGCGTTGGAGCAACCTTCATCCCGTGCGCTGGACACCGGAGCACTCGGCCCACGCGCTCGCAACCGCTGTTTGTCCACCGTACTACCAGGTTACCATACTAGGTGAGACTTTAAACTTTGGACTCCTCGGATGGATGGACGGTCGGACTCCTAAGATATGTTGTTAGTTGCAAAGAAATATTTTCACCACACATTATATTGCGATATCAGTCACTGGGATTTGACAGCACGCCATCACACTCGCAAATTTGCACAGTCGAGCACAAAAAATTCACACACGTAAAATTTGTTACGAGTAGAAATACAACGACATTGAAAGACGTCGCTTATTTTGTGTAGTCTTGACCTATGTTCCCTCTAAGCTGCGCCACTGCGCAATTGCGCACTTGTCGCGCACTCTCAGCGCACATGAAAACCGATCCAGCGCAGTTTTTTTTTTTTTTTTTTTAACAGAAGCACACGATCTCTAACAATGAGCTCCTGCTCAGCCTATTTCCACTTCCTAGTTTACCTGACACCGCCCCCCTCCGCTCTTAAAGGGCTACACTCGTAATTACAAACAGAACAGACACGCGTGACTTTATACCCGCGGGCGTGACTGACCACACCCGCACATTTTTTAAATGTGAGTGACTGCGATATGTAAGTCGCAGTTTGCACGTCTGCCCGACGGTTCAGAGGTTCTGGGTTTGAATCTTAGCCCCACCCAACTTTCCTGTGTGACGTTTGCATGTTCTCCCCACACTTGTGTGGGGTTTGTCCGGGTACTGCGGTTTCTGGCCACATGTTATTATTTTGCTATAAATGATCATGATCACGTTTGCCTGTTTGGGAACGTGCACTGTTTTTCTGACATGGTTGGCAGACTTGTCAAAACATCGTGTTTCCGTGTGCTCGGTTCCTTGTAACGTTTAACTCGCGGGACATCCCACGTGTATCGCAAGACTGCCCGACTTATCGAACAGAAATAAGCGATGACAAAAGCCCGGAAGAAAGAAGACATGTCAGCACATCGTTTTGCCGTCTTGTACCTCATTGTGGAATTTTGGAAGTTCTCCCTTGCTTGGGCGGTGAAGTTTGGACCGATACGGTCAAAGACTTGTCATTTCAAAATAGTTATCCCTTTTAGGGTCGTCTTTCGCGTTGGACAAGTGGACAATGTGGTTATTGCGTCCGCCTCCCAATTCTGAGGTCAGGGTTCGAACGGTGGCGCCAGCAACAGTCAGCCGGCACAGGCTCCATCTCGCACGTCGGAAATGGACGGACAAGACTGGAATGTTCTGAAGGGGAAAATACTCGGGAGCAGCCTCGACTGAACGGACCTCATTTCTTCCGATATTTTTTCAGACCAGACAAACTGGCCTTTAGTCCGGCACGCTTGAGTCATCAGTGAGTCACCAGGAAATGGAAGCTTTAATGAATGCGTCACATGCTTAAATTCTATTTTCATGTGTGCGTATCTTGAATTCGTAGCAAAGCAAAGGAAATGTATTTGTGCAGCGCGTTTCATACGCAATGTGCTTGACGTGATTTAAAGGGTTTTGAATACAAAGAGCTAAAACGGGATGAAAAGCAATGACCATGACAACAAAACGTATATAGTAAAAAACAATCCAAATAAAAGTACAATTAAAAACAGCGTACAGTGGAAGAAATATCACAATTCCTCACCTCTTATACCTCTCGTATTATTACTACTTCTACTACTACTACTACTACTACTACTACTACTACTGCTATGTGCGTTCCCAACAGAGGTGACGTCGACCCCAAGTGGCAATGTTTTTAAGTCCAGGTTGTAAAGTCATCCTTTTCTCATGCTTTATAGAGTTTTTCCAATTGTACGATTTCTTCCACTGTATGCTGTTTTTAATTGTACTTTTATTTGGATTGTTTTTTACGATATACATTTTGCTGTCATTTTTATTGTTTTGTGTGCAGCATAATAAATCGCCAAATGCCGCTTCACCATGTTTGCGTTGGACTCGGCCCTCCATTATTTCACCCGAGTCCTCGAGTTACTGGGTTTGGATTCTGTCAGCGTTTCTTTCATGTTTTCAGGACCCAAAGCCGTTTATCCTCATTTCCGGTCCACAAGCCGCGATTTTTTTTTCACGCGCTTTCAACACTGGGGTTTATCCGGCGGTAGCGTTCAACCGGGTGCGCTCTGTCGGTCGGGAACTACCGTAGTGATTTATAGACCGGTAGCAGAACTTTCCAATCTATTCTTGTCGGCTGCTCAGTCACGTCGATTTTTCAAATGTGTATGACAGGCATGAACAAGCAAACGGCTGTCGACGCAACCTTTTTACCCGTCGTACGTCCCGGAGAACAAAGAGCTGTCGGTCTTCCCCTGGGTCGCCATGACAACACCATGCTGTCTTGTCTCTCTTCTGGGTTCGTGTGCCCTCTCGGTGCCGAGGCATCACAGCGCAGACCCGGTAAAACTCACCCAGTGGCACCGTGACTGAGTTATTTAGCGCGGCGGTGACGTCTCATATTTTTTCTTCCAGAGGACATCGTGGCGACCGCCGGCGAGCTGGAGGATGCGCATTTGGTGTGCGTCTTGGACATTTGTCACCTTGGCGGAGAGGACGTGGAGGTACTGATTAGCAAAGTGTATAAAGTGACTTAAGTTTCAGTTGCGTCGCCATTTAGAAGAAGTTCCAAGGGGACCTATTTTCGCTGACATTATTCATGGCTTATGTTAAGATAACGGCGATTTATCACGTCTTGAAGAAAGCACTTGATGGACTGGGTTACTTTCAAAATGTCCTTCTGCCTGGTCAACGCTGAATTGAGATGACGCTCATTCTGGTTTTGCTTAGGACTCACAGGATAAAACCCATCTGGACATAGTATATACAAGCAAGCCTCCATTAGCCTTATTTGGCAACCGGCATTCATATTTACGTTGAGCAGACACTGAGCAGCAAGCAGCCTTTATGAGTGAGAAAGTTGTGTTCAGGCACGCTGCGTAAATGGGAGTGAAACTTCATACTGGTCATTGTAAAAATTGATTACTAAAAAAAATTACTCGTATCAGAATGATTTAGTGAAAACTGTGCAATCACATCGTCATATAGAATTTATTATTGGAACATAAAGATCGATAAAACCAAGTACAGCGGTACCTCTACTTATGAAAACCTTCAGGTTACGAAAAGCCTCCCTGGGAAATTTTGGTCTCTAGTTATGTAAGAAATTCAGGATACAAAGGGGAAAAAAATGCCTCTGGATTCCACCGAATGTAAACATCCTGTCGTGTATCTGGGTTTGAAATCGACGTGACAGAGCTGGCCTCTTGTTGGCCACGCACGCTTCTCTTTGCATCCTTGCCCAACGCCAAAAATTACATGAACATCATTTTTTGGATTATTCTTTACCTTATGTACACTGAATGCTTATCTTTGTCGGTGGCTGGCTTGGAACGGATGTAAATTGCGTTCCCACTTACGAAAGATTCAAGTTATCAACCGACTTCCGGAAGGGATTAATTTTGTAAGTAGAGGTACTGGCGTATGTGCTTTGTTGATGTTGTCAGCCTGAGCTGCGAGGAGTGAAGACTTAGGAATGTCCTTTCATTATTGTTCCTATCGTACTGTCTTGGGTGTTTTTTTTTTTTTTTTTTTTTGTACATTAAGGAGAACAGGTCCCGTTTCTTTTTTTTAATTCAAAAAAAAAAAAAAAAAAGACAATTCCTAAAATGTTGTTGTTGTTGTTGTTGTTGTTGTTGCTCCGATCGTCGGTTGCAAACTGCAACCGGCGACATGCATGCACTGCAACGACGAAAATCATTTTTTGCATGGGGAAAATAAAATAGCTGAGCTAGTTCATTTTTGGAACATTGAAGTGAGGTCAAAATCTGTCGGGAAGCCGCACACACACGATAGAATGCAAATCTTCAACGTGATATTTAATGTAAAAAAGGGTTCATTTATGTATCTCCTGATGTTGACAAAGTTCCGTTTGTTTTCTGTTCATAATCACAACGCAAAGTGTATGTTTGAAAATATTTATTTCCAAATATTTCACAAGAACCAGGTCGATTTTTTAAATAGTTCAGTTTAGCATAATTAATTTCGAGATATTTTAGGCTGTAAACTGAATTTGCTATCTTTCAAACAATACTTTTTAAAGCTTATTTCAAGGGTTAACACAAGGGAAGAAAAATACAAGCAAGTGTGCAACACCAACACGACAGCCTCAGCGCCACCAGTAAGACACTTCATCACCATGTTACAAAATTAACTTTAATTTTAAAATCATGTAACATACACATGTATTCTATTAGACATAGAAAATAAACCATATTATCTATGTTGTTTTTTTTTTTTTTTGTACATTCTAATATACATACAATATATGCACTGAAAACGGCGGCAATGGCCGCCTAGCACGTTAGCGTTCCTCAGCTTTTGGCCTTCATTTTGTCACATACAAACGGAAAGCGTCACTCGAAAAACGCTTCATGGGAAAAAAAAAAAGTCCGTGAAGCTGGGGAAGGAGGGAAAAGGGGTGGGGGGGGGGTGGGCATATTTTGAACCCGTACCTATTCAGGCCAAATTTATACATCAATGGAGGGTTTCAAGATGTTGCCATCCGCACATCGGGTGGAGGACGATGATTTTTGTCTTTCTGATTCACGCAAAGCAAATGAGATTTGGATCCGGACGTCCACGTGTGCAGAACCCGCCGGCTGGGTTTAGTGTCCAAACTCGCCGTCCTCTGCTTCCTCATCGTGGAGAAATGGCATTAATATTATTCAATAGCGTGGCACGGTTTAGCTTCAGAAAGTGACGAGTCGACTAACATCACAACAAAAATGTATGGATTCAATTCATCTGGTGAATTTAAAGTTGGTTTGTGTGTGTGTGTGTGGGTGGGTGGTGGGGGGGGACAAAACAAAAGGAAAAAAAAATGAGGCTGCGCCACATTCCAAAGTATCGAAAGTGTAATCGTCGTGAGCGGAATAATTGTTGTGTTCTCTGCCTGAAGGAATGTCGGGTGAACTAAAAAGAAAAAATCTCATTTACACCGGCGTAATATACATATTTATACACATCTGCAGGGAAACCTTGTAAATATACAGCATAAACAAACAATCTCAAATGGGACATTGCACGTTGTCAAAGAGGAGCTACTGGGCCCCTTTTATTCATCTGTGGAGCGAAACGTAACTTTCAGGTCTGTGTTGTCGGCAAATTGAAATCGTTTGATTTTGGATGAAAAATCGACAGGCAATTGAGCGTGCTGCAAGTTAGGAAGTTTCCTTCAGGTTTTTCATATCTGCAGCTTCTTGAAATACTTTGAGGCGCCAACATTGTGCCAGATGCATATATTTTTGTGCATTAACTTGTGACTAATTAATGACAGCGGCACAGTATATGACTTGGTCCAAATTCGGGAGTTGTGGAAAAGATTGTCCCGGGGGATTCCTTTCAACGGGATGTTTTACTGTCGTTTAATTTTGGGTTTTAGGAATCAGTAAATGTGCTTTTTCTGCGACGTTTAGCTTAGCAACCGTTCAGTTGTGGAACTCTCAATCAGTTGTAAATAGTAGTCCTATCATTGACATGAAATAAACAAAATCTTGTTTGATGCCGCTGTGACATTTTCCAGTTAAATTGCGGCCAGAATTCAGCCCGACTTTTCCCAACTGGCAAGTTTATCGGAATTTGGCATTCGCTCGTGTAACCCTGACGTACGCACACACACAGATATCGGTAAACAAGTACACGACATTTAATGTCCATCCATCCATCCATTTTCAAACGCGCACGTCCTCCTTTGCTCTCAGCTGATTTTGGGCGAGGCGCGGCGCACGGCCCGGAGTGGTCGCAGGCGACTGATTGACAGACAAGCAGGCATTCGCGCTCATATTCACATCTATAAATAATTGAGTCTTCATTGAACTACCATATATGTACAAAGAAGTAATACAGCATGATTATCTTTGTGAAGGCACACCTTTTGTAGTACTTTTTAAACTAGAGTGGAAAGACAATTCCCAAACATCTGCTTGTATATTTTCTATAATTATGAAACGTCAGAGCTCGGCTTCAAGGTATAAGTCTACACGTCACGTTGCAGCATATATTTCATAACCACTTCAAGTGAAGAAGTAGATGTTTTTATACCAAACGTGGACGTGCTAATCTCTTAAAATTGGTGGCTTTTATGAATTCAATGCAGTGAAGCAGTGGGGGTAAGACTTTAAGACCAGTGGTGAAATGAATCACAATCTCAACATATACGTCTGCTTTCGTTTTGCGCATGTCAGTTGATTTACAATAAAAGGTATTCCTCAAATAAATTATGTAAAAGAAAAAAAAAAAACCAATAATAATAATGCTAATATCATTGCTACTAATGTCCTAACTGATTGTTTTTTTTGGGGCAAGTTAAGGTTTCAAAAGGCATCCGATATTTAATCTCCAATAGAAATCTAAAAGTATATTATTTTCAATCTAATGTGGGAAAAGTCTACAAATGACGTTGAATGAAAATAAAACTCTGTATTCCAAACGGACCTGAGCAGGATCTTTAAAGCCGCGGTGAGACGTAACATCGGAACGGCACCATGGTACGAGTAGCATGGCTAAAAGGCACATTGGACCGGCGCTGTGGCCGGGCTCTCGGTGCAAGTGTCTCGTCAAGGAAGCCCTTCTTTGTTCCGATAAATCCTAGAGTGGCCTTTTTACTGGGCTTTGACATCAGACTCTTGGAAATGGAAACTCAAAAGTGATTTGTTGGCGGGAAAATAATAAGCTCACTGTCAAGCCGCTGATTCCAGGGAGCATTTAATATTCAATTGATAGGCAAAAATAAATACACTATCCTACTCTCCGGGGGGGGGGGGGGGGGGGGTGGCGCCAAAAGTGCAAAGAGCCACTCGCCAAACGGAAGCGGCGGTAAATCCACTTCCTGCGCGCGTCGTAGGCTGGCGCTGAAAGGCCCCGCCCCTCATCGTCACATTCCTCAGGTCCGCGCGCCGTCCCCGTTTTTATTCCGGCGCTTCCCCGCGGGGCGAGCGGCGGCTCGGCGTCAAAGTGTTCGGGCCGCTCCGGCCGGTTTTCCCACCTCCGAGCCGAGTTTGACTCAACGGCGACGAGCCGCCGCAGAGCTCGGCGCTACCGCGTTAGCATGTTCCGAAAGTCCGACGCGTTGGCAGTCTGGTTTTGGGAATGTTGGTATTGTCTTTGTTGCGGTTGAGTTTGTGGCGTCAGCTGCTGCTGCTGCTGCTGCTGCTGGATGTATCCCACAGTGCCTTGCTGTGGAATGTTGGCGGCGTGTAAGAATGTCGGAGTCGATCCGCTGTGCACAAGTCCTTGAGTCATCTGCAAAAAATTACAATTATAAATTCGCTCAGGTCGGCAGGCAAAGACGTAACGCGCCTTTTGAATAACTGACGCGGTGTATCAACGCCAAAGAACGTTAGTACGTTGAAGTGGATTTGTAACGCGCGTGTTGCCGAAAATACGCACCGGAGGTGACGGTTAGGAAGATTGAAATGATGGCAAATGTTGCCTTTCCTGATCGCTAATATGAATCATTTCAAAGATTGAGATGTTTCTAGACACTGCTGGTGTTTGTCGGACCAAGTGTTGGTTCGCAACGACGAGAGTTCCGAATACTGCGCACATGCCAGGCACTTCGTGAACCGCAAGCTCATTCAAATCTGCCTTCAGAAGCATCGTCGTGACACCGTCGAAAACGATATCATTTTAGTATGGCTACACTGCATCATACTTTGAAGTATTGCAAACCAGGTAACAAAATATGAAAAACACCTCAATGGAAACCGCCGAAGCCGAAATATTGACCGCTACGGCCGGTCTGCGTAGTTGGCACGTTATCTCCTTAACTGGCTGCCGGCGCGCCATCGACAGGGCGACGCGAGCGCCGCCGTGATCAGATCAATAAGCGTCCGAGGTGGCCGACGGTGGCACCTGAAAGAACTGCTGCGGCTGTTGCAGCTGCAGGGAGTGCTGGGAGGCCTGAGGCTGAGCCTGGTAGCTTTGCTGCGACTGGTGGGAGATGAAGCTGTTGTGCGGGATCATGATGGGCGACGTGAACACCTGAGAGGGCACGAGCACGGCGTTGCAGTTGACCTGCTGCATGGGGAACGAGGGCCCGATGATCTGCTGTTCCAACGTGTATCTGGAGACCAGGAGCAGTCAAAGGGGTCAGACGCGAGGAAGGGGGTCGGGATCGCCAGCGGAGACCCGGGAAAAGCGCTCACATGCTCTGCGGAATGCCCACGTTGCACTGCTGCGAGGGCTGCGTGGACCCGCTGCTCGTGGGGACAAGGGTCTGGATCGGCTGGTTCAGGAGCATCCTGTAGGATGGAATCACACTTTTCTGTTGTCTGCTGAGGTTTGCAGCCCTAAAAACATCTTCCGTCTCCCACGGAAAGAAAATCACCCGGAAGCGCAAAGCAAAGATCTAACATCTAAACCCGGGTGCCGGCACGTGAGGGCCGGAGACTTAACGGACAATTGCGAGGTGTGAGCGGTGCTTGTTTTTTATATCGATCACGTAGCACATGGCATTTGAACCCTTTCTTAGATTTCTGCATGGTTTGCCTCGTGAATGTCAAAAATCTGAATCAATACTGATTGGCACCAGGTACGAAAGTAGACCTGATATGATACAGTAGCGTGGGCAGCCGTAGCCGCAATCTACGGCTTCGAGACGGTGAAATGGAGAGGAAGCTGTTGAGGTGGACCGGGTTGGATAGGATTACAAAGAGCGACAGCCACAAGTTTGATGCGCCACTCTACTCTTGGCACTTTTGATGGAGCGTTTGTGTTTGTGGACACGTGACGCGACTCACCGGAGTTGTCCGTCCTGGCTGAAGTCGTTCTCGGCGTGTCTTTGGTTTGTGTCGTGCAGAGGCCTCGTGTTGGTTTGAGAGAACATCATGGGGTTGCTGTAGAAGGGCATGGTCAGACTGGTGTTGGTCTGCACGGGCAAGCTCACCGACTCCACCTGGCCACACCGAGAGATCCTCTGCGGGACCTTTTTGAAAATTGTGAGGAAAAAAAATCTGCAGTAGCAGCCTTGAAAATACTGAAACAGGAATTGATGGTCGTCGTCGGGCGTACCTGTGTGGAGGGAGAGCCGTTGTCCCTCAGAAGCGAGCGAGGGGACGAGCCGTGGGCCCCGCGGGACGGCGCTTTCGGGTGGCCCGAGAGCTGCCTGATGACCCCCGATGGGCTCTGTGAGGCGGGCCTGCCCGGGCCCTGCTGCTGAGCCTGCTGAGCCTGCTGCGGCGGCTGGCCGAATTCTTTGCGGAGAGGCTGTTGCAGCAACATCTGAAACACCCAAGGGGAAAATGTACATCTTCACTTCGAGAATGTTTTCCTAACGTGAGTCATAAGGAACTGAATCAGTTTTACACAAATGTTGCTCTATTTGGGTCATCCCGTTTGCAATGCCGCCTCTTGGTGGGGCCATTTCCACGGTAGCTTCACTGCATGACTCATTCACCCCAATAACCTCAGCATTAGGTCCAATGAGAGCTAACACGGGAGATTCATCACAACTCCACCTTTGTAAAGATGATACTTTGTTTAATAATCACCAGTTTATTACTGCGCTTTTGGTTTCCATTCCAATTTCCCGTCCCAAGTTCAAAATATTAGACAGTCCAATTCCATCGAAGTTGGAATGACAAAAAAAAAGAAAAAAAATTAGAATCCATGATTTGCAAATCAATTTTCAACCCCATATGCAATTGAAAGCTACTGTACGTCCAGACTGATGAAGGCTATTATTTTCTCTCATTTTGAATATGATGCCTGCAACACATTCCATAAAAGATGGGACAGGGGCGACAAAAGACTGGGAATGGTGAGGAATGCTCCAGAAAACAACTTTTTGTACATTCCACAGGTGAACGGGTTCATGTCAAGTGGGCGAGTGTCATGATTGGGTATGAAAGGAGCAACCCTGAAAGGCTCACTCGTTCACAAAGGACGACGCCGCGAGGTCTGCCACTTGGTGAACAACGGCGTGAGCAAACAGTCCAATGATTTAAGAACGTTTCTCAATGTGCAATTGCAAAGAAGTGGGAAATTTTACACTACTTCACTCCTTTGTATTATTTCGAGGCCCCGTAGCTCGGTGGTTAGAGCGTTGGTTTGGTAAACCAGCGGCCGTGGGTTCGTATCCCACTGAGAGGGGTTGCGTCAGGAAGGGCATCCGGTGTGAAAACTGTGGCTGTGGCGACCCCTAACGGGACAAGCCGAAAGAAGATTACACTCCCTTGGAAAGATTCAGAGAATCTGGAGACGTTTGCACATGAGCAACAAGGCAGAGAACCAACGGTTAATGCCTGTGATCGTCAGAAACACTTCAGAAAAGCACAGTGAGATCACAAAGTTGATCATTGCTTCTACAAACGCGATCCGCAACACCTAGAAATGCCGCCGGCCGGCTTCTTGGGCCTGAACTCGTCTGAGATGGAATGAGGCAAAGTGGAGAAGTCGACGCTACGTTTCAAATAGTTTGGGGAAATAATGGACATGACCATCCGGATTGTATCAGCGAAGAGTTCCAAAGCCAGCCTCTGTGAGCGCGTTAATGCCCATAGCTGTGAAGGCGCCATTTGTGCATACGCGCCGCCATCCAAGCGACATCTTTTTCAGGGATGTCTTTGCTTATTTCACCAAGATGACGCAAAGTCACAACAGTAAGGTTTGGTGTTCGTGATTGACGTGGCCTCGGCAGGAGTCGCTCGGTTACCTGCAGATTAGCCAGGTGAAGCTTCTCCTTGATGTCGTGGAGCTCCTGCTGCTGCGTCTTGATGTCGGCCTGCAGGATGCGCGTCCTCTCCTCCAGTTGCTCCTTCAGCTGGTTCATGACACCCAGTTGAGGCTGCTGGAGCTGAAACAAGGACGACTGCTGCTGGGTTTGCTGCGGCTGAGAACGCAGAACAGAAGAAACAAAGCCGTGCACTGAATCCCGTAACCTGGAGGCGACGTACACAAACCGAGACATCGCAAACAAAAGAGAGGAAGGGAAGTCTCTCCACACTAACCGTGGCTGTGTTCTTGCTGCATGGAGGAGGAGAAAGGGGGAGGCTCATTTGGGGCACCACGTCAAAGGAATTTTGTCTTTGGGTCGAATTCTACAAGGCGAAAAGGATACAAATTGGATCGTTTTGACCATTCCGAACATCAGGTTGACTAGCTAGTCGTTTCCCCACTAACTTCTCTCTTCCTTTTTTTAAAAAAAATGTGATAAATTATCTCCAAACTGACCTTTGAACTCCCAACTTGGAGTCTGGCCGGCATCCTCTCGGTCCCAACGGACGCCGACTGCCACGACGGTGTGCACGTCTCCGGGTACGAGTTTGCTGCTGCGCGAGAGACAAAAAGTCGGACACGTTGCCACGAAAGGAACACGGCGTGTTGTCAAAACTCAGCGAAGGCTCCAGCCCACGTCGGCTTCGATTTTCACTCTTGAACGTTTGATTGGCTTTGAAACCGAAGCCGAATCCTCACCCGCTGTCCGCGCTATCAACATCTTGTACTTTGACATTTTTGTCTGTGTTCCACGTTGGCACTCGAGCCGAGAAGAACGCAAACTGGATTTCCTTCAATCCCGCTGAGTCACCAACTGTTTTTGCCTCGGATGCCAAACCCGCAGATCGTGACGCGAGCGACTTTTTGGTGGACCGACGCCAACCGCAAGATGAAAACGAGTTTCATTTCGCTGCCGCCGTGACTTGTTGGCTAACACGCAGACGAGGAAACACTTCAGTTCTTGCGAGGCTGCGACCTTTCACCCGCGAGGCCTAAAATAAGCAAGGTTTCATCGTAATGGTGACGTTATGCGTGGGGATTTGACCAAAGCGTGATGAAGTTTTAGGTTAGGGATCACGTGAGGCTGGCACCAAATATTTTGACAAACTGGTCTGTTTGGTCATTGAATGATCATGTCAAGAGTGCCACTTTTTTTTTTTTTTTTTTTTTTTTAATGTTACGATAATTACTGGGCAAGGGGAATCCCGACATCATCCCTCAAATCCCCCAAATATGGAGAGTGCCACGTTTCTTTTTGTCTGAACAGTATGTCAAGAGGCATCTAGAGAGATGATGTAAGACACAGCAGCATATTACTATTATTTTTTTTTTTTTTTTTTTATCTGGGGAGGGAGGAACGATTCCATTGTGACTCAAATGCCAAAAAGAGTCAGTTATGTCCTGTATTAAACGTGAAAAATGATGGGAGCATATTTCTTTGTTTGTCCGTGCAGACTTGGTTTGGTTGGGTGAATGATGATGTAAAAATGGACCAGACCATTTGTGATATACTTTTTTGGGGAGAGAATCAGCTTTACTCATGATGATCAGACAGTAGACGGCTGGAAAGCGTGTCTGCCTCACAGTTCTGCGGTTCCGTGTTTGAATTTGAGCGTCCCCTGTGTGTTTTCTGAAGGCCATAACTTGGCCATAAGTGTAAACGGGAATGGTCCGTTCATCCTTTACAGTTTGGTCAGATTTGTCTTTCGATATAGGTGACTTGTGATCGGAGGATGACCTGTCCCGCATGCATTTTGCCGAGATGAGCTCCAGCTCACTCGCGTGCTGGAGAAAATGGACCCGACCGTATCGTATCCCAGTTTCCCAAGCCAGGCAGATGACGGATGCCCAAGTCACACGGGAGCAGCGTCTGGGCTTTTGCGGACTTGCTGTTGAATGAGTTGCCACTCTCTCGGGCAAAAAGATGACTCACATGCGGAGTCCGACAGCGCCGTGTGGGAGGACTTCCGAGAGCTGTGGGAGGATACCGAACAGGCGCCGCTTTTTCTGTCCCGTGGCGGGTCCAGTGTGGAGCACATGTCCAGGTACAGCTCTTGGGCCTGAAATGGTTGAAATTTGATCTTTCGGAGGAATCGCACTCGCACGGGCAAACGTCTGGACTTTTACCTTCACAGAGGAGGGAGCGATCTCGGGAGGGGACAGCTCCTCCAGGCCGAACGCTCGCCTCCTTTCGGCTCGGACTTCGGCGTAACTGAATCGCGAGAAGAAGATCGGCTTTAATTAGTCACGGAGCTCGTCCTTCTTGTGGGGAAAATGACAACGGACCGACCTGACAACGGTGTGAGTACACACGATGAATTCGGGTTTGGAATTCCACTGGTGATAAGTGATGTAGTAGTGCGTCCGCAACCAAATCCATTGCTGGCCCTTCGTCAGAAAGCGATAATGGCAGGATTTGCCCTTTCCGCACTGCATTACTGGCCGCGGAAATAAACACAGTCAAGACATCTGGCCTCTCTTTTTCCTCGTGACATCATACCAGTAAATTTGAATTCAAAGAAGAGGAAGATGAGAAAAAAACAAAACAAAGGACAACGTGCAAGGATTTCTGAATGAAAGCGGCCAGTCAAAAAGAAAAAGTGTTACTTACGTTGCTTGTGACATTGAGCTATAAGTTCCAAGTCATCCACATGATAGTAATCATAGCCAGATGTTCCGAGAACTTCAAAGGGTAAATAGCCAATGATTGGAGAAGCTCTGCAACAAATTAAAAAGAAAACGGTGAACGTGGAAAAACAACAACAACACACGCTAGCTGCTGACGTTTACCTGTGATCTAAAAACAGAAACTTCCATTCGAGGCTGTGCCTGGATGTGAATTCATCACAAGGATCATCTGCGTTACACAAATCCTGTAAATCCCCCCCAAAGAAGAAGAATCACAACGCAGCTCATTGGCTTCACAACAAGCAATGATTACTCAAGCGCGCCAGCACGCCTGGCTGAGGTCTACTATGAGAGGCTGTAAAGCCACACGTCGTGGAAGTGTCGCACGTTCTTATCAGCGACCTGAAACGGAGCTCGCAAAATGTCGGATATTTTCAAACTGTAAATGCGCAGCAGAACAAAGCGTCGACGGCCGTCGCAAAACCCACCAAAATGAAACGCTTTCACGTTTGATTTTAGAACGGGTCGGACGTCTTCATTGCGGCGACATTGGCACAGTCCCGAGACAAAATAAACTAGATCGACCGCAGGCATCCGCCGAAACCTCAGCGAAAGTCAACCGACACGTTTGTTGCGCTTTCGGCTCACCTTGAGGAACTGCGGCGTGACTAATCGCACAGTAGCGATGAGGCAGACCTGGTCCCCCGGTGACGACTGCAGGCTTCTCGGTAACGTCAGTTCGAGCCCGTCGCAGGAGGACGTAGGCACTGCGGGAAACGACGGCCCGTGCCGCTTAGTAAGTGCAATTTGGGTGCCTCGGTGCAGGCTTCGTGCGCTCACCGTTGTTGTGGAACTTGAAATCTCCGACAAACTTGACGTACTCGTATACGGGCGGTTCTTTTGGATCGATGTTCCCTCTGGCGAGGTGACAGCAAAATTCCACATGCGCCTCACCTGCCGAACGGCAATTTGTTAGCAGAAGAAAACAAATGTGCATTCCGTGCGTTTGCATGCACAGTTTCCGAAATCCAGCGCCAAGACGCTTCATTCTGATAACGGTCCGCTACCTACAGCAGAACTTTGACCGCATTGACTGCACGACATAAGGTAACAGTTAAGAAATATACGCCAAAGAAAATGCACCGTCCAAAAGGTTTTGTGCGAAAAAGACCACGCCGATCTGGAGCACCGTTTGATGTGACGCGCGGTTTTTGGCTTTAGCTACTCGCGCCGTTCCTTCTGTGAAAAAAGCGACGCAGGATTAAGGTCAGCGCTTTGAGCTTCGTTGCTGGGGGGATTACTTTGTTAACATAACAGTGATTAAAAGTCTAAACGATGATACTAAGCATGTGACTATTATTAGCTAAAGGGCTAATTATAGAAAGACAAATCAGCAATCCAATAAATTCCCGGCCCGGCCCGGCCCGGCCCCAATTCCGCAACCTGCCTTTTCTCCGCTGTTGTATTTTTAACCCGCCGTGTGACCTTCTTGAAGTGCGAGAGGGCAGACCGAGTGCGAAAGGGCGACTCACGGGCCAGGAAGTCAGCAGCGACGGGGTCGGTCAGCAGCAGATGAGATGACAGCAGCTTGTACACCTCCCCGTGTTCCCGCTCCGGGATGAAATTTAAGATGTTTTGGTCCACCATATCTGACTGGTGCAATAGGATGCATAATACACGACAACCATTAGTCTTCTGGAAAAGAAGGTCAAATATTCGCCGTACAGGAAGTGAGCAATGAATTGTATGCTTTGCCAGGCCTTCGCGCCACCCACACTTTTGTCTTTGGTCAGCCAAATGCACACTTGGCCATTGAAATTTTTTTTTTGTCTTTCAACGCGCGGGCAGCGTCATGAAGCTTCTGCGCCGTCCGTTCGCTTTTTGTCGCAATTGAAGGAGTCCGATACACCTGACGACTGGCGTTAGCGGTGACGTCTGCCCCGTAACGTGAACCATTCCCATCATTCTGATACGAGTTGTCATTGGTTCCGTCGGATTCCGAAAGACTTTATCTCACTTTTTAATCTGGCCTTCCTATTCTGGAGTATTGTTGTAAACCATCTGTTTATGTACATTCATGAAGGCATGACGCACCTACCTTCGTAACATTACTGACCTCTGTGTCGGTTTTCTTCACCAAGGAAAGACTTCTTTAACTTTCTTTATCTTTAAAGGGCCACTGTCATGAAACGCATGATTTTTAGCACGTTATTAATGAAAAAACGGCAGCCGACGTGGACGCATGCGTTTTTTTTTTTTTTCCCCACCACAAAATCGGATTTTGACATGAAAATGTCATGGCGCCATGACTTTTTGTAACTCCCGCCGACAGATTTGTTTTCGAGAAGAAGCAGGAAGTCACGTACGTGGCGGGACCGCCCTCAAGGGGACTTTTTGTAACTCCCGCCGACAGATTTGTTTTCGAGAAGAAGCAGGAAGTCACGTACGTGGCGGGACCGCCCTCAAGTGGACTCGATGGGTTTCTGTCAGTTTTCCCACCAGGAAGATCGCTCGTTGTCCCTTCATGTTAGCCAAAATGCCGGCTCGTCGCATTGCTGGACGTTGCTTAAACACTCGGGAGGACGGATTCACCCTCCAGAGGTCGGCAAAAGACCCGCTTCGTCGTGAAAATAGATTGCACGGGTGCAAACGACGGTAGCTTTGGGTTCCAAATGACAGGGAGGTGTGTATACAGCTACTAAATAGTTGGGGAGGGGCGTAATCCATAAATCAGGGTCGCTAAATGTGTCAACGTGTGCAGCAGTTGTTGAAGGACGGCCTCCGCAGGCCTTGTGGATCGCTACCGGCCTTGTCGGCCAGGGTGGCTCGATGCCGCGGAAGTGGGCGTTTATCCCTGCTCTGCGCAGGTAGACAAGGCGGGGAGGTGGTTTGGCCCTGATCTGCATGTCATCTAAATATGGCTTAAAAAAAAAAAAAGGGTAATATTGTCCCGGAGTCTTCACTCGATTGTGTGATGTTCTCTTCTTGGAAAAGAGCTTCCGTGTCTGAAGGGGCGTGTCCTACAGTAGGGGCCACCGCGTGTTCTGATTGGCGAATGTTCGGGGTGACGTCACGGACAGTAAACGCAGCCAATATGGCGACCACTCGGATGTCGAATGAGACTTCCGCGACTTTGCGTGTGGATGACGCGCTCTCTGCTCATTTATTTTTCCGTGCAGACGTTGAAGTGAATAATCTTAGATGTATTTTTCATTTCAATATCTATTTTAGAATGTTTATAGGGATGACGCGAGACTTTTAAAGTTGCCTTGTGTAAAAAAAAAAAAAAAAACAACTCCAAGCATCTCAGCGGCCTTATCTCAATCGATTAGGTTGAGTTTCCCTTCGTGACGACAAGAGTGAAGCCAATAAGCGGCTGCTGAAGTTTTGGCAAAGCGTGGCTCTGTTTTTTCAAGCAGTTACAAACAGGAGCAAGTTCACGACAACTCTTGACAACTCGTGAATTGTTGAAGTTCTTTTGGTGGGACACGGGTGGCAACTTTCACCTTTGCAAATTTTTTTTTTTTTTTTACGCTCACCGGCAAATGTCCAATCAGCGAAGACACGCTGTCCGACACGTAAATGATGTTTCCGTCCGGAGTTAACGCGAGCAAGAACCCATCTAGTGCCTGGAAGAAAGGAGAAAAAAAAAGAAGAGCAGTCGGAAAAGGCGTTTGCCGCCTTGTCGGTCGACGCACTGAATCCGAATCGGCTTTATTGGCCAAGTGTGTAAAAAGACACAAGGAAATTGTTCTCGGGCAGAAGAAAGAACAAGAAAGTAACAACCGTCGGGAGGGCAGGACGCCGGCTTACCTCAAGCATGAGCTGGGTGAACTCCTCGTCGCTGAGGAACGAAGGCTTCCAGTCTTGTCTCACGTCGCACGTTTCGTTGTGCGCGCTGATGTCTGCGGAGCCGACCAAGTTGACGGATGACTCGCCGAACGAACCGAGTGTCGCGGGCGCCGGTCCTACCTTTCTGCTTCTGCAAGAAGTCAATGGTCTTCTGCAGGATGGTGGACTTGTCCATCTTGCGAGGGTGGCCTTGGCCCTGCAGCATGGTGCACAGCTCCTTGATGAGCACGTTGAACTGGTCTCTCCTTTTCTTTTCGGATTTGTTCCGCGATGCCCTTTCAGAGACGACAACACTTGGGTCACTTTTCAGAAGTTTGGAGCGCACCCATTTCCTTGAAACGGCGCTGAAGAATAGCAATTCGTTACGTGATGGTACACTTCCAGATCAATGTTACATTCTACTGTAATTTATCGTCCATCTTGTGCTGAACCGAGGGCGGCAGCTGCAGCCTTTCAGAGGACATGAACTCAGTCTTGGCAGAGTGCTCGCTGTCGGGTGCCGACAAAAGATCGCACTCCCCAAAAACAGGCAAGATTTATTGGACGCTGCGCTGGTCCGTGTCCATGTGCCCTGAGATCGGCCGGCGACCAGTTCACGGCGTACCTCGCCCTCCTGCCCAATGAGAGTCGGGATAGGCTCCGCACTGCTTGCGACCCTCGTGACGATAAGCGGCTCCGAAAACAGTTGAAATGATTTGGCCGTTCTACTGGGCATTTTTTTTTCCAAGTACGGTTAACAGCCCTCAACGTTCTTTCATTCTTATTAGAAAGACGTTTTCAAAAGTCCGATTTCCAGGACGTCGTCGTCATCGTCATCATCATCAACATTTGCAAAGCGTGAAGATGTCTCGAGTACCTTTTTGCCCTGTCTTTCTCATCTTCGTCCAGCAAATCATCCATGCAGCTGCTGGAACTGGAAAGAGAGACTTTGGTTCACGATCCTCCAACAGTACACACGGCGCCTGAATCTTCTCAAAATGAAAAACCATTTTCTGTTACCTGGCAACAGCCCAGTTTATTTCTTTTACGATGAGCCAGCCTCTCACATTAATTCATAAGCTGCGTGCTCATGTATACAATCTAACGCGGCAGGAGGTTTGTGTTTTTAAATTGACTGCGCCGGACGTATTCATGAGCCGCATTGAAGTTCCAGTTCATGTATAATCCACGCGTATCCCCTTGTAGCGCCGGAACGGCGTAACTGTGGCAATAAAGCTTAATTTAGCTTTTAATGAAATATGTTCTGTCTCCGCGAGCTCACGGCAGTCACTCAATATAGCTTTTGTTTACCCGGAGAACACGCACAGCGGTACGGCTCATCTTTTCACAACCCGTTCTGGAACGGTACCGTTTATTTTCTGTAAAAGTAGCAGAACGGGATCCAAGAAGAGAAACTGGATCATTGGGATCCATGCTTATAATGTGGGGCGAAGAATCGAATCGAAGAAGCGACTTTGTTTTTACAGCTTGCTCCCTTCATGCTAGCTAATAGTAGTTTTATTGCTGCAGAAAAATAAGAATCACAATCAACTTCCTCCACGATCGTTACAATCTGGTTTATGATTCACTTTTACTACAATTAAAAGGACATAAAGGGACAGTCTGAGAAAACCCGGAAAAGAATTTAGTCGACGGAATGAGATTGCACGGATATCGCCTTGAGATTGCTCAAAAGATTGTTAGCGTTATAACGTCTTCAGATCATTTAGGAAAGAACTCCAAACTCCTTTGTACGACAGTATCTTTATCGCATCTGCTAATGGGAGCACAATTTCAGATTATATCATCATAGAATAGATTACAGGTATCATGTTTTGCCGTAATCGATATACAACAAAACCTCAAAAGTCCATCAGAAAATGTTGACTGCCGATTAAATAGTTCTTACTAGCCATAGCTAATAATTGAACTCTGAATTCTTTGACTTCAGATGTTCCATTGACATGTTTGCAAATATTGAGAATTCTGCGGAACAGAACCAGAAGCACAATCAGCAGAATCTGACATAGACCACAAACGGAGAGAAAATCCTGGTCATACTGACTCCCAGTCTCTGCGGCTGGAAGGACAGGGACCCCCGAAGTCCGAAAGGTTGTCCATGGTCACGCTCTTTCCCATCCAGGCCTTTTCTGGTTTGTCATCCGTGCCGACCTCATCTGAGTGCGCCTTCACCCAAAACTGGCCTAACGGAGGCCAAATCCTGCAAAAGTCAAAAGAGCGCATCATCCATATTTTCTGTCGATTGTAACTTTCATTTTGCTGAAAAAAAAACCACTTTGGTTCATCGTCAGTAGTCTTAACGGGAACAAAGATTTGTACTTATATATTTTTCCCGCACAAGAGGAGCTCCCCTGACCTAGAAAAATGTCGGAAGCAGACACTTCATATGACGACCTCGAGAGAAAACCGCCGAACAATCAGTACGAGGCAGACGCCATTTTGAAGATAACCCGCCATTATTGATCACAAACGACTACGTGATGTGGCTTTTTGCTCATAATCCGTATTTGGATTTGCGCGTTACTCTGAAACGTATTAAAAAAAAAAAAAAACTCGTTAATGGCTATTTCCATCATTATTGATCTAAATGAGACCCTTGAAGTTTCCAATGATTAAATCGTCATCAAAAATGAAGGAAACCCAATAAGCAAAAAAAACCACAATGAAATCCCTCAGCGGTGTGCTAATCGCTCATCTAATTAAAAAAAAGGATTTGGATACGATGACACTTGTTCCAGTTTGTACGAAGTATTCCGAGCGAGAACAAAAAGGGAACTCCTCTGCATGGCGTTTGTGGGCCAGTGATCCAGTTTTGATCCGAGTTCCTCTCGGAACAATCACTCGATCCTACAAGAGAACCACCTCAAAATCCAAAGCGTGGCGCAATCGACCCCGCCACGCTGCTTGACTTTCACCGACCGTACGTTCTCGTGAAAATGAGCGTATATTGAACGATTACATCACTCCGTCCGAGGTAAATATCGTACACCAAGTACTCTTTTTACTGAAGTAAACCAACTGTAATTGTCACGTTCTTGGAATTTTCAAGCCAAACGAGTGCTAATGGGCGTCGCACTCTTACCCTCACGCTGATCCAGTGGTCGGCTTGTCTGCCCAAGAGCCAAGAGGTTCCGGGTTTGGATCTTGGCTCGGGCTAGGTCGTGCGGGGTTCCCGTGCTTTCCGTCGCATCGCAAATACGCGACATACACGTTGGGCTAATTCGTCGTTTATTTTCTTTGGTCAAGGTAAAGAGACCGTAGTCGGCATCACAGGCCGCCGCTCGCACGCGGCATCGACTCCTCGCGGTGGAAAGTGAAAGCCTTCATCCTGCAACTGTATTGAGGGCAAAACCACACCTTGCTAAGTTAAGGGCGGCATTTGGTTTACATGCGTGCCCTGAGCTGTTTAAAGGGTTCCACTTGCAGAATGAACCGCCGGCATAGTAAAGTTCCGAGTTCAAGAGCAAACAAGACGGTATGGAGCACGCCGGAACCGCTACTTTGGGTTTCGTTCTCACCTTCAACGGAAGAACGGCACCTTCTGCTGAAGGGATGCCTCACAGGCTTTGGGGTTTATTTGAAATGAAGAATATGTTCTCTTGCACCAAAATATTAGCACCAACCTCCCTAATGTTGCAGTTGTTGAGCAGATGACGCTTAGAATTCCGCCTGCTGTTGAGCAAGACGTTGAACACCAAATTGTTCCCGGCAGGCCTTGCGGCGCTTGGATGGCAGCAGCTGCCCTTGGGCCTATTAATCCGTGTGCGCCTGTAAAGCGTTAAGTAGGCGGAGCTCTTCGGCTAGTGACGCAGATAAGTTGGAGAAATTCCACTGAACGGATTTCAGGCCTCGCCACACAAAAATGTCTGGAATTTAGGAACGCATGTGGCACCACGGAGACAAGATTCCATCCCGAATAACGGAAAAAGTTGCAAAATGTCCACTTGAAACAAACCGAATCAAAGCTCCTTTCGATCTGGATTATTTCTCATGTCATGTTGTTATTTCTTGATGGTGAATTTGGGGTTTCAGTGAGCTCCAATGTATGCGCCGAGTCAATATAATAATGTGCATGCGTACATTTGTATTTTTCATCATCAATTGATTCATTTTCATGTTGTCAGTCGACCAGCGCGGCCCATTTTCCCTCAGTCGCTTCAGGGTGCAAATCCAGAATCCATTTTCCGCAATCAACAGTTATTCAGCTAATATTAAAATTGCTAGGACCGGCCCAGTATCAGGCTAATAATGGATTTTGTTGTTTTGTTTTTTTTTTTAACCCGTTTTGATGGGTTAATACTTGACCACGTGTTCACGTTATCTGGCCACGGCGGTGTAAGATCTCGTTCTTCAGGCAGGTCACGAACGGCGACCGCAGATCGTTCCGCGTTTGACGTTGTTGCGATGGTGGTCCACCAGTGAGGCGAAATGAAATTCCTTTTGGCGACACGGCGCACAAAATCCACTTGATCATCGCGAGCTTCGCGTTGTGATGAGACAAACTGGATGCCGCGGCGCAGACCCGGTCGGGCGTCCGCCTCCCAGTCAGTCAATAGGTTCACTCCGCACAGCAGATAAGAATAAACCCAGAGTGTTTACCTTATAAGGTCTAGCGCTGTTTAAACATGATGCCGACAGACAGATAAAAATCCTTCAACGGCCCGATCGAGGTGAAACACTCCTCAATCTTTGGAGCGTCGCGTCTGAACAAATCAGCACAATAAATCAAATCCAAACCGCGGAGGACATATTTCAAAAGTCTTACAATGGGTAGAAGTGGAGAACAGTGGACAGTCGCTAGCCATGAATGGATTGCAGTATTCCCCTATAACCATTTGCAGTGTATAAAAAAAAGCTGTTCGAATTGTCTAATGTGCATTAGACACCCTTGCGCAATCTCCCAAATAATCTCACATTTGAGTACGATGCTGAGCAATTTTTACAACGCTGAAAAGTTCGCCAATGTGCCCCACGAGCGCCCCGAGGCCGGACAAACCCGATTGAAACCGCCGACATATAGTAAACGTGCTCTCTAGAAAGTACGGCAGATTAAATCTGAAGGAAAAAAGAAAAAAAATGTATTTAGCACACCAAAGTGAAAGAAGTTGTTCGTCGGAGCGTGCCCAATCTCTCGCTTTGTACCGTTATGAATAGAGAACCTCCCCGGCAGAGGTAGCGCTAAGCGTCTCGGCTAATTAAAAACCTTTGATAACTGCAAGAATCAAATCGGAGGCAACACCAGAGGGTTGAAGTCGATTCAATATCGAAACAGGCCCTGAACTGGTCCCCAGGCAAACGCATTCACTGTCTCATTTGCATCCTATGTGCAATTCTACCCATCCATTTTCAACTGCTTTACCGGGTCGGGGTGCGGGGGAAGTAGCTTCAGCAGGGATACCCAGACTTCCCTTCCCCCAGCCACTTCTTGAAGCTCTTCCGGAGGGATCCCGAGGCGTTCCCGAGCCAGCCGAGAGACGGCGTCTCTCCGGCGTGTCCCGGGTCGTCCCCGGGGTCTCTTTACGGCGGGACGTGCCCGGAACGCCTCACCAGGGAGAGGTCCGGATCAGACGCCCCAGCCGCCTCATCTGGCTGCTCTCAATGCGGAGGAGCAGCGGCTTGACACCTAGCCCCCTCCCGGATGACCGGGCTAAAGGGAGAGCCCGGACACCCTGCGGAGGAAACTCATTTTGGCCGCTTGTATCGGGGATCTTGTTCTTTTGGTCACGACCCACAGCTCATGCCCATAAGTGAGGGTGGGAACGTAGATGGACTGGTAAATTGAGAGCCTGGCCTTTCGACTTCGCTCCCTCTTTACCACAATGGACCGAATTCATCTGTTTGTAAAAAGACAAACAATTGTTAGTAAGATTGTGTGGGCCTACAGTACCTAACAAAGGATGGGATGAGCGACGACTAAATGCTGCCTGCCGCTTCTTGATTTCTTACATCGAGTTGGAAGCTTTCACAGGCTCAACTCGAATTGAAACATCTGCGTGAAATCCCAGCAAAATCGCCCGCCAGCAGAGAACCGAGGTGCGGTCGCGCCTTTGGATTCGGTCACGGCGGGACGGCCAAAGGTCACGGCCGCTGACCCCCCGCGACTCGGCACCGCGCGAGCGCGAGATCGATCGATATGTCGGCCAATTGAAGGTCGGAGAGCAACCTGTGCGGATGAATGACGGCCAAACGCAGTCGGGAGGTTAGGTAACGTCGGCCCAACCCGAGACGGCCTGAAAAACCGTCTGAAGGTGGTTCGCTTTTGTTTTGTTTTTTTTCCACTGCTATTCATCATCCCGTTTTTTTTTTTTTTTTTGTGGTGTCGCAGTGACAAATCACACCTCTGCGCTTTGCCAAGCATGTCATCAGGTGGAAACCCAACAGAGGGGGCGGAACGGGTTATGTCAGCCGTCTAACCAGGACACCTCGTGTCACTCATCCGGCCATAATATTAGGCACCCTGCGGGCGTTTACGACCAAATTAAAAAAAATGTATATATGCAGTGAAATCGTGATAAACTCGCTCGCTGTACTTGGGGTGAAATCATTTCATGACTGTAGTTGACTTCATCCTATATTATATCATACTTTCTACCATCTAAATGAAGCGCATTTGATTTTTCTGCCGGTCGCTCGCATAGATTGGTGAACAAAATACATTATTATAAATCATCATTTTTGCACAAATCAAATGGAAATGGATCATTTCCGGCTGCACACCTGATCATCTCTACGACACTTGACGTGGCCCGGCTGTGTGCGCTCAATTGCTCTGAAAATGATTTATTTCATGAATCTATTCATACTATAGCCATGTCATTTTTATGTATTTGTATTTGTTGCAGAGGTGAGCCGTGAGACAGCACACCCCTAGAAAAAAAAATGTGTTTGGAATTGGAACTGTAGTTACGTAGAGAATAAAACATGTTCTGAAAATCAGCGAAAGTGATGATTTTTGCAGGGCTCCTTTGCCCGCTCTGGCTCCGTAAAAAGTGCAAATGTCAAGAAACGTGCGGCGGTGTCAATCAAGACCGAGACCTGCAAAATCCCGAACCAATGACACGATAGAAGTTGCGCGGAACTTTCCGAGCGAAGGGAAAAAGCCGCAAACGCGTGCGTACGTACCTTGCGGAAAGAGGAAAAGGCGACCGGTGCGCTCATGGTCTTTTGAAAGGGCGCAAATCCGAGGTTGCATAAGCGCGTCACGAGGCCAGCGGCGTCTGGCTTGGCGGTCTGTCATCCGCGAGGGCGAGAGAGAAGAAGCGAAAGTCCGCTCCGACGCCGGCGTCTGCTTCAGCGGGCCGCGCGGGCCGCCATCCCGTCGCTCACTCGGCGGCGGCGCAAGCGGGAGGGACGGAAAAGTAGGTCAGCTGCGAGCGAGCTGCGGTCGTCGCCGACTGTGGCGAGCGGGCTGGAGGCACCCGGAGGAGGGCGACGCTCGTAATCTCCAACACGTGCTTCCGTGCACAACGTCATTTGCGAAGGCTGCGCTACAATACTAGCCGCCCCCCCCCCCACCCCCAAATAAAAAAGAACGTCACAGCTGATCCGCAAATAAAGTTGTTGCAAGACAGCCGATTAGTCCGCCTGACCCCGACTGCAAAGCTTTTATTTGAACCGGAGACGAAAGACTGGAGGGGGGGAGCCCAGACTTGACACCCCCCCCCCCCCCCAGCAAAACAGAAACTCGACTCGTCTGTTGGACTTCACGTTTGCGTTTCGCCCCAAACGTGGCTCAACAGTACGCGTGATTAATTGCACGTGCACGGCGCTTTTGCTTCAATGCAAAACTTGACATGTCCGTAAACAAACACGATGCTGCTCAGCTTCTGGCAGGTCAGCGTTTTCAGTGCGTTAATCACATCGCGACCAAGTGGAACGTCGCTGTCTCTGTGGACCCCCCACCCACCGCCCTCCAACCGTCCCCTGACAGCAGACAAACGTTCCATCTCATCAGTGCAGCGCTGTTTTCTAGCACTAGCTTGCCTCGCCTGCTTACGATTAAAAAGCTTTCATCAATCAACCAATTCGGGCAAAAGCACATTTCTGGCCCCAGAACGACAAAAAGGAAATAACGTCTGTCGTGTGCGATGTGATTCGGGTTTGCAAAGTGTGGTTTGAGTACCAACAATGGTACGCTGGCTCCCTCTCGTGCTACGACTTAAATGATCAAAGTGTGCAACGGTGATTTAAACTTTTTAAGTTCAATACATTTGCATTTCATTTTGTGCTCTTTTAAAACATTGCTGGAGGTGTACTACATTTTAATGCATACGTTATAGACGTACAGTTTTTTGGGGGGTTGTTTTTTTTGTCCCCCCTGCATTTTATTCTAGCGTTAAACAGGCACGGTGACCCACCGGACAGCACATGTGCCTCACAGAACACTGAGGTTGTGAGTTCAAATCTCAACCCCACCTAATGGACATTTAGTGAAGTGCGCAACGTGTAATTATTTCTCTTTGTGTTTTGACTAAACCTCAACTGCAAATATCAAATCGACACGTCGTAGCCGTAATTGATCTCCATAATCTGTGGACGAGGAGATCTTATTTCACCGATTAAGATATTGTAACAGTCGCAACGCAAACAGAGCCGAGTTTGCTTTGTGCCTTGCTCGAGGGTTTTGCACGTTGTCCGAAAAGATTCCCATCCCCGATGACTTCACGTTTCAGCCTTTTCGCGCCAAGTGACGTCATCTCAGCTGACTCGCTCGCCGGAGCCGGATGAACGAGGTCGCAAAAACGCACCCGAAAAAAAATCTTTTTTCCCGCCAGTCAATTGGCTCGCTACTTCGTGCGTCGTGACAATTTGCGATTGTTGTGGACGTTGCCATTGACGGACGACATTGTGACTGAAAACGGGAATATGTCCACGCACCTCTGCTCAGATGCTCATGCAAAAAGAGTTCCGCGTGCTGGAAGTCAACAGGACGGACGCAATTCCTCTACCATTGTCATCCATCCGTCCATCCATTTTCTTAGACGCTTATCCTCACAAGGGTCACGGGGAGCGCCGGAGCCTATCCCGGCTGTCAACGGGCAGGGCGGCGGGGCACACCCTCAACCGGTCGCCGGCCAATTGACGTGCAAACTCCACACGGGCGGGGACGGGATTGAACCCGGGACCTCAGAACTGCGAGGCCGACGCTTTACCAGCTTTGCTCCGTCTTGTTTGGGTCGGGCGGAACTTTCTGCTGTCCGGTAATGAGTTGAGGACTGTTAATTTTCCACTCTGGTTTCCCAAACCAATCAAATCAAAGCAAAGCATGGCACAGGAAGACAAACAAAATGTAATACTGGAGGAAGTCATAGCTCTTGTTTTTTGGTTTGTTTTTTTTTTCTCATTATTATTATTAGCAGTTCTGTCTGGTATCGTGTACATATCAATCATAGTTGTCAATAAAAAATCCGGAGGCATCCCACACAATCTCGAGCCTGCAGTCCTCATCACCGGCGACGCGAACGCCCGTCGAAGGAGCCAAATTGCGGGGCCGTTGTGGCCGGTCGCCATGGCAACCCCACAACCGTGTCTGAAGGGCGGCAAACGGCAGCCGCAGTCATTTATTCATCGTCGCTCATCTCGCATTCCGCTTATGCTCACCAGGGTCGCGCGACGGAACGAAATGAAAACTCGGGACTTTTTACCAACCCCTCTCAAATAACGTGAAATCCAGTCGGCTGGGGGTAGAATTTCCATACACATTTTTCTATAATTGCTCACTCATATCTGTCAGTCGTGTATCAATGGCATTATTGTGTAGTTGCTGTCTAATAACCGTGAGGAAGAATATTGAGCAACATTCCATGAGGGAGGAAAAAAAATACAGGCAATCGTGTATTGTGATGTGCTGTGACGTAAAGTAAAATAAATGATAAATAATAATGTCAAGTAAGTAAAGGACGACAAGTGGAACGAGAAGGTGCTCTTGCCAAATAGCTGAGGCCAAACAAAAAATTGCAGTTCCGATTTTCTACGAATGTCGGTAGGTCGTTTTAATCTCATTCAATATTTTGACGCCACGGTGCCGCCATTTTCTTGTCAGTTCTCGTTAATTCAGGCTCTCTCATTCATAACGAAATGAAAATTCACAAAGGCTCGGTCCCAAAAAATATGAAACAAGATGAAAAATGGGACATAGCAAAACATGAAAACATAACTTGACTTATATGTTCAATCAGGCTATGGCAAGGGAGGAGGCCGTCGTTACGCGAGCTGACGCAAGTGGAAATTATCGCAGCATCTTTTCAATAACTCAGTGATATTTTCATCTTCCATCACCTCAAATCTCATCACAAGTGCGCTTGAAGGGCAAAACCCGTACGGCGGGTTTCCTTCACTGCAAGACGGGTTTCAAACTGGCGGCCCGCGAGAAGATGTTTTATTGGTAGTTTTGTGGTGTCCATGTTTAATGTTTTGTGTGTACAAAAAAAAAAAAAAAAAAAAAGATGTCTGAGCAGAGTGGATTTTTAAAAAAAATGTCGAATTTAAATTGCGCGCACGTGCACAGAGGATACGGCCGAGGGCCTAAAAGTAAATGCGATGTTCGTGAAGGAAAAGGATGCGGTGGCGGCAGGCAAAAAGTGTGAGACATCGAAGATTCATTAAGATCTCCCACATTTTCCTGCATTATTCACCATCCGCCTACACGGGGATTAGTTCTGCTCTTTTATGTAGGTCAGGCTGCTGCCATTAGGTAATAAGATGACATTTCCTGCTCCGAGGAAGACCTGACTACATAATAAAAGCTTTGTGTCGTGTTCTTTACGTCCTGTTCCTTCCTTTCCGAGTTGGTGTTGTTTTTTTTTTTACACGAGAGGAAAAAGTGAATGGTTTGGATCGTCACCGAGACGCGAGGCCACGCGGGTCGTACGAGTGGCCGGGACGGATGATGTCATCGTGACCCTCCGTGGTTAATTCCACTCTGGAAGCGCTGTTCCCTCTGTGTTCCCATGGCAACCGTGCGCGGTGTCTCCTTCCCCTGATGAGCCGGCGGGCTCCGTGCGCGCCTCGCAGATACATTCAGACGTCGGCCGCGTGACGTGTGTTTTGTGGAAAGTGCTGTCAGTCAAATCAGTATTTCAACGTTGAAATGAATTGAAATTCCATTCATCCCTTCCCAGCCCCCTAAAACCACGAGAATTAAGTCAATCCTAAAAAAAAAAAAAAAATAGCAGTGTTCTGTTCAAAAACGAAGGAATATAAAACCATTTTCGATCGCGAAATAACTGCACAAGCCGGTCGCAACAACTTGACCGGACTTGGGTTCCTTTAAGGGGGCGTGGCCTCGTGAGTGCTATCAGGCACATGGATGGAAAGGCCTGCTACACGCACAACAGGATAATCGGGTTATTTTTGATATTTTTATCTCCATTGGTCCCTTTCATGTCCAAACGAGATTCATGCGGCCTCCTCTCGTGCATCACTGTCCTGACGAAATGTTGTAAAAATGGTCGGTCCCACACAATCACGATTATGAATCCCGTTCAATATTTACAAGCAAAAGCGCGTGCGCTCTCCGGTTGTGACGCCGCCACTGCCTCAACAGGTGCACAAAATGCAGCCAATCAAGAAGCCACCTGACTGCCGAACACGAAACACGTTCGTTCTACTTGGTCGTGTAACTTCTGAGCGTGTCATCTTAAATGAACGCATATTTGTTTGGCGCAGTTTTCCGCCGGATGCCCTTCCTGTGACGCAAATTCTCAGGCGGTCCCCAATCCATGCACTAAACCCGCTTAGCTTCCAAAATCTGACGAGATCCGTGGCCGTAGGCAACAGACGCTCGAAATTGCCCCTCGGTGTGATTGTGAGTGCGACTCTGGTCTGTCTTTATGTGCCCTGTGATTGGCTGGCAACCAGTTCAGGGTGTGCCTCGCCTCCTTCCCGTTGACAGCTGGGATAGCCTCCAGCACTCCCGGGACCCTTGTGAGGATAAGCAGGTAAGAAAATGGACGGACGTTCTACTCGATGTGATATTTTGCGTAAGTGTGTCTCCTTTTCTTGACGACATCATCATTCTAGAACATTCCCGCCCCCGGTCCGAAACATTTCCGGGAGTCCGTTAATTCACGGGACTGAAAGGTAACTCCCAGTTTTAAAGTACGCGCAATTTCTTCCCGAACTAAATTCTTCCGATAAATGAACGTGAAAAAAAAAAAACCTCATTGAAGCGTGACTAATGGCCAGCAGTCCCTGGAGCTGCCCGGGAAGCACAAGAACTGATTTCACAAGGAACTCTTCTGGGATGGAAGACATAAATTCTCAGAGTCATTGATTTGGTAGAATATGACGAGATTTTTAAAATAGGGCGTGACCTTTCGAGGACCCTGCATAACTGGAAGATGGGGGCAATTGTAAGTTGCGGTAACGCTTTATCAAAACCAAAGAAGCAATACAACAGCGGCAACTTGATTCCCCCGAGCAAAGCAGTGTCACGCTGACGCTGTCATTCAAGACAATCCGCCATATTCGGGCACAACAATCAATTAACGGCGTCTCGACGGCAGAAGCAACAGAAAGGAGCTCGACTGCAAAGCGCGCACCGGAACGGGCCGGCTCCCGGTCGCCAGCGCTTTTCCCGAACCGGCAGCCTCGCACTTGCGTATCCTCCCGTGGGCGGCCGACGGCTGAACCCTCGTCCTCCCGACCTGGGCACTGCTACGTCATCTGTCGTGCGAAAACATCTGCACCAGCTGTGCCCTCCAAAACAAGAAAACGTGGCCTTACCTTTTCCTTACCCCACATATGAGCTGGCCCAAGATGCGCGGCAATTTTTGCTAGCATTCCATTTTGCGTGTACTGTATTGAGGGAGGGGCTCGACTGGATCTGCCATAACAATTTGTCTTCCACGGAGACACAGAGCAGAGTTTCTGCAGCATTTTGTTGTCCGGTTGAAGAATCGGGTCTCGTGCAAGAGAGGCGGGCCTCGTCCCAACCCCGCGTGCTGCTGGGCCAGTTACTATGGCAACCAGCGGGACGGCGTTTCTCTCGCAGAAGCAGAGCCGGAACGTCATTAAAAACAAGAAGAGCATTTGAACTTCGGTCGCTATACTGCGCGCATGTGGAGGCAAAAACTGAAAAATAAACCCCCGCACACCGCCACTGCATCAACAGGTGCGCTTAGATTCAAAGCAGCTCTGCTTACCTTGTGGCTTTCTAAAACCGCTGCACTTTTGCTCTGGAACTCGGGCCAGCCGAGCGGCCGAGTCGGGGCGGCGGCGGTTGTTATGTACTGTAAACACGCGCGAGCCGGACTCCTGCGCCAATCAGGTGATTCATTCATGTGTTCAAATCTGCTCTGAAATCTTAACGCATTTGTGATAGATTCCTCTTTGCTCATGATGATTCCTTGCGACACGTGTAGGAGAACACACCAAAAACCCTTCCCAGATGAAGCCCTCCCGAGATCCATCGATCTGGAAATGTCCAATTCCGAATGAATCATCGCATTATTATAGCGCGGCTGCCGCTGGTCAGGAAAAGACGCGCAGTGTGAGAGCAAATATGTGGGTCACGATTCTAGGTCACGAGTGGAAAGGGCAACGCTGCGACTCTCGAGCTCTCGTTTTCGCTTGGACCGCCCGCTTCAAAGAAGGCGTAGAAGCGTCGCGCGAACAAACATGACAAGAAAGTTTCTTCGATGAACTCACTGGCCAGTAATTGTGAAACCGCAAGCGGTCGCGCTCGCTCGCTCGCTGCAGTCAGCTCAAGCAGCCTTTTGTAAGCCGGCCATGGAAAACATGACTTGATGTCTTCATTCCTGACTCTTGCATTTTCCTTGTTATGAAACATTGCCTTCCATATTTCTGGAGGAGCACGAGTCCCTTTTCCAAGACCGACAAGGAAAGAAAAGACAAGTCTTCTCCTTGAGACAGACGTTACGTACGGATGCGACCGCATTCGTACTCGCGCTCCGTTTCATTTGCAAAGGACCGAAGCTTGACAAATCATTTCCAAACAAATTCAACTTTCTACGTCGTTAATTCTCAAGCGAGGGGCCTGCTCTCGAAGACAAATGAGTGCGAATATCATCGGAATACGCCTGACCAAGAAAGTAGGCTAATAACATCTGCATTTTTAATGACACACACAAGCTAACGTCTGGATCGTTAGCACTCGGGAAAGACGCAAAATAATCATTCTGTCTCGTTTCCACAGTCTCGGTCTTGACAGATGCATTGAACGTACGTCTACGTATGATGTATTGATTGGGCGGCTGAAGGCCACAACGGCGCCCGCGCACCAAAACACCGCTCGGCCGGCCGCGCTCGTCGCATCGAGTCCTTCGCTCCTACGTCCGATCCACGTTGCGACAATTTGTAAAAAGTGACCGGCGATTCCAGGGGTGTGGCGCAGGAAATTCATGTGTCAGAGATGCATTATTGATTCGTTAGAAATATGGATATCGTTGCACCGGCGGTCCCGTTTCCTATTGCCAAGTAGGTTGCATGCTAGGAAAAGTGCAGGACACTCTCTGATTGGCAAGTGTCTAAAGTAAATAAGGTGGGAAAAATTCTTCCGTCGGCAGATTAGGAATCATGCAGATGGCAAAATTCAGTAAATGGAATCTCACGAAGCGGCGAAAAGTTGGCATGAGCGGCTGCACCCAACGAGGAAATTACAGATGAAGTCTATCGATTGATTTTTTTTTTTTTTTACTCATAAGAAATGATGTTATAATGTTGGGTTTAAATATTATCACGACAGTACAGTGGTACCTCTACTTACGAAAGTCTCTCCTCACGAAAGATTCGGGCTACAAAAAGCGTCACCAGAACACTTTTGTCTCCAGTTACAAAAGAAATTCAGGATACGAAGTGTACAAAAAATGGCGCTGGATTCCACTGAACGTAAACATCCTGGATTGTATCCCGGTTTGAAAGCAGCGCGACAGATCTGGAGCATCTTCTTGGCATCACGTTGGCTAGGACGGACGTCAATCTTGGTTTTTTTTTTTGGGGGGGGGGGGGGTGTCAAACTTTACCCCTGACGCAATTCCTGTACCTTCGTCACCGAATCCATTGTCGTGCGCTCGCGTACCAAGAAATTGATGGCTAGTGCCGGTGAGACGAAGACAAGTTATTTTGTGGAACGGATTAGGCTATTTACTTGTAAAATGTGCTTCTCTTTACCAACGTTTCACGTTACGAAACAACTTCATGAACAGATTAATTTTGTAAGTCGAGGCACTAACGTATATGTCAAGGACGCATAAGTAGAGGCAAGAATGGACAGAGACGTTGGAAAGAACTGCGCGGCATCCGAAACATATTTATAAAAGATGACGGACGGGAACGTTCATTTTAGAATGTATGATCATCTGTCCTCTCTTTATATCCTTGAAGTCATGTGCGCCGATAGGTGCTGCTGTTTGGATTAACAACAGAGTTCCAAAGTTTTTGAGACATGTGTGAGGAAACGCGTTTGCACTTGAAACACGACCGGGAAAAACAACAAAGATATTGACAAGAAGAATCATTTAACAAAACTCGAGATTGAACGCGACTTCCCTGACGTCAGGTAAACAAAGTGACCGTCGTTTCGGCGTCACGGCAAACTTGCTAGTTTGCGGTCTTTTGTAGCGTTTTGTGTCGAAGTCCAAGACGAGGAGCCGCACATGCGGCCAACGCCCCCGGCAAAAGACGTGAGTCATAAATGGGTCACGCACGCTCCGGCGGCCGGTGCGCCTTGCAAAAGGCCTTTGAATACAAAGTTTAGGGCCCCGCCCGTTTCTCTAATGTGACCCGCAGGTGAGACCGCGTGGACTTAGCAGTCCAAAGAGATCGGTGATTTGGAGATCAGTTCGTACCCGCCCGGCCCGCTGCGCCTTCCAAAACACGTCGTGTAATTGACAGACAAATCATTGAAAAAGCACATCAAAGAAAAATGAAATCTGACTGAAGGCCTGGAGCTAGCGCGGACAATGACTGCGCGCTCTGGAGCCAGAATCGGCCGCAGCAGCGTGGGCGATGACGTCTGTAGTGGAAGTTATATAACCGCAGCTGAACATTTGCTCTGTCACAGTTACAAGGTCACCGGGGCTGACACGAATACCAGTCATAGTCTCAAAAAAGTCGCAGCAATATGAACGTTGGCAATCGTTTAGCGAGACATTCGCTGGCCTCAAGCCGGCAGAACCCGGAATTATCTGGTGCCCACCGACCAGAGCGGCGCACGAGATCGCGTGCGGTACTTTGACGGGATCTCAGCCCACTAGCGGCTAATACATACTAGCCTAGCCGCTAGTGGCGGCCTCATCCAAAATTGCGCTAACTGTAGCGCTGGCGGGCTAACTAGCTAAGGAGCGAAACAGCTTGCTTGAATGCCTAGAAAACTTCTACTAAAAACTACTTTCCAAAGTGTCTGCTATCATCCAAACAGTCTTCCGCTCAGGTTAGCAATACTTTTCCCCGCCAAGCCACAAAACCTCTTGGAAAGGTGCTCTTCTATTTAATGTCGACGGTTATCCCGACGACGTCGAAGCAATGAGGTAACGAGAGATGTGACTTCAAGTCTGGGCACAGGCCATCGCTGGACGTGAACCGTTGAAAGTACGACACTCCATTGCGCCGGAATTTCAACATAGTATTTGCAAAGTTCAATTCAAGATGGAAATTGCACTTTTGTCCATTTCAAAATCTAGCATAATATCACAAATACCGGATGAGTCAGAATTGAACATGAACTCAAAGTTTTGAGCGTTCCCCATCCATCCATTTTCTTAGCCGCTTATCCTTGCGAGGGTCGCGGGAGTGCTGAGGCCTATCCCAGCTGTCAACAGGCAGGAGGCGGGGAACACCCTCACCTGCTTGCCAGGCAATCGCACATGACAAAATTTTGACGTCAAAACCAATCAGCTGATCCGATTAGGCCTATCAAATCTGTTTAAAGGGCCACTGTCACGAAATGCATGATTTTTAATATGTTTTTAATGACAAAAACGGCAGCCGACATGGACCCGTGCGTTTTTTTCCCCCCCGCAAAACACGAATTTGACGTGTACGGCTTTTTGTAACTCCCGCCATGAAGATCCTCTGGAGGGATTTGTTTTCGAGAAGAAGCAGGAAGTGACGTACGTGGCGGGACCGCCCTCGAGCGCACTCGTTTGTTTCTATCTTGGTTTTACCTGCGTGAAGGTAGCTCGTCGTTCCTTCGTGTTAGCCAAAATGCCGGCTCGTTGCTCGAACACTCGGGAGGGAGGACGGATTTACCCTTCACAATTTTGCAATAGACGTGGTTCGTCGTGAAAAATGGATTGCACGGGTGCAAAGGACGAGAATATCTATTTGAGAATGTTTACAGGGACGGCACTTGACCTTTCAAGTCAGATTTCATTGATAAAAGTGTGCGGTGGCGTGCGTTGACGGCAAAGTTTAATTGTCCTGGCCCCCCCTCTCCTGACAAGAAATTTTGCTCATAGTAGTAGTCGCGGCCGCCGCATGGAAAAGGGACGCCATTAGGGACGCATGTGCCATCAGTCAAGCAGATTTGAGTCCAGGCGTTCCATGCGCAACGAATCAACATGGCAGCTCGTCCTTAGAGGGACAGAGGCCCCGCGCGAGGCCTCGGCGCCGCCCGCCCATTTGCGCATGCACAGTCACGCCAAGCAGCTCCGGCAATATTGAGAGCAGCCTTCGCTTTAAGCTTGCAGGACGTGGCCCACTAACCTACTTTCCCCTCCACAACATGCTCTGTAACATCAGAGAGGAGGCTCCGTGTCATCACTTCGCCAGGCAACCGAGCCTCACCGCAACATTCTTCTTCTCCGATTTGGGAAGCGGCCAAAAGTCAGCACGGTCGCAAAAATAGATGAGGTATTAATATAAGCGTATGGCGTCCCTGTCGCCAAACAAAAACACTGTCAGCCAAGTTCAACGTTCACTACTTTGCCTTACGGTGATATCTTTTGTGTGTTTGACAAAGTTGGCCTTCTAGGAGGTCGTAGTCGTGCGCCATCGCGCTAAAAATCCCAGACGTGATTTATGCAATAATGTATTGACGCACGCTCCATTAGACATTGAAGTAGATGTTTGTCATTTTAGTAGCTAAGAAGACCTTGCGTCTTTTCCTCGTTTTGTTTTCGGAGCGAGTTCTGCTTCAGCTCCAGCACACGCGCCCCCTCCCCTTCGTCGGGGCAGGACGATGACGTGCCCTTCCACTAGAGGGCAGAAGGCCCAATTCGCTCGTCGTCACTCTTACGACTGCAAAATAGCTTTTCGCGACTGGACTTTGAATACAGTTGTCAACTGCGACGATATCGTGACTCAGTACATTTTTCCCAACTTCTTTGATTTGTAGGGGTCGCGCGCCGTGGCTTTCTTGCAATCGAAAAATGTTTACCTTGGCGAACACCCCAAGTCCCATACATACACGAGAAATTTGTCCGAGCCTCGAACATTCAGGGTGGGCAACAACTTGCCTTATGAACTTGTCGAAATATGAGCTAACCTTCAGCGTTTGTGGGCTCATCTTATTGGGCTTTCCAGCACTCCCGCAGACCTTGTGAGGATAAGCGGCTCAGAAAATGGTCGGACGGATGGATAACACTTTGGAAGATGTTTTACAGTAATTTTTCCCCCCCCCAGGACATACACTCTGCTGCTCTACATTATGATCTGAGACTTAAGTTCAAATTGTTCCATTGCATTTTTTTTTCCATTTCGTTGGTTTTGATTCCATTTGTCATTAGTCAGTCATTAACCCAAATAGGTTTATTACTTCCTGGTGTCAGTCAATGATTCCACAGCGGCTAAATATGTCAAGTGCGTTACACGTTCTGACAATATCAAAAGTCAGCGCAGCCATCTCATGGATGGGGGGGGGGGGCAAAACACCTCCGTGCAAAAATCCGAGTTATGTATTTAGGAGCAAGACGACGTGAATAGCTCGGGGGGGGGGGGGGGGGGGAAATGTGGCTCGTCACAAGCTGAACTCTTACCTGAGAGTGTGAAATGCAGGTCAGACGGAAACGCGAGCAGAAGGTCTCGAAGCGACAACACAAAACGGATGCTCCACATTCCAAAAAGCCGCCGCTCTGCCTCCCCCCGAGCGGCGTTTCGAGCTGTTCATTTCCGACCCGTTCAAGCCCGCTCGCTCCACGCAGCTCCCGGCCTCGAACGTCTCGGGTGACTCGCGACGAGGCGGCCCGCGGACGCAGCGCTCGCGTGAACTCCGCTCAGTGGAGAAACAACATTTGCGTGGCTTGCACGACCAGCCGCGTGGACGCGCCCACTGGACACGCCCACTGGAGGAGAGAGAGAGAGAGATCCATTTTCGCACCTTATTCAGAAGAGCTCGCAAAAATCAACACGAAATACATGAATTTATTTTTAAATAAACGGATGAACATTTCAAAGCAAAGCAAAACCAATTTATCATCAACTTATGAACTGTTGCCATAGCTAGCGAAACTCAACTGGGAGCTAAAATTCAAGAGGGATTTCCCGTCAACCCTGCTAGTTTTTTTTTTAATCAAAAATAATAAAACTCAGAAGTAGTAAATGTAACTCAAATCTCATGTTTCAAATGCAGAAATATTCGAGCTCAATTGGACTTATTTTCAAATTATGATCGCATAGTTGTAGCGATAGCAAGCTACAGTTACGAGTGAACTCTAAATTTAATTATGATAAACTAACACTTTATCCATCCATCCATTTTCTTTATCGCTTATCCTCACAAGGGTTGCGGCAGTGCCGGAGCCAATCCCGGCTGTCATTGGGCACACCCCGAACTGGTTGCCGGCCAATCGTAGCACTTTGTTGGTTCCTTGGGAAAAAAATGAGTAACGTGTAATACCAAAATATAAAAAGAAGTTCTCCTATTGCAATATTATAGATAAAGCACAACCTATTATTGATTTATTCAGAAATTATGAACATTTTTTTAAAACCTTGGCTCGCGAGCGAAAACGCAGCAGCGCAACTTGTAATAGAAAAATGTAACTGATTTTTTACAGTTTATGATAAATAAGACATGAACAACAAGAAACTTTATTCCCACATGATAGATAAATGCATTTATAGACAAACAAAAACACAGATTAATTTTGAAGACAGTAGCATATCAACTCATAAAAAGTATGCTGCTCGTGCATACATACCAATAAATAAATAAAAAAATTCAATAATAAATCATGAAAAATAAAGAAATTAATACATACACTCAAGGATGACGTTGAGTCCGGAGACGGCGGACCGACAGTTCGTGTTTCCAATACGCAGCCACCGTGGCATATATCGAATAAGACTTCCGCAACTTTGTGCACAGATGACGCGCTCTCTGCTCATATTTATTTTTCCGTGTAGACATTGAAGTTAATAATGTATTTTTCATTTCATTATGTATTGTAGAATGTTTCTAGGGATGACAGGAGACCTTTAATCACCAGTGCAATTTATTTACCTAAATGGCAAGTTAGCCCTGAGGTTGAAGTCATTTTTCATTTTTTTTTTTAGACTGAACACTGTTGGTGAAAGTGTACAGTCGGTTGATTTTTTTGTAAACTTTTGTTCTCTTGTTGTGTTTTCTTGTCTCTGACTCTTAACAGGGTCTGATGTCCCGCTGCGGAAATCGTGTATCTTGGTCATTCGCGTAAGACTGCACACAAAGGGCCGAACGCGATCACCTTTGAACTCTCTGTACGTTGTTGACATTGGGAGCGCTGTTCAATGTCGCCGGGCGCCGCTAGAGGGCGTCGTCACAAAGGCCCTTCTCTCAGGGAAGCAACTCGAGCGAGAAGGCCACTCACTAACGTTAGCCTCGTTAGCTAGCAGTTAGCCCGGCGGCTAACGGAGCGAGCCCAAACATCAGGCTCGTCCCCCTCGCAGGCATGGCGGCGACACCGCCTTCCCGGATCGAGTGCGGTGAGTGGGCCCCCTCGTCTCGCCTCGGGGAAACATTCGCCACCCTCGGGCTTCTCGCGTGCCTGTTAGCGAGCGAAGTCGCGGGAGCGCCGGAAAAATCTGCCTTAGCCTTAGCATTAGCTCGGCTCGACGGTAGCACAGCACAGCACTTGCTCGTGTCTTTGCCTTCCAGAACTGTACTACCTCATCGCCAGGTTCCTGCAGTCCGGACCGTGTCAAAAATCAGCAAAGGTAAGGCGCCGACGCGCACGCAACTTTTCGGCGTTAACGGCCGTGCCGAGCGCCCCCCCCTTCCCCCGAGTGCGACGGGTTAGCGGCTAACGCGGACTCGGTGTGTGTGTGCGCCTTGTTAGGTTCTGCTGGAGGAGCTGGAGGAGTACGAGGTAGGCTCAGCTGCGACTTTCTGCCTTTTATTGACTTTGGACGTCCGCTCCTTGCCTCGGCGTTCGCCGTTTTGTCGGTCCGAGTTCGGCTAATTTCCAACCCCCCACCCACCCCCTTTCCCCCGGAGTTCCACAAAGGAACGCGTAGCCGCGATCGGACGCCATTGTCTCCGCGCTGCCTCCTAACGACTTGTTTTTACTGCAGTTGATCCCAGAACGATGGACTTGGGAGGGAAATAAATATAAGCGCACCTTCCAAGATTGGGTGAGTCACATTTTTATTCACTTCTTATATAATATCGTCTAGTCTATTTTTTTTCATTGGGCAACCGTCTTTTGCTATTATTTAATTTGCAAAACTACCCCAGCGGTGAGGTTTCGAGGGTAATTTGAAATATGTACATTTATTTTAGTATCGTCCCGATTAACAGCCAAGGCTCGCTTTTGTGTAGGGGGGGGAGAGTGGGAGGAGTCACACTCGTTTGGAACGCCGTGATTGGTTGAAGGGAGCCGTCGGTCATGACGTAGGCCAACCGGAAAAGGACCAGCGACGCTGCTTGCTTTCGGCGGCTCTTGTTTCTAGGCTAAAACTTCAGAGGAAGGAAGAAAATATAATATACAAGAAAACTATATGAGCATCGTATTCGTTATGAATCATATCCAATACTACAGTATATTATATTTTTGAGACTAGGGGAAAAAAAAACAAAGATTGTAATTGTAGGATGGGTGGGATGGTGGAGCAGTTGTCAAGAGTTGCCCTCACAGTTCTGAAGTCCCGGGTTCAATCCCGGACCCGCCCGTGTGGAGTTTCCATGTTCTGACGAACGCCATTTTGTAATTGCAGTGTTCTTCATCTTTGAAAAGTATTGTTTTAGATGGTATCATTTTATTATTAATCATGAACGTAAACAGTAGCATTAGAACGATCACACTTGTTTGTGTGAAATAGCGTTTTTAATGCTGTTTTCTGTTGGTTTGTCTTCCGGCAGGTGATTTTGAATGAGCACATTCCCGCAGACTATCTGCTGCGTGTCTGTAAGCGCATCGGCCCGCTCATCGAGAAGGAAATTGCGCCGAGTGTTCCGGGGGTCCAAACGCTTCTTGGCTCGGGAAGACAGTCTTTGCTTCGCACCGCCAAAAGTAATTAACATTCTTCTGAAATGGATGACAAATGTGCTGGTAAAATGTATTTTTTTTTTTTCGTTTTCTTTCCATAACTTGGGATCTGTTGCATTTAGGTTGTAGTCACAAAGTATGCAGTGGCTCAGCCGTTGCTGCGCTCCACCGAGGACGCCCGCCGGAACCTCCAGTCAACAATGGATATTCTGCCAATGTTGGTATGGATTACAACCCAAACAAACATAGATTCGATTAGCTCAGCAAAACACTGGAGGCCTTGAGCAAGTATTGGGAATAGCGTTTTCGCGTTTTACGTTCAAATGTTTGAAAGATTTGAATAGGTAATAATATTTTATCTCGGTTGAGATGGGATGGGACGACTTCAAAACGACTTTGACAGCGCGTACAGTAACAGTAATGTGAAAACAATGGCCGATTTTGCGCTGCAAACTGCTACGTGGGAGCCAGAATGTTGTCGTTGGCATTTATTGGGCTGGTCTTTTCCAGGCAGAACTTGCCAACGTTCAATGCACGACAGCGACCGTGTGACCATAGAAAAAAATAAACATCTGCTTTGTTTGAAACGGCTTCTTTCTGTATTTTTTATTAGGACGGTTAGTCGCTAACCTTCCTGAAAATAAGCAACAGCCTTCTTTTGTTTAGTTTTCTGTTTTTATTTTTCAAGCGTCGCTGAGACTTCGTTTGTGATTGTCTTTTTTGTTTCAAGTGTCGATCATGGGCGCTCGGCAGAGCACCGGCGCGGCTCGTTTTGGCCAGGCGCTGCCGTCTTCCGCCTACCAACACATGAGGATACACAAACGGATCCTGGGCCACCTTTCTGCGGTCTACTGCGTAGTTTTCGACTGCACCGGTCGCCGAATATTTACGGTGAGTCACGACTGACTGGCCGATGATGTCACTCCAAAAAACATTTGAAATGTCCGGACCTCGTTTTCGGCAAATGTGGTGTTGTTGTTTTAGGGTTCAGATGACTGCCTTGTAAAAATCTGGGCCACGGACGACGGCCGGCTCCTCGCGACGCTCCGCGGCCACGCGGCAGAGATCTGCGACATGGCCGTCAACTACGAGAATTCTCTCCTCGCTTCGGCCAGCTGTGACAAAATCATCCGAGTGTGGTGCTTGCGGACTTGCGCGCCCATCAGCGTCCTGCAAGCCCACGCAGCCTCCATCACGTCCATTCAGGTGAGCGCGACGCGCACGCTTGTCGAGACCCCCTCCCCAAAAAAATGCCCGGCGAGCCGCCAACGTTATCTTCCCCGTCGTTTCAGTTCTGCCCTTCGGCCAGGGGTGCCACGCGCTACCTGGCCTCGACGGGGGCAGACGGCATGGTGTGTTTCTGGAAGTGGCACTCTGTCAGCATGAAATTCAAGTAAATATTCATATAAATATTAACGGTGCATCGCATTGCGAGTTTCTGCTTGCATTGGACACGTGTGTATGCTCGCAATCCGCAGCGATCAGCCCGTCAAATTTGTTGAGCGTTCGCGTCCCGGGGTGCAGGTTTCTACTTCCTCCTTCAGCGGTGGTAAGCGTCCTCTGTGAGGATATTAAGAGTTGTGAAAAATGAGTTTGTCATTTCATGATGAGTGTCCGGTTGATAGGTGGAATGTTCATGGCTACGGGTGGAAGCGATCACATGGTCAGGGTCTACTACCTTGGTGCCGAAACCCCCATGAAGGTCTCCGAGTTGGACGCCCATACGGTGAGAAACACTGCAGCTACGTCGTCGTGTGAATTTCTACGTGTATATATGAATATATATTTGCTCTTAACGCATCACCATTTTGCTTTTGTAGGATAAAGTTGTGGTTGTCCAGTTTTGCAATAACAGCGACAGGTAAGAATCTGCTCTGGAGCACGTGTGAACCCTCTTGTACGATTAAACGAGAAACTGTAATTGTATTTGATTTGTATATAAAAGTGAAGGGTTTAGAATAAAAATTGAGTATCTAACAGGTGTGCATGTGTGCAGTCTCAAGTTTGTGAGCGGCAGTCGGGATGGCACGGCCAGGATTTGGCATTACCAAAAACAAGAGTGGAAGAGCATCGCTTTGGACATGGCCGCCAGACTTCCAGGGTAAAAAGATGGCGGTCCGGTGCCGCCGCGTCTCACTCCGCGTTCCCTGACGGATGCGTACGTTTTCCTCCAGGAGTTCTGTCGTCAACGGTGACGACAAAACCAAGCTGGTGGTGACCATGGTGGCCTGGGACCGCGCAGATCACAGCGTCATCACGGCAGTGTCGAACTATCAGCTCAAAGTGTGGGACACGAATACCGGAGAGCTGCTGCACGTTTTATCTGTGAGTGTTTTAAGTGCCCCGCTGGACACGAGGGATGGCGACATCTTGGCTCTCTCTCTCTCTCTCTCTCTCTCTCTCTCTCTCTCTCTCTCTCTCTCCGTTTAAGGGGCACGACGACGAGGTTTTTGTGCTGGAGGCGCACCCTTTCGACACGCGCATCGTGTTGTCGGCCGGCCACGACGGCAACGTTTACATCTGGGACCTGAACAAGGGAGTGAAGATTCGCAATTTCTTCAACATGGTAGTGACTTGAGGACTTGGAGCCATCTCTTCATTTGATGACGTTTCCCAGTTTGTTAGTGTTGTGGGTTTCTCCCCCCCCTCCTCCCCCGCCCCCTCTCCAGATTGAAGGTCAAGGTCATGGGGCCATTTATGACTGCAAGTTCTCAGCCGACGGGCAGCACTTCGCCTGCACCGACTCTCACGGCCATTTGCTCATCTTCGGCTTCGGTTGCAGCCTGCGCTATGAGAAGGTAGCCGAAGGTCTCGTCGCGGGTGGCTCATTTATCGTTCCCCATCATTAAAAACTGTTCATACCTGTCATTGCACCCGAAATTTGAATTCTGGTTTGAAATCTTCCCGAGGATTCTGCTGACTTCGTCATCTTCCTCGTCCTCTACAGGTCCCTGACCAGATGTTCTTCCACACGGATTACCGGCCGCTTATCCGAGACGCCAACAACTACGTCCTGGATGAGCAGACTCAGCAGGCGCCGCACCTCATGCCTCCGCCCTTCCTGGTGGATGTCGACGGGAATCCCCACCCGACACGCTACCAGCGGCTGGTGCCGGGAAGAGAGAATTGCAAAGAGGATCAACTCATACCTCAACTTGGATACATGACTAACAGTAAAAGCTGTCCTCTTTGACGCATTCAGCGCACGGACAGCATTTCCTTCCTTGAAATAAAGCTGACTGGATTTGATTTTTGTTCTCCAAGATGAAGGAGAGTTGGTCGAGCAGGTTCTCGGCCAGCAGACGACGGAAAATGGAGGAAACATTCTGGACAACCTCATCAGGCAGTTGCAGAGCCAGCAGGATGAGCATCAGAATGCAGAACTTCAGGTTGTTGAAGTAGAAGGTACGCCTTCACGACTACATTTGCGCGGGTTGTGGCTTTCATCGTCCGCTTCGTCTACCAGCCCGTTTCCCAATTTGCTTTGGCAGGTGACCATGCAGCGGCGGCGGAGGGGTCCTCTCCCGACGTGGCTCCCCTCAGGGGTGGGCAGGCGGGCGCCGTGTGGCAAATGCAGCACAATGCCCTGCGCAGTCAAGTGGCCACCGAGAGGGACTTGTTGGCCTGGAGCCGCAGAGTGGTGGTCAACGAATTGCCCCAAGGAATTTTCCAGTGAGACAACCGCGAGGGATGTTGTCAATTTTTTTTTTTTTTTGGGGGGGGGCGAGTTGGAGACTAAAAAGAGTGAGAACGAGAATTATAATTAATAAATGTTATTGTCTCTTTCTTCAGTGTCATGGAGGAGAGCAGACAAGCTAAAAGTGATCGGGAATGTTCTCTCTACAATGCAGAAAGGAGAAAAAAACCAGCAAGTTGCCCGCCCAAGGTTTGTGTACTTCCCCACCGATACATTTTTACCGTAAACACAAAATATTAACGCACACGCCCTCACCCTTTCCCCGTCGTTTCGGTCCTTTCTCTCCGCACCCGGCAGTCTGAGTCCTTGAGCACGCGCCTGCGCTCCCTGCGGCCGACGAAGAGAAAGCAGCAGCGCCACGCGTACGACACCCGCTCGGCTCAAGTCCGGCGGCCGCAGAACCGGAGCGCGCACGACGACAACAGCCATGCGGACTCCGACAGTGAAAGAGAAGTTGGTCCCCTTGATCGGAACTTTCAAAAATCCCCCCAAAATGTCTTTTACTTCACCATTATTTAATCCGGTGCTTCTCAAATAGTGGGGTGCGTGGGTGACCCTGAGGGACATGCACTAGAATAAAGTGTAATTGCACATCCACTCCAGTAGTTAGCAGTGGCGATCTCATTGTCAGTGTGCGCAAGCTGTATTTGCTTTACGGTGTGTGTGTGTGTGTGTGGGGTTTTTTTTTTTTTTTGCACTAAGCAGGCAATTTGAAGTACAGTCGATGAACCCATAAGGGACAACATGAAAAACTTTTTAACAAATGAAAAGAAAGGCGGAGAGACGAAAACAATGAGACAACACAGGAAAATATTTTTCCGAAGGGCAAATCCGTTTTTACGTTTAAAGTAATTTTGAAGGTTTCTTGCGTTCCGATTTCAGTGCCAATTTCCACAATCTTCTACTGAAGTATATCGACACCCTCTCAAAAGCCCCGTTTTTTTTTTTTTTTTTTTTTATATATCTGCGTTTTCCGAATTTGTTTTGCCAGGGAGCAGAACCGGCGGAGGCCAGCGGCGCCTCGTCCGAAAGCGAAGCCCAGTGGCAGAGTGAGAGCAGCTCCAGGTGAGGCTCTCTGACCCGCGTTTCTTAGCACGAGACGCGACGCCTGTGCTTCACGTCTAGTGACTCCTCCAGCGAGTATTCCGACTGGACCGCCGACGCCGGCATCAACCTGCAGCCCCCGAAACGATCGAGCAGGAGGCCCGTCCGGCTCTCCGGCTACAGCAGCTCTGAGGAGGAGGAAGGTGATGACAAGCCCAAGGAGGAAAAGAAAAGGGAGAATGAAGGGAAGAAGAAAAAGGCCAAAGAGACCAAACAGGTGAACTGCACCCGCCTGCAACATGCGCTGTGGAAAACGTGGCTGGATCTCCACCCAGCATTGACGGTACCAAAATATGTCTGCCTCATTTTGCAGAAACCCACAACCTCTCTGGGTGGACTTGATGCAGAGGCTTGGCTGCCACCCTCATGGATCATGGAGACCATCCCGCATCGCTCCCCCTTCGTCCCACAAATGGGAGATGAGGTAGAAGCTCGCCTCCGACCTGCTTTCTGCATTGGAAACAAGCAGCCGTCCGCTCCAAACTGCACCCCCAACGTAGCCACATTTTTGGAAGTCACTCGATCAGTAACCCTTGACTCAATAAAATGAATCGAAAGAAGCTTTAGTGGAGACCCCCCCCCACACACACAAATTCAGATGGAGCACATCACCTCCTATAACGGAATGTGAGAAAAATAAGCAAAGAATCCGCTTTGGTGCTGGCAAGTCGTGTTTGAAAATCCAAAATTAGGTGTGGGGGGGGGGGGGGAGATCCAATCCCAACCACCCCTCAAGTAATATTTGGACAACAGACAATGAAAAAAGGTCAAGAAAATAAATAAGGATACAGAATCCTCCATTCTGCTTGACCCAACAACCAAACAGGACAAAACTCTTTTCGATCCCTGCATGCATTGCACTGAGCGGAAAGTCTAACCTTTTGAAATATGGCCAAAAATTCAAGGCGCCATTATGGAATGATAGCAGAGAGAAACCCTGGTTGGAACGACCTGTAAGATGAGAATGGAAAGGATTGTGTTGACCGCGAGCGTTTATTTGTACTTGCGTAATATTTCTGTGATGGGATTATTTCTTGATTTATTTTGAAGGGGTGTGGGGGGGGGGGGCGGGGATTTGTCTGTGCTAACCTTCTACCGGGGAGACGGACCGAGAAAGGCTTTTTCTGATTTGGGCGAGTGTTGTACTAACAGATGGACGTCTCTTCTTCCTCCAGCTCATCTACTTCAAACAGGGCCACCAAGCTTACGTCCGAGCGGTCCGCAGGGCCAAAGCCTACAGTATCAACCCTCAGAAACAGCCGTGGAACAAACTCCAGCTCAGGGTGCGGATCCCCGCTCACACACGATTGGCTTACTTTCTTTGAAGTGAGCTGCAGTTTCCTTTTTTGCCGTGACAAAGGCATGGGAACCGTCAGCGTCGTATTGAATTGCGATAGGTTGCAGATCGGGTTTAGGACTGCAGCGTTGGGGGGGCTGGTCAGCAGTCATTTCTTGACTTGGTCTGTGTAACGAGTACTTTGCATTTGTCTTTCTTCTCTTCCTCTCGCTGCTCGTGGCCCAGGATCAGGAGTCTGTGAAGGTGGTTGGAATCAAGTACGAAGTTGGACCGCCCACTCTCTGCTGCCTAAAACTTGCTTTCTTAGACTCAATCTCAGGGAAGATGACCAACGACTCGTTTTCTTTAAAGTGAGTTTTTTTTTTTTTTACGCGAGCTCAATTGTGGTTGTCGGTTCTTCAAATGTCGAAACTTCGTATTTGTCTGGAATCTGCTTCCAAGGTACCACGACATGCCGGACGTCATAGATTTCCTGGTGCTGCAGCAGTTCTACAAAGAGGCGAAAGACCACAACTGGCAGCCAGGTGAGGCCTCGCGGACCTTCTCGGATTTCCCTCGGAACGGTTGCCGACCTTTTCGCTCTTGGGCTCGCGACAGGTATGAGGTTCCGCAGCATCATCGATGACGCTTGGTGGTTTGGCTTGGTCGAGGACCAGGAGCCTCTGCAGCCAGAGTATCCTGACAGCCTCTTTCAGTGTTTTGCCGTCCAGTAAGTGTGCTTTTATTCTTCTCCAAAATGATCATCGAGAATATAGTCCAAAACATCTTAGTTTCATGTGTTCCCCGTATAAACTCTTTTGCCCGATCAGGTGGGACAACGGTGAGCGCGAGAAACTGAGTCCTTGGGACATGGAACCCATTCCCGAGGAAGGTTAGTTGCCTTAAACCAGGAAGTGTGTCGAAGTCATTTTCGTCGCAGAGGGCCCTTTTCAGTCACCTCATCTTATTTAAACTAGTTTTGGAAAGAGAGAACTGATTTTTTTCAACTTGGGTCCGATTTTTCACGTCCACGCTAATGTTTGTCAGCTCTGTTACCCGAGCACGTGGGTGACGGCGTGGAGGTGGCGGAGGAGGAGCTGGTTGCTCTGCTGTATAAGCCTCAAGAGGGAGAGTGGGGGGCGCACGCTCGGGATGAAGAGTGCCAGAGGATCATCCGTGGCATCGATCAGCTTCTGACGCTCGGTGAGCCTCCGAGGTGGCGTCCGGGATTAAAAAAAAAAAAAAAAAATACAAAAATGGCAGCTTTGCCGGCGTTTGAAAAGTTTTTCCGTCTTTCCGCAGACGTGGCCAAGCCGTTCGCTTCGCCCGTAAATCTCGACGAGTACCCTCTGTACTGCACCGTGGTGGCCTACCCCACGGACATCAGCACGATCCACAAACGGCTGGAGAACCATTTCTACAGGTGGGACTCGGCGCTCACGAGTACGGGCTGCGATTCGGCCGTCTTGACGCGTTGCCGCTCCTTTCTATCGCAGGCGGATCTCCGCCCTAATGTGGGAGGTGCGCTACGTTGAGCACAACGCCCGCACCTTCAACGAACCCCAGAGCCCCATTGTGGCAGCGGCCAAAGTGGTGACGGACGTTCTCCTGCGCTACATCGGGTAACGCCGCGATATCGCTTTGGCCCCGCTCGTAACGAGCTGCGGCAGGAATCGGCCAGTCGGTCAACCCAGTTGGCACAACAACAACAACAACAACTTAGCAATTTGAATGCGTTTGTCCATAGTTTTCTCCCACCTTTCCTTTAAAAAAGGGTCCATCAGCAAATTTTAGACACACCATCCAAACAAAAAGTTTATGTCAATGGCTTTGGCTAGAAGACTCGCATCTCCTTCAACTTTTCAGGAAACCAAATAAAAACATTCCATGCTCTCTTAGCTTCTTATCCTCACAAGGGCCACGGGCGTCGTCGAGCAGGTAGCAGTGTACACCCTGAACTGGTCGACAGCCAATCGCAGTTGCACTCACATTCACACCTTGGGGCAATTTAAAGGTTGTGGAAGGAAACTGGAGTGCCCACCCAGAAAAAAAAAACACCCAGGCAAGGGAAGTTGATGCAAACTCCACACAGGCGGGTCCGGGATTGAACCCAGGACCTCAGAACTGTGAGGCCAACGCTTTCCAGCTGCTCCACAGTGCTGCTGCCATTTTTTTCCCCCCTTCATTTGTAAAAATGTACAGACACAAGCGCACCAGCTCAGCTTTTGTAATGAAATGATGTCCCGGGTTCTGGTTAGGGTATCGCTGACTTCTCTCTGGACCTCTCCCTTTTTGTTCCAGAGACCAAAGCTGCACAGACATTTTGAATCTCTACCACAGGCTGAAATTTGAGGTCAGCAGCGGCGAAGACGAGGTAACGTAGTGGTGACACACTGGAGGTTTATTCATTTTTATTTATTTATTTATCAAATTTTATTTATTTATTTATTTATTTATTTATTGTTCATTTGGGCTTTTCATGCGCCCGTCGCAGGCAGCAGACGTTGACGTGGACTCAGACACTCCGGGGACGTCTTCAGGACATCGGGTGAGCGACAAAGCGGGCGGCGCCTCGTCACAGCAGTCGGGAGGCTTCAAAACGCCGTCCGCGCTCCTAGAATGGATCGGGTTTCATAGCGGGCGCCGTTCTCCGTTCCAGGAAAGCAAGTCAAAGAAGCGGGGTGTGGTTTTGGACGCCAGAGCCTGGCGGGGCCAATGCCGAGAGCTGCTGCGCAAAATGATCTCCTCTCACGATTCTCAGCCTTTCAGGCAGCCTGTTGATCTCTTTGAGTATCCGGTAAAAATAATCCAGACAAACATCTGCCGCCTCCTGACAAACAAAAACACTCTCAAAGTCTGGCCCGGTCAGCAAGTCGAACCGGACTAATCCCCCCCCCCCCACCCCCCGCCCCGCTTTTGTCCAGGACTACCGAGACATTATTGACACTCCGATGGATCTGGGCACCGTGTCGGAGACGCTCGTCGCCGGCAATTACGAGAACCCGATCGAGTTCGCCAAAGACGTCCGGCTAATTTTCAGCAACTCCAAAGCGTACACGCCAAACAAGAAATCCCAGGTAGGCCGCTTCAGGTCGCCGGTGCCAAACCCTGCCCGTGTCAACTATGGTCGCTTTCGCGTTTAGATCTACACGATGACCCTCAGCCTGTCGGCCTTCTTTGAGAAGAGCATCATCTCCATCATCTCCGACTACAAGTCGGCCATACAGAACGAGCGGCGGGCTCGCCAGAGGGAGACTTACAGGAATCGGTTGCACAACGGCGGCAGCTCGCCGACAGCAAGGTACGCCGAGCGCCACTTTGCCGTGTTTAGTGCTACGTGCTGTTCAGACAGATTGGAGAAACAATCAAAAACCGTCGACAAACAAACCAATTTTTGGGAACTGTTTTAAAAATAGGAAAACTCTTATGGTAAAATTTTGCCAGCGTGAAGATTTTCCAAATTATACTTTTCTCAGTCTGGCTCCGACGCGAACAACTCAAAATTGTCCTTTTGCTTCATCCGCGCAGCTCCAAAAAGAAGCACAAGTCAGACACGGCGTCACAATCCAAAAAATTCCACACCTTGGCAAAGAACTGCTCTCAGAGACCACATGCAGGTAGGAATTGATTCATTTTTATTGGATGTAGAAACAGCGCAGCACAGTGGAGGAGTCGACGTGTGGCTCAGATGTGCAGTCGTGTTTGTCAGTGCGCCGACTGCCGTCGTTTTGGTTTCTTCAGCACAGAAAAGCAGACGTGTTGTGGGGCAGGAGGACGACGACGACGACGAGGAAGAGCACGTCCGGCCTTCTTCTCCAAGTTCAGGGACAAGCGGCGACAACAGAAGCGGGCAGCAGCGCACAAAGCGCAGCCGAGCGACTCCGGCCAGGAAGTCAGGTATCGGACTCTCGTTCGGTAACGTAGCGAGCGGCTGCACAGAACGCGGCGCTCTCGGGCGGTCCAAACCAAACGGAACCCAATGATACCGTGGATGATGAGACAATGGCTAAAATATTGACGAGAAGCGCACACGAAGTGAAAATTATTCACAGAGAAAAGAACGCAAACGTCGCTGTTGCAACAAAAAGTGGAAAGAAAACAAATTTCTGGCTCTGGACCTGTCGAAATATGAATTTGGTTTACAAATGTCAACTCCAAAATGGGGAAAAAAATTAGTACAAGTAGAGTAAAAAAAGAAATAAAATGACAATATTTTGAGTCATCATGATTGAAATAATTGACCCCTCGGTACAGGCCACTTAACCACGCCTCCTGAAGTGACGTCACGCCACGTGCGCTGACGTCAGACAAACAATTAGGAAAAATATCGGCGAAGCAAGAAAGGAAGAGAGCGAAACTGTCCGATTGACTGGCTGATTTCTCACTCGCATTCTTAGTCAACAGTGAAATATCGTTGAAAAGCAGACAGCGGGGCTTCAAGTATTTCAGCGAGGGGTATTTCAATGGTATTTCCATGCATATCGACGCAAGAAACCCTCGATATTAGCGCGAGATCTTTCCGGAGTCGGAGGAAGACCGAGAAGCCACATAACATAATATATTATAACCCAAAGACGAATTTGCAGAATCTGTATAGCCGTTGGTGAACCGCCGTATGAAGAAGGCGAGGCTTGATTTCCGAGTTGTTTCTCTCGTTTTCTTTGCGTAACGTCACGCGCTCCCCTCAATAATTATTCTTGAATTAGTGCCGAACCTGTGCAAGTCCCGACTGAGTACGACATTCACTACTTTAGTGTCCTCAAACATCCTTCCTTCAGTCTTGGTGTCTCGGTGCACGTCGAAGGCTTTTAGGATTGCAAGTCCGGTTTAGCTTAGCTCATTAGCCGCGAACGAAGAGACACGTTTGTGCGGTCAGATCATCGCAAAATATCGCTCAACACAGATCAAGTGTGACAATCGTTCACACGCAGCAGTGTTATGCGAGCGAAGAACTGCTCATTCATTTATACGAGACATGGATTGAATATCAAATATAGGGCTTATTTTCGTGCAAACATATCTGTTCCGGTTGATTTTCGATGGATTCAGTTGATCATGCGCTCTTCCTCAAAGTTTGATCCATCAAAGACATTTTTCGTACTCGGACTTCTGTTCCGGTTGATTTTCGATGGATTCGGTTGATGATGCCGTCTTCCACAAAGTTTGATCCATCGAAGACATTTTTCGGACTGGGTCTTCGGTTTTGGAAAGGGTACGAATCGAACTCCACCAGCTAGCCTCTCAGGATACCCGTCGTCACTATTACAAAGTCCGTGACTACACCTCTTAACCAGATCTATTGTTAAAGAACCCAAATATGCGATAAAAACGCCAACAGAAGCTATACTGGACCATCCAGCCAGCGCTGTCTGAGATTTGAGTCCGAGATTATGCAGATCTCTGGCCTCTGATTGGTCAGTGACGCGGATTGCGCAACATCCACGGAGGGGTCAATCATGACCTTAGCGACCGGTTAGCACATCTTGCTCGGTTCCGAAGACCGGCGTTCGCCGTTCATTTTCCCCATGCGTGCGGGGCTTTTCTCCGGGCGGGTCGATTGAAGCCTTGAAATTGCCCGGAGGTGCGAACCAGTTGTTTGTTTCTATCCGCCCTGCCATTGGGTGGCGACCGGTTCAGCGCGTGGCCCGCCTCTCGCCCGAAAGTAGCCGGCCGGGATGGGCTCCGGCTCGCCCGCGGCCCGCGTGAGGAGAAGCCGTGCAGGGAATGTGTGCGATTCATTTATCTCAGTCGTTTTAGTTGATTTTGAAAAGTTAGTTGATGTTATACAATTTCAATACACCAGAGCCAAATATTTCACGCTTTCATTTCTTTTGTAATGCAGACGATTCCCGTCCCAGGAACATAGAACATAACATGCCAAAAACTGATTTTTCATCTGGAAATGAAGTGGGAACGGGCCTTCCAAAAGTAGGAATGCACTTGAAGTTAACTTTCATGTTCTTGGATTTAGTTTTTTTTTTTCCCCTTTCTGATATTCTTCTGTCCAACTTTTTGTTAATTCCTGTGTCCTTTCTTCTGTGGCTTTATCCTTTTTTTTTTTTTTTACTGCCTTCCTTCCTTCCTTTCGTCAGACCCACTTTTATTTTGCATCCTGTCATTCTTTGCTTGAAGCCGCTTTCCTTTTGGATTCGTTTGCGGCACTGCTTCATAATCGGCTTACTTGCCATCATTCAAAGCACCTGTAAAATGAATCGTGATCATATTTTAAAAAAGTGCACACCTACTTTTGGCCCACTGAGTGAATTTAACGAGCGTCTGAGACTGCGGGACGTCGTCGCTGTCTGCGCTTAAATATCTCGTGTTGACGCTCCGCAACTTTGTGCATCAGGACTCCCGCCGCAGCAGCGCCACGGCGCGGCCGCCGCGCCTCGGTCCGACGACGACGAGTCCGGCTCCGACAGCTCCTCGTCCGAGACGGGCTCCACGTCGTCGCCGTCGTCTTCCTCGTCCTCCTCGTCCTCCTCGTCCACCTCCTCGTCCGACAGCGACAGCGGCTCGGACGGGGAGGCGGAGAAGTACGTGGAGGGCGGCGATCACGACTACAGCAAAGCGCCCGGCCTGTCGCTGCGGATCTCCTTGAAGGACAAGACGGTGACCCCGGGGAAGAGGAAACACAAAGGAGGAGATGAGGACGCCGTGAAGGGTGCCAAGAAAGCGCGAGTGCTGCAGCTCCCGGAGGGGGAGGACGACGAAGAAGAAGAAGAGGAGGAGGAGGAGGAGGAGGAGGAGGTCGAATTAGAGCAGCAAATACACCCGCGGACTATAAGACCTGAGGTAGAGGAAGATGAAGAGGAGGAACCCGATGAGGAGGAGGACGACGACGACGACGATGACGAGGGGCCGCCGACAGCGGCGTACGCGGCTGCCGCCGAAGGCTCAAGTAGCGGCGCGTGCAACAAGCGTCATCAGGTGAACACTCGGCGGCGAGGCCGCAAGACGGCGGCGCGCCCGGACGAGGAGTGCGATGACGACGACGACGACCCGCTCAACCTGGGCCGGTCCCGTTCCGGGCGCGTCCGGCGCATGACGGAGAAAGCTCGCGTCAGCCACCTCATGGGTTGGGGCCACTGAACCTCCACAAAACAAGGAAATACACTGCAGGGATTTTTCTTCTTCTTCTTTTGTTTTGTACAGGTGTGTATATAATAAATTTATATGTATAAATAATGAGGTGGGATATTTTTTTTTTTTTTTTTTAAGAAAACAATGGTGCTAACTATACGTTGCCAAGAGGGGGTTCGTCACCCCGGCCGACAGCTGCTGGCCATCGCGGCCCTCCCCCCTCGCGGGACTCCTCACCTCGGCCTTACTGCTCCTCTTCCTCCAACGCTCGTCTTCATCACGCGCTTCCCGCGTCACTGGCCCACCAAAGAAAAAAGGACGGAGGGACGCGCAAACACGGTGCTGGTCCCCCCACCTCCCCGAAACTCTGGCGCCGTCTGGAATGGAACTGCTCGATCCTCTGCTGGAGTAAAGACTGGGGAACCATCCAAGCGCCTCGCAATTTCCACTGAGTGTAAATACGACGACGGCGACGGCGTCTTCCCTGGCTCGTCTTTATGCTGCCATTGATTCCTTTTTTGGAGTTTTTGTTTCCGCATCCGACTTGTACTGTTCCTCGACGGACGAAGGCCCTCCGTCAAAGGTAGCGAGCGTCCCGACGAGCTCTCGCGGTGATATTTTTTCCATTCAATTGTTCTTTGCTTGCTGTGTTGCATTGACTGCAACGTGACATATTTTGCACATTTGATCTTCTCCGTGTGGCAGCTTAGCAGTGATGCTAGTAGGGAAAAGTCACCGTTTTTGTTTTGTTTTTGTTTTGTTTTTTAAATTGTCGTCAAGTAATGCTTCCCCTGCCGTTTCTTACTTCTTGGGATGTAGCGAAATATTAGGCTTGTGGCCGTCTGTCCAAGTGGGTTCACGAGTTGGAAAGTCAAATCAGCCAAGTCGACCCCCCTCCCCCCCTAGAGACAACACGTGTGGTGCTGTGAGCAGAAGCAGTAACTGTCTACAAGTTGATATTTTTCAATTTATAAAGTAGATGTGTGGTCTTTGAAGCATCTCGGTACTGAAGTTGGATCAACTAAACTTTGATTTTATTTTTACACGGTGTTTGGATTTTTTTTTTTTTTTATGTTTTAAATAAACGATACAAAAATTCTTACAGTGGCCTTTGTGTTATTGACATTGACGCCATGAAAGAAGCACGCTGGGTTGTCATCGCTTGAGTTTGTGTGTCACTTATTCTAAAATGAAATCACGGGTGAAAGCAAGTAATTTCCTTTATTCAATATTTTACATTTGTCAGGTGTGCTTTTTCACCAGTATTTTTTTTTTCCCCAGAACGAGCGAGCATCGCTGACTTGTTTTTCAGGCGCCCGCCATCTTGTGTGTCACAGAGGTCAGAGAACACAGGTGAAAGGTGAAGTTTGTTTCTATCGTTAATTTATCCGATTGGTTTAAGAGTTATGACGTCGTAGAAAAGGGAATCTGGGGCCGTGGTGACGTCATCGTAAACCTATCAATTTTGGTGCCATTGTGTTACGCAACAATGCCGGAGAAAAGGCTGGGGGCGGGGGCGTTGTCACTTATTGAAGACTTTTGACACGCAACAGAATTATTCTTCTAAGGTCAAGTTTTAAGAGAACGAATCATTTGCAACATGTGCTCCAAATGGAGCGCAAAACTGAAAGCTTTGTCAATGATGATTTCATATTTCATCTGCCAGTGAAAGAGACGAGAATGGGCGCTTGTTTTTTTTTTTTTTTTTAATGATTGTCATCACACAACAACGTCAACAGCGATAAATCGCGACAGGGACGCTACCTTCATTTTCGCAGCGATTAATGACAAGACAGATGCAGTCAGTTTTCCACATTGAAGATGGCGGCGACATTGACGCACGATTCTGCGCCGAGGAGGGTTCTTGGCCGGTCGCGCTCTATGGCAAGCTTCCTTTTTTGACGTAGAACGAGACAACCCCACGTGACGTGACGTCAGACGTATTTTGGTAAGACACCAGGAAGAGCTGAGAGCGACAACGACGACGAAAGTAGACCGAAACCGGAGAACCGAGAGCGAGCGACCGAGCACCAATCCGCCTTCACTCGACGCGACAGTTTTGAACACGCTTCGTCGGGAAAGCAAGTGCGCGACGGACGAATGCCCAGCATGGATAGTATCCTTGTCAAAAGCGGGTCAGGCGAACGCCGACGCGAGGGTTCGAGGGCCGAACATGAGACGAGTCGAGGACTTGACCCGGACGGTACTCGTTGCGTTCACGTATGTTCCGAACTTGGAACCGTTTCTTCGCCGTCAGGTACGCGACGGTTTGAAATCAGCATCTTGAATTCCGCCGGTGCACTCCGGACGCCGAGTGGAGCGAACTGGGCTCAAGGCCTCGACAAGCAAGGCCACTTTACAGTTTGTTTGTTTGAACCCCACTAAGTAAGACTTTGATCATTTTTATATCATTTGTTGTATTAGCTCATGCAACTGTACAGTTGCCAGTCATCGATTTGTGAGTTGGATGGCATATTTTGCAAGTAATTGAAGTGTATTTATTGATTCCAACACTTGGATTTGCCTTCATCACCGTGGCCGAGTGCAGTTCTGATCTTTGTTTTATTGTTTAGTTGCAGTGATTTCCAAAATGTTAGATTCCAGTTGTGCCGCGCCTGTGACGTAAGGACTCAGAATGCGTCGACTGGATTGTTTGAAATACCTGCATGTATTTTTTTTTTTTTCCGACCTCTGAGTCACACTCCGATGATGTCTTTGAAAAGTATGCGACGTCCTTCCTTTTTATTCTATTTTCTTTAACTACCCACTTCAGAGCATCTTTTCAATTTAAAATTTGCCGCCAAACAACTTGAAAGAAACTCCAAGAAATGCGACAAAGAGGAGAAATCGGAAAAGGCCAAAGTTAAGAAAGTAGGCGGACCAACGAAATTGCCGGCGGCTCGGAGTCGGCCGCAGACGGTCTCACGCCGTTTTTCTTTTGCCGGCCGTCTTCAGGCCATCCAGAAGGGCAACATGGACGTGGCGAGGATCCACGCCGAGAACGCCATCAGACAGAAGAACCAGTCTGTGACCTACTTGAGGATGAGCGCTCGAGTGGACGCGGTGGCCGCCAGGGTCCAAACAGCTGTCACGATGAACCAGGTAGGACTTCGACTGCAATCGACGCCGTTCGTGCAACCCTAAAAAAAACAAGGATTGGAATTGCGCGGAAATCCCACAAGATGTTAGCAAAGCAGGATCGGGAAAGGATCATAAAATACCAACACCGCACTTGGAGCTTTTGGGAGTTTGACTTTATTCGAAAGTAAGGTTCACAGGAAACATTGAGTTCAAGTGTGAATGTACAATCAATCATAATAATATCTAAAATAAAAGCACGCCTAAACACATATCTTCCATTCGAGGCAGACACGGAAAGAAAAATGAGTAAAACCAGGAAGGAACATACAACTTGTGCAAAACCGGACGCACAAAAAAACACGGATATCGACGTCAAATCGACAAGAAAAAAAGGAGGCCGGTACTTCATATTTGAACTTTTTTTTTTTTTTTTTTTTTGTAGCCTGACTCCTGCGAGCTGACATGCGGCTCTTGGTCTTGTTGTTCACATGCACCCCCCCCCCCAACTGTTCAAATGTTACACCAACGATTACATTCATTAGTCAAATCATTCAACACGAAAAATAGAGTTGGGAGGATTTTCCTGTATAAACCGTCATTTGGGTTGATTACCAATTTCAAATGGTAAAAAAAAAAACCAAGTGCATTCATTGGGTTCCCACTTATAAATATGTTTGTATTTCTGTTTTTGTCACCAGCGGGTGTCCTCTTCGATGTCTTTTTAATATTATAATTGCAGCAGCTCATTTTTGACCCTCATTTCCAAAGCGCGTTTTTATGACGGCGCCCCTTTCACGACGTGTTAAAATCCTGAAAAGAATATCGCGGTCGGCTCGCGGATGCGACGCTTCACCGGCTTCCTCCGTACTTTTCTGTTACTTCTATGGAAGCTCAGCGTGTTCCTTTTTTCTTTTTTTTTGTTTGTTTAATGAACGCTGTGCTTCTTGTCAGGTGACGAAATCGATGGCTGGGGTGGTGAAAGGCATGGATGTCACTCTCAAGTCCATGAATTTGGAGAAGGTAATCTTTTTTCAGACATAAATTGGCCCGTGGCCTTTTCTTCCCAAGATGAATGCTTCCTTTTTAAACGTTGCGCTTGGAGTTCAGCTTCATGAGAAGAGCGCATGTTGCAACTTTTTTTGCGTGTCAGATTTCCTCCCTGATGGACAAGTTTGAGCGGCAGTTCGAGACGCTGGATGTGCAAACGGCGCAGATGGAGGACACCATGAGCAGCTCCACGACGCTGACCACCCCGCAGGTGCGCGACGCGGCCGGCCGAGCGTCCGTTCCAAGTGGGGGCGCTTGCTCACGACGCCGTCTCTCGCGTGTGTGTGTGTGTTTCAGAACCAAGTCGATTCGCTGTTGCACGAGATGGCGGACGAAGCAGGGTAACGGACGCTCTTCAAATCAAAATCATCCAAAGGTGTCCGTTTGGTTTGCATGTGAGCGTCAAAGGGCTGCTAAGGGTTAAGTCGAGTGAACTTTTTGCTCAGGTTGGACCTGAACATGGAGCTCCCCCAGGGACAGACGGGATCGGTCGGCACCAGCGTGGCATCGGCGGAGCAGGTAACGTCGCTTGCGACGATGTCCCGACGACTTCAACCGCAAAGAGTGAAAATCCTCAGTGATTTTTGTGGGGTTAAAAAAAAAACAACAACCCCGAAGAAGCCATCTACCGTAATTCCCGGCCGACAGAGCGCACCTGGTTATAAGCCTCAGCCAGTACATTTGGAAAGGAAATACCATTTGGTACATACAGAAGTTGCAGCCGTGTAAAAGCCACAAGTGGCCACTTTGAAATAGATTTACAAAGAAAGACGTACACAGAGTTTAACGTTAGCACCGCTGCGCTAACGCAAGGGCTAACAGAGCCGGTTAAAAAAAAAAAAAAACAGCAGTCAAAAATCACTGAGACACGGCAGTGACACGCTAACGGGGCCGGTAAAAGTCACTTCCTCGGCACATATATTCCACCGGTCTCAGCTCGAGTGCCCCCTTGCGGCCGTTAGGGGAAAAAAAAATGCACAAATAGGCCGCATCGCCCCATAAACCCCGGGCTTGAAAAAAGTCGCGGCTTATAAGACGGAAATTACGGTAGTTAATAAGTGTCAATTACATGAGGTGAGCTTGGGGGGTGGGGCATGGCGGGGGTCCACTGTACGATCAGAACCAAGTCATGGAATTCTGGGGGGGGGGGGGGGATGTCCTCACATTGACAAATCATGTCTTGTCTTTGCGCAAAGGACGAACTGTCTCAACGGTTGGCCAAACTGCGAGAACAGATGTAAACGGACGATGCGACGGCGACGCGCCGCAGAGACGGCGACGTGCTCCAACTTTAGCGGAACGCGACTTCCACCGTAGCGCTCCTCTCTCTCTCTCTCTCTCTCGTCTTCACGTTGCTTCTTCTCTCTGCTGTTTTTGCCTCTCTAACAACAATTAACTTAAAGAAAGCAATCGTAATTCTTCTTGATGGGGCGCGGTGACGGCGGGAAAGTACGGCAAACGATTCCGATCAAGTCACGCGGTCTTTCTTTGCCGTACGCTTTGCTCCGTGAAGCTCTTTTGTTCTTCATGTTGTATAACCTGTTGTTCTTGTACTGGCCTGTCAAAGATATCGCATCTCTTTACTGGTGACAACTTGTGTGCTAATCTACTCATCGTTTGGTTTGTGTTTACACTTTGCAGATTAATAAACTTTTATAATAATACTTGTTTTACTACGTTATTCAACTCCATGTAACTGGATGCCAGTCATATATATATATATATATATGTCACTGTTCAGTGAGGGTGCCCACTTTTCACGTCGTGGTTATGAAACCATGAAAACAAAATACGATTGGTCCATTTATGCTAAGCAGTTGGACTGCAATCTCATGATTATTTTGACGGATAGCTAATCTGAGTTTTTAATTTAAAGATAATTGGATTTTTCAAATGATTTCAATCCATTTGTAAAAAAAAATATATATTTATTAGGATTTCTTTTTATTTCTGATGGAGGGTTCAGAAAGTGACCAAAACACAAATTAACTGAATTGCTGTTTTTTTTTCTATGAATCAGAAAAATTGCCATTTTCATTGTTTTCTCAAACTAAATGTTTGCAAATTACTCGTGTTAAAAAAAAAAAAAAAAAAAAACATACACAAAGATAGTCGGAAGTGGACGATGACCGAAATATGCATTGCATTTTTTTGCATTTAATCATGTAACAGTCATAAAAAAATAATGTAATGCTAATAATATTCCAATTTAAAAAAAAAAAGAAGACATTTTTACTGCATTTTAATATTTTGCTTTTTTGGGTGAAATGACAATCTGCTCCAGCTTGTATTTTAACGTCGACGCCACCGGAAATGACGTCGCCCCGCCTGCCAGCCCCCCCCAAAAAGGGCACCGTCAGGTCATGTGACTGCGGCGTAAACAGGAAGCAGCTGATCTCAACTCTGAGATTGCGTCCTTCAGCTAATGCTCACAAGTTGCCCGTTCAACGCCACTCACCCGATGCCTCCTGTTTTTTGAGCACACGTCAACTTTTGGTCCATTTCGTGTGAGTTACACCGACTCGAGTTGAATTTTACTGAGCTAGCGGCCAAGCTACGCGCCGTAAATCTGTCGCGTTGCTTTAGCTAAGTGTGGTCGGAGTTCGATCGCTCCAATGGCGCGTGCTCGCTTTTCTTTTTTTTTGTTATGAGCTGTTCTGCACGTGACGCGTTGACGCCGAACGTGTGACAAGAGCAAAAATGTGTTCAACGTGTGTGCAGGGCGAGCAAGAGGAGGGAGACGTGCGAGACTAACCCACGACGCTTGCGACCCCCCTTCCCAGCTAACTTGCCGACTTCCGAAGGCGATGTCCAGTTCGGCCATGAAGAAAAAGGTCCTCCCGACACAACCGCGTTTGGTGGTTTTCGAGTGACGCGTCGGATGAGTGTTACTGCCTCATCATTGGCATTTTGCACGCCTTGTGTCCTCCTCGTGTTGTCTTATGAAATGTGTATTTTCCATCTCTCTCTCTCTCGCCGATCTTGTCAGGTGTTACTGATGGGAAAAAGCGGGTCGGGAAAGACCAGCATGAGATCGATCATCTTTGCCAACTACATTGCTCGAGACACGCGTCGCCTTGGAGCAACAAGTGAGGCCCCCCCAGACGGAGTCCATGGGTAGCCTTGTTGTTCTTGCCTAACCTCGTGCTTGTTGTTTGTTTGCAGTTGACGTGGAACACTCCCACGTGCGCTTCCTCGGCAATCTCGTTCTAAACCTTTGGGACTGCGGAGGGTAAAGTGGACGCGTCGATCGTTCGCTCGCTCCCTCCTCTAGCGCCTCCTCTTTGTCTTCGCAGACAAGACACTTTTATGGAGAACTACTTCACCAGCCAGCGGGACAACATCTTCCGGAACGTGGAGGTGCTGATTTACGTGTTTGACGTGGAGAGCCGCGAGCTGGAGAAAGACATGCACTACTACCAGTCCTGTCTGGAAGCCATCCTGCAGAATTCCCCCGACGCAAAAGTCTTCTGCCTGGTCCACAAAATGGACCTGGTCCAGGAGGACCAGAGAGACTTGGTGAGTTTTTTTTTTTTTTTTTTGATGGCAATGATTATTAGTTATGCTTTGGTATGTGACAGATTTTTAAAGAGCGTGAAGAGGACTTAAAAAGACTGTCGCGACCTTTGGCTTGCACGTGCTTCAGGACGTCCATCTGGGATGAAACCCTGTACAAGGTTCGCCAGCGGGACCGGCCGTCGGATTTTTGTCTTTGGGGGCGAGGGGGCGTCGCTCATGCCCGTCTGAAATCCCCCGCAGGCCTGGTCCAGCATTGTGTACCAGCTGATCCCAAACGTCCAGCAGCTGGAGACCAACCTGAGGAACTTTGCGCAGATCATCGAGGCCGACGAAGTCCTTCTGTTCGAGAGGGCCACTTTCCTGGTCGGACACAAAACGTCGGACGTATCCGTATCTAAACGTACAATCGCTACTCACGCACCTTCTCGTGCGCGTCGCCGCTATTTTCAACGCAGGTGATCTCGCACTATCAGTGCAAGGAGCAGCGGGACGCGCACCGATTTGAGAAGATCAGTAACATCATCAAACAGTTCAAACTCAGCTGCAGGTAAGCGGCGATCGCCCCCGATCCTCAGAAGTGCGAGGCCGACGCTTCACGGCTGCCGTTCCAAAACCACATAAACTCAATATCATGACGTTTGGGATTGGAGAGTTTTCCGACTAATTATGTACAGGGAGTCCTCGGGTTAAGACGGTCTCGACTTTACGAGGCGCGTCCATCACCCGTCCGCCAATGTTTGTGTCTGGCTAATGCTTTTCCGCTGGGAGTATCTTTGCAATTTTCGCCCTCCTTTTTTCGACGCTACGGCCCCAAAGAAGAAAGCTGCGTTGTTTTTTTTTTTTTAGAAGTGCTTCAGCAGCCTTGAGAAAATCCGTGACCATGGAAACCAAGGTCAAGATCATAAAAAGATTTGAGAAAGGAGAGACGGCAACACCACCGAGGCTTGAGTCGGTCGACCGTGGTGACAATTATTAAAGATGACGCCCGTATTTTAGCACATGTGAAGGGTTCCGCTCCTCTGTCGGATACGATGATCGCAAAATGAGGTTTTGTGATATTTGTGGAGATGGAGAGGTTTGAGGACCAGGTTCCGTCATAATAGCTAAGCACAGCCAACCCTTCTTCTTCTTCTTCTCCATCCTCGCCTCAGCAGTAATGCTAAGTACGTCATCGTGTCAATTTCAACATATTTGTTTTTTCATACAAAGTATTTTGATGTAAATTCTGACTTTAATGGTGGAATCCGGCACCCAACGTTGGCGTAACAACAGTTGTTGTTTTTGTTACTTTGTCACTTCAGCAAACTGGCCGCCTCTTTCCAGAGCATGGAAGTGAGGAACTCCAACTTCGCGGCCTTCATTGACGTCTTCACGTCCAACACATACGTCATGGTCATCATGTCGGACCCGTCGATTCGTAAGTGGCCACTCGAGCGCGTGCCGGAGCCCCTTTCGAAATCAGCTCGCTTTGCCTCTAAAGTAGTCGGTCCTTCGCTTGTTCAGGACACATTCAATTATCTCAAGTTTGACAAATATATATTTTCCCCACGCCAGAGCGCACCAGTCAATGATCCGTCCCCGCTCCGTGTTCGGGTTTAAACTCGCAACTGCTCGCCCATCCCCGTTTTCAAAGGAAACATTCCAAGTATTTGAAAAATGACAACAACTCGGAAGTGGGCTAGAACGTTTCGTTAAGACTTTGGAGCTTGAAGTCAAAGAAATGGGCGTGTGTTCTTCCCTCAGCCTCCGCAGCCACGCTCATCAATATCCGCAATGCTAGGAAACACTTTGAGAAGTTGGAGCGCGTGGACGGACCCAAGCACGGCCTTCACATGCGAATGCGCTAGCCGCCGAGTCTCCTCGTCGGATCGTCTTAGCCAATCAGCTCCCGGATCTTGGATCGCAGCTCCTTTTCCATACGAGCGGATGCCGAAACCTCACCTTCAATCATCCTCAATATGAGGATTTTTTTTTTTTTTCTTTGTGTCGGTATGAAATGCAACAGCTACAGGGCCAATGTATGTGCTGTTCTTTGAAAATACAAGCAATATAGTTTTCTTCAGAAATACCTCACGTGTATGTGTGTGTTTTGTATCTTGAGGATATTTGAGAGCAAAACTTTCCCCACCCCTGAAAATCCAGCAAGTCCAGTCCCAGTGTTTGCTTTATTTTATGATCAAATGTAAGATGACCCAAGGAAACACAAAATGCAGTTTTTAGATGAAATGATCAAATTTAGAAAAACTAACCCTAACCTCTCTTCCGCTTTTTCTTCTCCATTTGAGGCTAGTGGCTCTTACCGTGGTTACCTGGAGTCCTCAAATATTCCACTGGCCAAGTTCATTTTGTTTGTTTGACGGGTTCTATTTGAATCTTGTTGATTGAACTGGTCCAGAGTTGGAGACAAACAAAGGAGAAACGAGACAAAGAAAGAAAAAGTTTCAGACTCAAGTAGGACTTTTGTTTCGACTGATTTATTTCTTGAATGGGTCATCTCGACCTGTAAAATACCACCGAGGTGAATTAAGGTGGCCCCCTTCCTGACGCAACCCCTCTTGGGCAGCGGAGGCCCCAGCGGGATCCGAACTCACGACCTTTAGTTTACCAGACCGCTGCGCTACGGAGCCTCCGCTACCTCCGACACACACTTGGGAGAGCGAGAGGGGAAAAAATGAACTCAAATTTGATGGCGGGCGGCCGGCCTTGTTTGCGTCGCTCACCTTCCTGCATCTGTCCTCGGACTCTGTTCCCACGAGACGAGGCGTTCGGGGGCCAGAACTGCGCTGTTGTCGGTGCAAATCCTTCGGCTGAGCGATGCCGCTCGCAAACCAGTTCCTTTCGGCGCGGGCGAGACTGTTGCACTCCTTTTGAAATGACGGATTCGAACCCTTCTTTTTTTCCCCCAGGGGTTGTCTGTCCACTTACAGCTTATTACAAATAAAGCCGCAATCATGACTCGTGAAAACTAAATCTCGAAAGAAGTGCTTTGGGGTAAAGCGCACTTGTGCACGTACGCGTCGGGGGCGCGGCCTCGTCAGCAACATGCCGTAGGCGGAGGAGGCTACAGCGGCTCCTTGCATTTGCCCGTTTTCCCGCTGCCGTCCGCGGGTTGCGGTGGCCACTCGCAAGGACGTCGGCGTATCCCAATTGCCGTTTTGGCGGCCCGCTTTCCTCAAGCGGCACTCGCCCAAACTCGGGTCGAGCGTACGACGGGCGCCTGATTCGAAAAAGCCGCTCAAAGCGCGAGCGCCTCCGGATCGGCCTCGGTGTGAGCGGTCCGCCGCTCCAGCAGCGCGATGCGCTGCTTCAGCCTCTGCTGCGTGTGCGCGTAGTCGCCGAGAAGGCGCGAAAGGCGCGCCTGGAGGCCGTCGAGGGAGGACTCCAACCTCTCCACCTTCTCTTCGGTGTCTTCCCGCCGCAGGCCGCCGCCCTCGGCGGCGACCTCCAGCATCCCCTCCTTGATCAGGATCTCGCGACCCCGCTCCTCCAGAACGGTCCTGGCGTCGGGATACTCCATGACGGCCTCCATCAAGTCGTCCTTGGAGAGGCAGAAGAGATCCGAGTAGCCCAGGCTGCGGATGTTGGCGGTCCGCCGGTTGCCCATTTTGCTCCCTTTGATGTTCAGAATGCTGATTTCTCCAAAGCAGCCGCCGGCGACCAGGAGGGCCAACTGGGTGACGCCGTCGTCTCCCACCACGGCCAGTTTGCCCTCTTTGATGATGAACATCTCCTTGCCGATGTCGCCTTTCCTGCAGACGTAGTCTCCGGGACTGAAGACCTGCGGCCGCAGTTTGAGGACGAGCTCCACCAGCAGTCCCGCCTCGCAGTCCTGAAAGATGCGCACTTTCTTCAGGGTCTCCAGGTGGACGTTGATGGCGATCTCGGCCCGCAGTTTGTCCGGCAGGTTCTTGAGCACCTCCTGCTCGTCCACGGCTTTCTTGTTGAGCCAGAGGTAGTCGAACCACTTGATGACGCGCGTCTCCAGTTCTTTGCTGACTTTGCGGAAGTGCATGTAATGTTTGACGGCGTCGATCCGAGCCTGGAACTCGGCGCGGGTGGCGTTCATGTTGGAGATCATGGACCCGACGTTTCCCACGATGGTGGCGAAGATCAGCACGCCCACCAGGAAATCAAAAACCACAAAAAGGTACTCTTCGTCCCGAACCGGCGCCGGCATCTCCCCGATCGTGGTGAGCGTGAGAGTGGACCAGTACAGGCAGTAGATGTAACTCCGAGTGAGCGAGGAATACTCCGGTTTGGAGACGTTTGGAAACACCCAAGAGTCCGAGCCCAGGCCCAAAGACTTGGAGATGGCGTAGTAAATGCAGGCGTTCCAGTGAATGATGACCAGGATGTAGAGCACCAGGTTGCAGATGCGGAAGATGTTCGGGTAGTTGGTGCGCGTCTCCGTGCGGTCAAAGAACTCAAACATGCGCGGGAAGCGGAGCAGGCGGTTGAAGCGCACTTGCGGCGTGTGGATGCCGGTGCGGAAGTAGGCCAGGTCGGTGGGCAGGATGGACGCCACGTCCAGCTTGAACTGGAGCGTACGCACGTAGTTGTCCCTGAGCTTGCTGTGGTCCTTCACCAGGAGGCCTTGCTCAAGGAAGCCTGGAAGCGAGGCAAAAACAAAAACACGCATCTGGTCACCGGCGGGTGGTGGAGCCGACCGGAACCGAGCGGGGCGGGGCTACGCGCCGCAAACTTCTGCTCCAGTTTGGCTCGGCTAAACGTTTACTTTTGTCTTTTATTTCACGCAAGATGATCAGACGCGATGATCCATAAGTCATATTTGCATAAACAAGGTCGGACCTTTTGCGCGACGACGCCAACCAGGCCACGTCTGGAGGAAAAAAAAATGATTACAATACTCCGTATTAGGGCTGATATCACATTTTAAAAAGTGTCACCTGTGCGAAGTCGCACACAAGTGTCGGCCACGTAAACCGCGTCGGCGACGTAGTCCAGCACCAGCCAGCAGATGTAGTTGGCCACCTGCAATCGATCGAAACACGCCCTGCGGATTCAAATCGGGAAATAAGATTCGTTACAGCGCGGTCGTTCCCAGGGTTTGCTCCTTTAAAAAAAAAAAAAGACGGCAGAGGTCACCTCGCCACAACAAGGAACCAGTTGTACAGCACCGCCGCGGCAATGATGAACAGCCAGCGGTAGTAAGCGTCGTCGGATGGGGACACCACAAAAACATCCCATTTTTTCCTAAAAGCAATCAATTCAACGCTTTTACCTGGATTGTGGCGTTTGCCGCTGCGGGAGCGTTGACGACTTCGCTGTCTTGTACCGGGATTGTTTATAAACATTCCAAACTGCTGACTTACAGTCTGTGAAAGAACGCTGAGGAGCTCGTTTCGTTTTGGGATTGAAAAGAGCTTCATTATTAATTATTGTTGCTTTTGTTTTTTTTCTTTTTTTAAAGCCTTTCTGACTTGACCTGACCTAAGCCGGATTTCCACTGTACGTATGCTAGGCTAACGAGCGTGACATTGTTTGAAGGCAAACTTGCTCTCTTTTATGGCTCGTTGAATCATCATCATCTCATATGATACAGTTTATGTAAACCCGAATGAGGCCTAAACATCCAATATTGTAACGTGTGTGTGTGTGGAAGGACGCGATGTTTAAAGTCTCTCCGGTTGCTTAGATCGGGTCTCAGCCGACAGGAAGCGCTCAAGACCAGTTTTGGCGAACGGGAAGCAACAGTAAGAAGCGACACACCTCAAGATGCCCTCGGCGTGCGTCGTCGCGTCGCTGGCGCGGCTGGGGGCCTTCGCGAGTTCCGGGCCCCTGAAGCGGTCCAGGAAGGAGTCGGGCCTCCGCTGCTCCTGCGCTAAGCTCCTGTGAGCCCACTCCCGCAGTCTCAGAACCAGACTCACCAGTCTGACGGGCGACAGTCGCCGACAGGTAAGGCCGTTCCGGGGTTAGTCATCATCAAATACTGCTCAAATTCAGGTCGGCAGAAATGATATAACCGGCCCACGACGCACAATAATATAAGGACGACAAATACAATCATTTGGGCCACATCGGTTCAGTTTGGATGACGCCGCGCGTACTCCACGCGGTGCTCTCGGGTTTGGCCAAATCATTGTCTACGTGCTCATATTTCCTGGCATACTTTCCGCAGCTGCCTTCATTTACTCGTGTACATTTGTTATGTTGTGTCCCTTGGTAGATTTCCCCATTCATTTGAATGGAGGAGGTTGAAACCCTTGGTAGACTTTACCGTTTGCTGAAGGAACTCCTTTCTCTTGAGCAAGTCATGAATATTCATATCCCAAACGGAATCATTGGCGTGGTTTTCGGGCGTGTACGTGAGGCAGCTAAATTTCATTGGCATTTCCTCCATAGAATATACAATTTCAGTTTTCTCATATAGTTATCGTTTAAAAAGATAAGAGAATATTGCCTCGCCAATACAATTTCAGTTTTCTCATACTTTTATCATTTAAAACTGAATTTTGATTGAAGCTGTCAGACTTTTAAGAACTATTCTTTTAAAAAAAAAAAAAGAAGTCTGAATAACATGTCTGTGATTATTGACCCCAAGGATTCAAAATCCATTCAACTATACCAGCCAATTATGATATTATGAACAAAGTGAAGAAGAAGAGGGCCCGATACTTTGCTGGGCCTTGTCGTCCGGCCTGCTTTTTGTACCTTGAGACGGCGCCGTTCCTTTGGAAAGAGTTTCTGGAGCTGCCGGCGCGAGGCTCCAGGGCGGCGACCCGCTGGAGCTCCGAGGACGTGTCGTCGCAGACGGACGGAACCCTGCAAGGTCAGCTCACAAAAATGACACTACCGTCCCGCTACGTGACCGGTTCAGGTTCTGCCGCGCCCGTCCGCCCGCCCAGAGAGGCTCCAGGCCACCGTCTGCCCTCGTGAAGGGAGGCGCAACACAAAACACACGGATGGATGCCTCTGATTTTGAATAACTAACTCGACGTCACGTCACTCCAGCCATTATCGACCGCTTTTCCGGGTCAGGTCGCGGGGATACCCGGACTTCCCTCTCTTCCGGAGGGGATCCCGAGCCAGCCGAGAGACGTAGTCTCTCTACGGCGTGTCCCGGGTCGTCCTCGGGGTCTCTTTCCGGCGGGACCTCGTCCGAATCAGATGCCCCCCTCATCTGGCTCCTCGACACTGAGCCCCCTCCCGGATGGATTTGCGCTTCTCACCCGGACAAACTCATTTCGGCGGATCTCGTTCTTTCGGCCCACGGGTGAGGGGAGGAACGGCGTCTGGAATATTGAAATGTTCTTCTCACCTGCTTCGAATACTCTGGGCCCTCTCGATCTCCTCCTCCAAGCCGGTCTTGACTGACAGGTTGTGGGGCGAGCGATCTCTCTCAGGAGTGTGGCCAGTCATCGTCGCGCAACGGAAGGCTGCTCACGTGATGGCGTGCACGTCGGGGCTCGCAGGCGCGTTGCCCCTCGTATGGTGACGGAGGCAAACGAAAATGCAGACGTTGGCGCCCGGGCGAGACCCTGAGGGGGAAACCGCGCAGCCTCCCGAGCTCCGAGAGGGACTTTGACGACTGTTACCACCCAGCGACTAATTACACGACGACGCTCGTCGGCGAAAACACACCGAGGCGGGCGTCTCAGAGCTCTCCCGCGGGGCGGGTGTCACTTGGGTAACCGTTGAGCCGTGTGTGTGTCTGTCGCCTGTTCCGGAACACGACTCCGCTCGCTGCTTGCGGCTTGAAAGAAACAAAGAAAGAAAACAACAGCGTGAGCTTGGAAAAACGGACAACGTTCGACAGAAAAAAACGAGACACACTCGTTCACAAAGCACTTTGCGTCCAATGTCGGGAGCAGGTCAACGAGGCCAGAGTAAACAAATGCTTTCAAAATGGATGACAAATAGAAATAAGGAGGGGATTTATTCTTCATTCTTCACCGGGTACCAAATAATGACAAAACCCTTCTCAGTTTGTATTGGTGGGTAGAAAAATAATTGCCCTTAAGATCCAATTTCAGACTTCCAAAAAAAAAAAAAAAAAAAAATCACAGCGCAGCGCGAGTAGCACACGAGAAATGATTTGTCACACAATAGGTACAGCGATATGCCAAAATGAATGTAAAGTATGTAGAGTTGGTTGTACCTCTGGGAACTTTGTTAAGTCTGGTTGCGTCCTCACAAATGCATCCCGTCAAGTCCACGTCTGCTTGGAGCACAGAGATTCGAGGCAATAACCGCAATCACGTGACAGCCTCGCCTCCTCCCGCTCGACACCGAGGCAGGAAGGGTGGGAGAGACGCACGTTAAAACGAGAGAGAAATGTACAGAAGCCCTTCGACTTCGCAGCGAGGACACGTGAGGCCCCGCACCTCCATCAGGAAGTCGCCGTCGGCCCGCTCGGGAGTTTTGGAGAAAAGGCCAACGAGCCCTCAAAAGAGTTTTCAGAATTTCAAAATTTATTGAAAACACGTGAACAACTTTGGAGTCGACGTGACCGCGCGGCCGTCGTCGTTGCGCTTTACATTTGGTGACGCTTGCATGCAAAAAGGCGGCGGAAGGGCAAAAAGTTCCAGTAAAAGGTCGTCGCGGAGACGAGAAGGCACAGCGGAGTCCCGACCGACGACCTGCTCCTCGTCGGACACGGAGCAAAAAAAAAACGGAAGCCCCGGGCCGGCGCGTCGTCTCCCGCAAAAATACATAAGCTAGAAAAATACACCGCATATAGAGAGAGGTCGTCGCTTTAGCGTGACCTTACGGCATCTGTACACTGATATGTAAATAAATGGATTGACGCGGGCACGCGTGGATGTTGGGCCTTCTGGAATGATTTGAGGAACGTGTGGAAACCAATGGCAGTAAATTCCAAGTCGATCGTGTAACATTTTATGGAGAGTGCACAGCGCGAGCTGTCGGTAAACATGTGAAATTTAAGAGATTTGAAATAACAGCACGCCGTCTTCCAAAGAGGCAGAGATGCTTTCAATCTTCTTCGAGGATACATTCATTCATTCATTCATTCTTGGGAGAGGATGGAAGGGGGACGGTTCCCAAAAGCGGACGTCGGCAAGTGTCACAATGACGGCGGGCGTCAAAACTCTTCAGACGCGCTTCATCCCTCGGCCCATCAGGCACGCGAAGACCGTCATCACCATTTTGGGCTTGACTTCCACGAGGTCCTCGGGCAGAGCGTAGACCCGGGCTCCGATTTTCCTCGCCATGGAAATGGCGTACCTAAAGAAACACAGGACGGCACACACGGCGCAACGTTTACGCCGTGATCGCCTGCAGTTTTTCCAATTGGCTCTACCGTAGCAACGTGAGGCAAGGAAAAGTCTGTGAACCGCGTTTCACAACCCAGCAAAAAAACAAACGTACTTGGCATTCTCCAGCTTGTCCTCTTCCGAGAGGTGGCCCGTCTTAACCAGGTCGGTGTTGACGCTGCCGGGCTGGATGGCGTCGATCAGCTCGAGTACTGCCAAGCTGTTGCTGATCTCCTTGTCCTAATCCGACCAGAACACAGAAAATCAGTTCGGTGATCGTCCCGACAGTAAAATAGCGCACGAAAGTCTTCAAATTGGATACCTTGAAGCTTGAAATCCTGGTGTTCTTTCCAGCTTCGGTTAATGTTTTGTTGGCCCATCTGACGATGATGTCGTCATTGACCTTCTCTCCGTCACCCAGTTCCTCCAGAACATTAAGCGTGTACCTGCAACACAGTGTCCGCGGTTCTTTATGAAAGACACCGTTTGGAAGCGCAGAACCGTGAACCTCAAAGTTATCTTGCGGTTCTGTTTGCACCTCTTTTGAACTATTCGTTAGTTGTCGTCGTTTGTAGGTGTTGCTGCTTCGTGTGTGTCTTGAAGATTTGTCATTAATTTGTCTCGAGTCCATTCTGGGATTGCGCTTTATCTGCTGACATTAAGCCAGGAGGCAATTGCAATTGCACTTATTGTGTTTGTGCCACTTTTAGAATGCAACTGTTGAACCAAGGAAACCCACTTTGACGCTGTGAGCAATAATATTCTTTTCAGTTCCTCAAAGTAATGTCATCATTAAAAAAGAATACATTTGCGTGTGGCATATTTGATGAGTGTCTTTATCCGTGGCGGTTCTGGAACACATCCCCCCACGAGAAACGTGAAATATCCTTTTGAGATTTCAACAGCGTTGTTGAGCTCAGAGCAGCGGCAACGAGCAACCGAGTCTACAATCGGTGGTCTCCGTTGCTTCAGCGAAAATGTGCGGCGCATCGTCTTCACCTTCTCATTAGCTGCCAGACCACCGCCAGGGTGAGCGTAGCGTTGCCGTCGTTCAAGTCCTGCCCGGCGATGCCGACCAGCGAGAACTTGGCGCCTTTGCCGAGGTCCACGGCGTAGTTGCAGTTCTCCAGCTGGGTCCACACATGAAGACACGTGAGCAGATTTCCAAGCCAAAGTTAAACAAGGAACCAACGTTCACCTTCTTCATGTTGGTTCCGAGCTTGGGGTACGGCGGCTTGTTGACTTTGTTGTTCCAGTCCACCTCCACTTTAATCTTCTCGTAGAGCTGCAGGATGATGATCGCATCTTGCAGGTCCCTGGAAGACGGACGGCGTCGTACATTCATTTGGAGCCAGAAAACATCTCCCTGCCGCCGTGGACGGACGGAGACTTACACGTAGAGATGGTTGACGGTGGGGTTCACGCCGAGGGAGTTCATCCAGTTTCGGAACGTCCGCTCCTCTCGCGTTTCACCTGACGGCAAAGGATGGCGGGATTAACGGGGGCTTTCTGAGACTCACGAGTAAAGCCAACATGATAAGGAGCTCGTTGTCCCGCCTCAAGGGAACAAGCGTTTACAATTCAACCCCAATCACACGTTGCAGCGTTGGTCTCTTTCAGCGCTTCCCAACTCACCTTCCAGCAGGTTCCAGTCAATGTCCTGGTTCTCAGGTTTGGTCAGTGCAGGATATTTGTTGAACAGATTGGCCACAAAGGCCAGATTCAGTTTGGGATTCCCGCTCACGACGTCAGCCGGGGTGACGAACTGTCGACAGCCGAGCCGGTCGGCCTGCTGCAGCATCGCCTCGGCCCGCTTGACGTCGTCCCGCTCCTGCAAAGCGCGCAACGCGTCCCCCGGTCAGAGGCGCCGCTCACGCGTGACCCGAGACGCTCAGCCGCCACTTACGCTGAAGCCCGACATCTTGATGTCGATGGCCGGCTGGCCTTCCTCGGTCCCCTTGGGAGCAATCTGGTTGAGGAGGTGGAAGTAGGCCCGGGAGTCCTGCGTGAGGAACGCCAACAACAAACGACACGCTTGGTGAGTTCACTCATCCGTGTTAAAGATATACTCCTTGACTTTTTACAAATACAACCAAATTTTTAATAATACCCACCACATCCCTTCTTCACAAATTGAACAATAGTGTTCAAATTTTCACTCAACTTCTGATTTCAACTTGATCAGGTCATGATGCATTTAGAACATTTTGCCTCTCTTTTGGGCAAAAGCATAACCACGATGTGGCCGGCAAGAAAATTTGAGCCATCTTGGTTGATAGTCAATCAAGAAACGTGTTTTTGGAACGTGGAAGCAAGCGGAGAACAACGAGCGGCATTTGGCTCCCTTCTGCATTTCAAATACGTGCAGATGAGGTTAAACGAACACTGAATTGTCCGCAGGTCCGAACGGGAACGTAGACGAGTCGTCTACACAATGATTTTCATAAAGCCTTTGAGAGTCACATGAAGAGCGCAGACCTCAGAATGCCGTTTCGCTTCCATATTCATTTGGCCGTCGGCCAAAAAGCACCAGAAGGTTCTGCCGGCAATTGGAGAGCCATTTTAGGAGCCGTGCGAGCGGATATTGCAGGTTTGTGTGCACGCTCACCTTGATGTCGGAGCTGAAATTGTTGATCTTCTGCCAGCCGGCGTTCTCCAGGTGAAAGTTGGCCCAGCGTAGAAGCAGTTCTTCGGGGGACAACTTCATCAAGTCCTCCAGGGTCTCGCCTTCTCTCAGCAGCGCCGCCAAAGCTGTCAAAAGGCGCTCGACCGTCAGAGGTCGGCAAAAGCAGGAGAAAGTCGGGCAGACGCGTTGGGGAGAACCTTCACCTTCATTCCTGCTGAGCTCGATGTCGGCAAACAAACCGATCTTGATGATCTGCCACAGCAGGCCCAGCACCAGATGGGGCTTCCCCGCCTTCAAGTCCAAAGCGCCGATGTTGACGACGTGGCAGCCGATGGCCGAGGCAGAGTTCAGCGCCAAGTTGAGATTCTCCTGTGAGGGTCCGACGGTAGGCTTAAGGCAAGTGTCCAACTTCATTTCACGCCCAAAAAAAAAAAAAAAAATGGTCTCAAATTTGTGGTTTAGATATCGTAATACGCGAGGGGAAAATAGATTTTTGGATAGTTTGACAGTTGGCGGCCGACTTGGTTAGAAGAGCGTCGCCCTCGCAGTTCCGAGGACCGGGGTTCAAATTCCGGGGCCGCCTGTGTGGACTTTGCATGTTCTCTCCGTGCCTGCGTGGCTTTTCTCTGGGTACTCCGCTCCCCAAAAACACGGGATTCATTGGAGACTCTCGAGTTTGCCCAGAACGAAGAATGGGACTGACCTGCACTGTGAAGGGTGTGAGCTTCTTCTTGTTTATTGTCCTCTCGTCGATGGTGTCCGGCACTGATTGATTGATCATTTTGCTGCGTGCGATAACGGGGGGGGGGGAAGAGTCATAGACTAAATCTCCATTTTCAGACGTCGGTATGGATGATAATTTACTTCCATCAAGTCCCTTGGCTTTTTGTTAGCAACTTTATAGTCTTTGACAGCTGTCAAACAAGCTCGAAGCAGGTTTTATGTCACCATTACAAATGGAATTCATAAATGATGGGAAATGACATATTCTGACGTCGGACATTTACAATGCAGATAGAGGGGAAACGCCAGCATGACCGCCACGAAAGTCTCACCAGAGCAAGATCCCGTCGGCTACAGATGTGAACAGAGAGTCTGTGGTGGGGTCCATGGGCAGGACATGTTGGCAGTCGGGGTCTCTTTCCAGAGCACTGTTGATCCACTTGGCGAAAGCGAAACGTTCCTCCTCTATCAGGGCGCAGATGACAAGTCGGGGGGTGTCAATATTTTGTTTCACGTTCCTCCGACAGACGATGGCAAACGTTTTTGACCAGGAAGCTCGTCTTACCAGAGAAGGAGTGTTGCGTTCCTTCGCTCGAGAGCTCCGACGTGCCTCCGATGGCGAGGATGCCTTCTTTCCTGTTGATGGCTTTGCGGAAGGTTTTGGCTATTTCGCTGCCCTTCAACTCGTTCACAATCTAAAACAGGAACAAGGAATACTAGTTACCACTCAAGTAGTTCAAAATGAAATATGCTAAATTTGACACGTAGACCTTCAGAACATTTTTGAGAGCCAAGCTTATTGCTCCTTCCTAACAACCGTTTGCTGGGCCCGCTTTTTGACACCAAGAATAAAATACGTTTGGACGTAAATTAGTCTTGTGATCGAACCAGAGAGCGGCTAGAAAACAATTACTTTGAATCGCTTTCCGCGGAATTTGCCCGGCCACGTTTGTTGCAAGCGTAGACCCGAGCCGTCGTATGTATTATTTTTCCTTTTTGTAATCTTGGTTTTCTTTATCGAGCCAGAGTGACCAAGGTCAGTCTGCAGAGCTGGAATGTTGAATCGTTGGCGTGACAACATTATGAGGCACTCTACTAACAAGGTCGTGAACAATGCACATTTGTTCTGGGGAACGAAAAGACCAAAGAAGCCGATGTCGCAGATTATATTCGCTGTGTATTTTTTGGCTCAGGTTGTCGTCTTCTCGCTAAGCGCGAATTCACGACATCAGCGCAAAATGTCGTTAGCTACATCGAGCAGAAGCAGATTCTCTGAAGAGAGAGACACAAGCCCAACGCTGACTAACTTTCCCAAACGCTGACCAGGCCGGCACGCTCGTTCTCACAACCTCGCTCCAGTTACTGTCTGGATTTATTTCCTATGAATCACTAAAACAGCTCACGTGAGCCGCATCTCAGAAAGCTGATTCAATAAGACGGGAGCTGAACTCCGGGATGTCATGTGACACCTTGTAGCAAATCATTTTCAGACCAATCACGTGAAACGGGATCATTTCCTGTGACACAGTAAAGGCCAGTTAATACCTTAGCGTGCCTTTGTCCATAAGACATAAATATGGCTCCGCAGTTGACCGACTGAACGCGGGTGACGCGCGCCGCAGCGACAAAAATGAGCTTGACATCCGCGCAACTGCGAACACTCCACCGTGATAAACGCTCAGGGTTGGGGGAAGAAACGAGCATTTTAAATGGGCCGCCGTGAGAGCAGCGGCCTACGATGCCCCTCCCGATACAGTCAGAATCATTAAAAGCCGGCAAAAGCCATGAAACATCGACCCAGTTCAAATGTTTTCCCCCTAACGTTCTTTAAGGAAGGCCATCTTTGTCAAACATTAGTTACGGCGCTCCAAACAATTTACAGCTTTATTTCAGGCTGTGTCTTTGGGGAACCTCTCAAGCGTGGAGCGGCAACTCCTGCTGCGGTTCTGCCACGCCACTGAAATTAAATACTGGAGGGCGGGGGGTTAAAAAAAAAAAAAAAAAAACATACCACCACCGTGCTTGCCCTCACTTCCACATTTCCCCGTCTATGTGGAGGCTTTTTCCAGTGCCACTCATGAGGATGAGGGGTTTTCAGGCAACTCGACTTACCGCGATGTACTCGTTGAAGCTGATCTTATTGTCGTGGTTGCGATCGAGTCGGTGGATGATCTCTCGGACCTTGTAACCGGGCTGCGGATGGCCGGTCTCTTTCAGGAGATCGGTCAGTTCGTAATCACTGATGAAGCCGTCGTGGTCCAGATCTAGAGACACGCGACGGCGGTTTCTCAACACAAAACGAGGGGCAATCACGCCGAGAACGACAATGGCACTTTTATTCCTTAACTCACCAATCTTCCCAAAGGTCTCCCTCATTTCCTCCAGCTCCTCTTTTGATATTTTTCCAGACATGTTTCTGTGATTGACCTGAGGTTGGTCAGTCAGCAAAAGTTGGGACTGCAGGAGAAATAAACGAAGAAAAAAAAAAACGTTACCCAAGTCACAAACATCATAAAGTCGCTTTTTACAGCGAGATAACAGAACAACCTCCACACTTCAGGAGGAGACAAACGTCACAGAAAATTGTTACCAGGCTTTTAAAAAGTTCTCTCTCGTTTCATGTTTTGCAAAGAAACCCAAGCAAACTTAAAAATGAAAGATTTCTGGGCCGTCGGAATACAGAAGCGCTGCAGATAAACCCCGTGAAAGGAAACTGGCCAACAGAAGGACTCGAGTCGGCCAAATTCTTTGAAACATTTTATTTTGCTTTCTCAAACTCCTCTCCCAAAATCCCAGAAAATAAGGAATTCCTCCTAGAAGCGGCTTCCCGACTGCAAAAGCCAAAGAACGCCCAGGGGCCTTGTGCAGACGGGGCTCGGCTCGGAGAGGCCGGGCGGGGCGGGACGGGAGCGCCGCCTGTCCGAGGCCAAACCGGTGCGGTGGCATTCCTTGTGCACACAGAGTCTCCCAAAACAAAGATGGAGCTGAAACTGCAGCGCCAATTGCAGATTTTCCAGACAGAAAAAGGGTTCTTGCTTCCCGATTTGAAATCCAGACGGGTGACATCTTGGGTCACGACTAGCGCGCAAAGCTATTTCTGGTTTCTCGGCACCGCAGAGTTGTAGACAATACTTGAATAATGAGAAATGATACAAAGATAACAGTTCAAGGGGATGCATTGTCCCGGATAGCAAGTCAAGGTGGAATATGTTTTTTTTTTTTTTTTGCTGGGTGTGAGTTTCTCTTGGCCAGACAATGGATTTAAAAAAAAAAAAAAAAAAAAAACCTTCAACAAGTCAATACAATTAACGATTTGAATGAAAGATGACTGAACAGCAGCCATGTGGACTCAAGAGATTAGACCTACAATGTTCCAGATAAATCTGCTTCCATTAACAATAAACTATTGGAAAGACATTTGAAATGTAACTCCTTAAAAAAAAAAAAAAAAAAACATTTTCCTGCAAGAGAAGGAAAAAAAAACAAAACCAAACGATTAGGAAAGCAACCGTGTGGCTAAAAATAACCTCTGCCGAAGGATGTGAAATGAGTCTGCGGCCGCAATAAGGGCCGCCCGACACACATTACCTCATTTGCCGGCCCTCGTCACACGCACACCCTCGACAGAGGCCGAGTGGAAACAGAAGGCGGCTTAAGTACGCAGAGCGAGGGTGGGGTGGCGTGGTAGGGGCACAGATGGCGGTGGACAAATGTGAGACGCGACGCTCGGGGCGGAGAAGAAAAGAGCGTTTGTAATTGCCTGACGAAACCACGGACTTAAACTCCAGCCGTCGTATCGGACAGCCGGACTCAACTTTGACCTCTGTTTTCTTTTCACTACATTAACAGCGGCCCACCGCTGACAAATCAATGCATTCTTCATCCCCCCCCCCCTTATGCAAAATAAATAACACATCTCATAAAGGCTTGAATAATTCAACGTACTTAATGTGAATTAATCATTGAAACATATTGTTTTATATCGTGAATATGAGACCAGTGCCGGTTCAGACTTCACTCCAAAGTCACTACCACTGACAGCGCTCCAAAATGGTCCTGGAAACATTTGAAATTGGCATTAAAATAATAATCTTCTCTGCTATTCTTACTGGGTTAAGTAAAACAGTATTTTGTGGCAGATGGATTTTGGATCCCTGCCTTTTCTTCACGATTAGTCCGCGAGAAGCCAGTCGTCACAGGCATGATCCCGCACCACCCAAAAGGTGCTTCCCGCTCCTGCCTTTTTACCAGACTTGCAAATCTTAAAAACGCGAGTCATAGTGCGCGGTCCAATGTTTTGGATGACAAGTGCTTTGCATCAACAGAAAGATCCTCCCTTTCTACCGGTCCTGCATAAAAGCGCTCGAGTAATCGTGCGGAACAGCCTCCATCAGTAGTTTTACTTCAATTTTCTCAGATTAAACAAGACGGAAAAAAAAAAAAAAAAAAAACCAAACAAGATTCAGGAGCTCCAAAAGGCTCGCTGGACTCGTAATCGTATCCGCTGTGAGTATGCGAGACTTCAGCTCTACCTCTATTTTCTGACACTGATGATCTACAACTGGAAACAATAAATGTGTCGAGCTTCTTAGTCATCCAACCACGTGATGCCTTTCAGTGGCGCAACACGAGGACCAAGACTTCTGGTCTTTTCCCTCAGGTTTGGAACTAGAGATGGCTCCGTCGGCCCCATTGAAGACGAGATTTTCATTAAGAGGAGCAAAGCGCCGACACACCCAGCCCCGCCCGCGCATCATCCACGAGGTTACGTAGGAACTGCGAGGCACACAAGTAGACTGGCACCCTTCCCGGGCGTGCTCAAGTTTATCATAAAAGCTTTATGAGAACAGACAGATTCGAACTCTTGTGCAGACGTGAGGCGAACTGACTCACAAGCGTAAAAACGTCCTCTTCCTTTTCACGGTGCGTTGACATTCACTGACAAGACAAGCAAGACAGGCGCAAGAGATCTGACATCACCTGCCGCTCGATGAAAGCGGCCGAAGGCGATCGATCGACAGCTCACTTTGGGACTTGAACAACTTGCTTTGGGAAGGTCACCGTTTCGCAGTCAATGAAAGGATGTAGGCGCGGTGCCGCAAAGCGAGCGCCGCGCTCGCCAGATATCGCTCAGGAATGTTACAGGACAGGTTGGCGACGTTGGAATTGGGCGGCCTTTTCCACGACAGATAATCCGACACGCCTAACAAATCATCAGTGAAATACCATTTTTCAGCCAGCGTGATACTTTGTGAATATCAAGAAAATGTGACTACAGAAACCTTAAAGGGCCACAGACATGAAATGCATGATTTTTAGTATGTTATTCATGAAAAAAAAAAAAAAACAGCAGCCGACATGGACCCGTGCGTTTTTTTTCCCCACCACAAAACACGATTTTGACATATACAGCTTTTTGTCACTCCCGCCATGAAAATCCTCTGGAGGGATGTGTTTTCGAGAGGAAGCAGGAAGTAACGTACGTGGCGGGACCGCCCTCAAGTGGACTCCTTGGGTTTCTATCAGTTTTACCTCCGGGAAGGTAGCTCGTTGTTCCCTCGTGTTAGCCAAAATGCCGACTCGTTGCATCGCTGGACGTTGCTTGAACACTCGGGAGGACGGAGTCACCCTCCAGGGGTTTGCAAGAAACAAGGCCGAGCCTGCCGCCGGCCTTGTCGGCCAGGGTGGCTCACGTCCGCCGGAGAAGTGGGCGTTTATCAGCGCCGCGGGGAGGTGGTTTGGCCCGTGATCCGCACGTCATCTGAATATGGCCCGAAACAACAGGGTAATATCGCCCCGGACACTTCACTGAAATGTTTTCTTTGAAAAGCGATTCTGTGTCTCAAGGGGCGTGTCCTGCAGTAGGGGCCGTAGCACGTTTTCAATGGCGAATGTCCGGCGTGACATCACGGACAGTAAAAGCAGCCAATATGGCGACTACTTGGATGTCGTCAAACAACTTTGCGCATGGATGACGCGCTCATATTTATTTTTTCGTGTATAGGGATGACACTCTACCTTTAAGCTGGCACATAACAAGCAATGGAAAAATTCATTTGAAACTTGGCCTTGCCTGGGTTGTTATCAAGCGCGCTTTAGTGGAAGAACAAAATTGTAGCTACAAGTACAAGAATATCAAGAAAATGTGACGACTGAAGATGTAAAACCACAGCATGTGCTCTGAAAGTCGGTGTCGTACAAAGTGGAGGCACCTGTTTCATTACCGACGCAGCCAGCGGAAAGCCGGCCAACCTGTTCACTTGTGCGAGGGGTGGAACACACACACACACACACACACGCTGTGTCACACCCTCTTGCTTTTCTGGTTTGCCTTGACCAAGGTCACATCCCACCTGCATTTAAAACACACAGCTACCCACGTGCTTTTATGCAAGGGGAGCTTCGCGGAGTGGGAATGCAAACTTAATACCAATAAAAGGCAAAAGCAACAAAAAAATAAAATAAAACCCCACCTTTTCCACTCGTGCCAGTTTAAAAAGGGGAGGCAAAAGTGTGGCGTTCAATTCACACCCAACCTCACCAAGTTTGTTTTTTGCTCAATCACTTAACAAGAAAAAGCTCCATTTCACTTTGTGTCCAGCAGAACTTGCTCACGTTTCCAACCAACTTGGGAGCAATGCACGTTGGAGCATCTGATATGAAATTAATGCACGGGAGAGTGAATCATTGACTGGGATAGTACCGGCTTTATGGAATATTTTTCCAAAAAAAGAAAAAGAGAAAGACATAAAACACATCTGTCATCAGAGGAAGTTGGCGCACATACTCGTTTATTGATTGAAATCTGGCGCGGCTCCCGCAAACACGACTTGTCGTTTTTTAACTGGCGTGTATTTCATACGGCATCTGATGACCAAAGTGGGAGACTTTGGAAACGAGTTCAGCTCAGTCTCCGCGACGCCCTATTGAAAAACTCTTCAAGTCAACCTTGAAGGCAAAAACAGCGCGGCGAGGGGGGAACTTTGGATGTTGGATGAGGAGGATGGAATGGAACGGAAAAGGAAAGGAAAGGAAAGGCGGATCGAGCTAGGCTGCTAGCCGACGACAGAGTCGCCCAAAACGGACACAACCTCCGGGTGAAGAAAGCCGTACTCACTGTCGGTACGCCTGAAAATCCAGACGGAGTCCAGCAGCTCGCGGCGGTGCCCGGTCGTCCACGTCGTGCGCTGCCAACAAGTCTGCCGCTGCCTGAAACGACGACGACGGCTCCTGCTCCTGCTCCTGCTCCTGCTGCTGCTGCGGCGGCGGCGGCGGCGGAGTCGGACTTGTTGTCCCGCCCCGCTGTGGCGTCACCGCCGGCCGTCCTCCGCCGGTCGCCGCTGAGTGCGAGATGCTGTGGCGGCGAGACGCTTTTTACCAACTCGACGTTTTTCGCTGCCGTAAAAGCCGACATACTCGTAACGCTCGACGGCTCCTCTGCTATAAATACAACGTGCCGGTTTAAGTACCACGGGCGCTTCTTAAGGCCAAGCTCGCGGGCTAACCGTGCCCTGGAAATTCCCACTTACCTTTATCGCCTGGCGGACTCAAAAAGCGTTTGACCTCTTTAAGCTCCTGAACCCGAAATGCGTCTTTTGAAATACTCTTTTTGGCTTCCATGTCTTTATTTTCTTGAACTCTTTCAAATATGTGACGTCACGATGACGATTATCGCCTTCATGTAGGTGACGTCACCACCAGACCCCATGAAAAGGAGTACATTTGGGGTTTTGTTTGCTTCAATGTTCAATAGTATTTTAAAAAGAGTGGGTTTTTGTTTTACATTCGGAACTAGTTTTCCACGACGATAAGACGACTGCAAAGTTAAAAATGTAAAACATACGAAAGCAGCACCAGCATGATTTGAACGCATTTCTCATAAGTAATGTCAGTAGTTACGTTTGATTTTTTTTTTTCTTACTTTTTAATGAATTCTTGGATGTTTCTTCGGAAAAAAAATTAATTACCATATGTCCATTATTTTGGAGTTGGCAACCAATACAGCCGGGATTGGCTTCAGCACTCCCGCGACCCTCGTGAGGATGAGCGGCTAACAAAATGGATTGTTGGGGGAAAAATGCATTCATTGGAGACTCAAAATTGCCCCTAGGTGTGATTGTGTGTGCCCTGCGATTGGCCCGGAAAATTGGTGGATGTATAAATAAAATGATAGACATGTATTTAACTTCTATCCAGGAACACCAAAATAAAGAAAACCAAATTTTAGAAAGTGCAGGTTCAAACCATACCATCACCGCGAAGTTATGCGAAGGAATAATAATAATAATAAGAAGAAGAATAAGTTGGTTCACCTGTTTTCTGGCTTTGGTCACGTGACCTCCATCAGCAATATTTTCACTCCAAGCCAGCAGGGGGCGATAAAATGTCAAAACAATGTGCAGGGGAATTCATCAAAAGAAAAGGGAAAAAAAAACAGTCTTGTCTTTTGTTTTTATTGTTGTATTATGCTGCGCTCAAAATAACAACGTTTGTTTTCTGGGTTTTTTTTTTTTTTGCACGTTTGAAAGACAAGGACAAAGCAGAATTCAGATGTTGCTACGATGTTGAGGTAAAAAGCCTAAACCGTTGCGTTGTACGCTTCTAGCAAAAATGGCGAATACTGTGGCTATCTTCGCAACATGCTAAGTTAACCGCAAGGGGCTAGCAGCCACGTTCAAAGCTAAAAAACGCTCAAGTTTCAGAAGAATGACAATATCGGCGCAGTTAGGGGGACGTTCAATACTGCATATGGGTGAATAAGAAACATTTGTTCCTGAACTTGTTTCGCCAGTCGAAATAACAACAATAATCAGATAGTCGTAGTTTGACTTGGTGTAAATGACTATATAAAGGTGGTTCGAAGGAGAAACCCCAACACACCCAACCAGGTTGGCTGAATTTCTCCGAATGAGCCCTCCTGCTCCATTCTCTGTATGTTTACAAACACGACGGTGAAAAGGTACACTGTGGAGAGTAGTGGTTTATCTGCTATGATATGATTTACATTACGATACAAATAACCCCCTTTAAGATTTGTCTCGATTCACGTTTTTTTTTTTTTTTTTTTTTTTTTTTTTTACTTTTTTAATAAACGGCATGATAACACCCCTTTCTCTGTTGGTTGCAGTACTACCACAAACAAACTGAATGTATTGGTCAACAAGCTGCACGAGTACCTGGCCCATTCTACTCATGAAGACGACAATGCCTCAGTCCAGACTGATGGTAACATCACAGGCCATTCATCCTTTGTCGTTAAAATTTGTTGAAATGTTTGACATGTAATTTCAGAAATAACCATCAGGAATGGTGCCGTGGGAAATACCGCTACACCGCCTGCGATGGAGGTAATGGAACACGCCGAACATGTCGTAATTTAACAGTTCCCCGGTGTCTCAATAACAGTCCAAAATGCACAGATGTTAAAAAAAAAAAAAATCCAGCAATTGACTTTAACACAAAATCACCTGTCTGAAGAGTACAGCTTTTCTTACCGTCACGACTGATGGCATAGCTCCTCCATCGTTTACCTATTGTCAAACAGCCCCAGGGTCTGAAGAGAATTGCGATCCCTCGTTTTATTTCTTTTTCAATTAGTGTGCAGACCAGTACATGTGGTGCATGAAGCAGACGTGACTTGGTTGATTAATCTCACATTTGACGGCTGTGCGCACCCCGGAGAACCAACTGTTTGTGTACAAGCAATTCAAAAAGTCCATTTTCCATTGTGCCCGCTTTAAACAAATCAAGCACTGGTGCGCAACATCGTACTTGACAAACTGAGGGTAAAGGTTAATAGGTTAGCTTGATAGATGGAGCGAAATGAATGACCATTGCTAACTCCTGTGATCTAAATGATGGGAAAATGCACAGGCGCTGGGAACAATTGTAACTGCAAACATACAGCAGCTTAAAAGTGTCACTTTGCTGCTTTACAGGTACTCGTGGACACCAAATTCTCCAGAAGGTGAGTTTAGAAGGGAAACTTATCAGCAGCGGAGATGGCCTTTTGGTGGCAGACGATTATCTCTGTCCCAATTTGATTTCAGAAAACCATCTGTTGTTACAAAGCATTCAGGCTTGGATGAGTCTGCAGACTCAAACGACAGCGACAACGTCGAGTTCCCCTTCAGTGCAAACGGTCACCCAGATACCACTTGCCTTCCCAAAGGTGCGTTTCACATTTGCCACGTTGCTTTTACACACCTCTCTGCACATATATTTAATTCACCAGTTTGTTTCTTAGTTCTTCCTGTAAATTGAGACGGTCTATCCCTGCATGCTAAAGCAAGTGTAAAGTTACAAATTCTCCATGTAAATATGACAATGCAATGACGAGATTGCTACGCTTCGTCCAGGCACTGTTTTGGTCACACCCGAGCCTGTAGATAACGGCAGAGATGACTTCAGGGGTCCTGAATTTAGCAGCCGGAAAAGTAACGTGCTGCGGAAAGAATTTTCGAGGAGACGCGGAGGTCAGTCAAGTTCTGGTGGACAATGTTGCACCAAACGTGACGGCAGCATCACAAGCTTTTTTCTTTTCGATGCTGTGGCCTTTTGCAGGCGGTGACCATTTGGAAATTGTCAGTTGCACTGCCTGCGGCCGCCAGGTCAACCATTTCCAGAGAGATTCCCTTATTCGCCACCCAGTTCTCAAAGTACTTATCTGCAAGGTGAGTCCGAAGTGCATACTACCCCCCCCCCATCCCATATTCCTCCATATTTGATCTCTTCGGTCAGTCCTACCACCGAACTTATCAACAATAGCAAATGTTGAGTGACTATAGAATTGAATTCACAGTTATTGAAACTGTGGCTTTCTTCAGCTTCTTCGGTTTCCTCTCACATCCCAAAGACATGAGTATTAGCTTCATTGAAGACTCCAAATAGCTTGTGAGAATTTGACTGCAAATGTTTTTTTTTTTTTTTTTTTTTTTTTAGGGTTAGGGTTAGTTTGTGCTGATCCAGTTGAGGGTTTACCCTGCCTCCTGCCCAAAGATAGCTGGGACGGGCTCCAGCTATCAACTCCCACGACCCTTGTGAGGATAGGTGGCATAGGAATTGGATAGATTAAACGATGGCCATTGAGTGAATGAAGTGCCAAATAAGCAAGCGTATAATGCAGTAACTCGTAAGCCATTTGAATGAGCTGTGTGGCAGCGTTGACCCTCGTGTGTTGAATGTCCATCTATCCATTTTCTTGGCCGCTTATCCTCACGAGGGTCGCGGCGAATGCTGGAGGGTCAACGGGCAGTAGGCGGGGAACACCCTGAACTGGTCGCCAGCCACTCACAGGGCACATAGAGACAAACTGTCGCACTCACAATCATACCTTGGGGAAATTTACAGTGTTCAATCAATGTTGCATGTTTTTGGGATGTTGGAGGAAAGCGGAGGGCCCAGAGAAAACCCATGCAGGCACGGGGAGAACATGCAAAACTCCACATTGAACCCGGGTCCTCGGAACTGTGAGGCCAATGCTTTACCAGCCTTGTTGAACTTGTTGTCATCAAACATTTACATGGAGAGATTTTAAAGATGTATTACATTTTCAGATCGTTTATTTTTTGGGACCATCATTTATTCACGTTTAATGTAAGTTGTCGCTATTTTTTTTTTTTTTTTTTTTTTTTTTTACAGTCATGCTACAAATATTACTCAAGTGATGACATCAGCAAGGATGGAGATGGGATGGATGAGCAGTGCCGGTAAGATTCAAATGATTTTCCTTTGTTAAATTTCAAGCTTACCTTCCTTTCGTTCCTTTCCACAGCTGGTGTGCAGAAGGGGGCAACCTCATCTGCTGTGATTTCTGCAGCAACGCCTTTTGCAAGAAGTGCATCCTGAGAAATTTGGGGCGAAAGGAGCTCTCCGGTATCTTGGAGAGCAAGTGGTACTGCTATGTGTGTAACCCCGAGCCCCTTTTTGGCCTCGTGATGGCTTGTGACAGCATGCTGGAGAACATGGAGCATCTGTGGCAACAGCAACGTAAGAGGAATCGAGCCGAGCCGGAAAAATCGGAACTTTACGGCATGCTGCCTCTACCTCAAATCATTCCCTTGGTTAAATGGGATCACAGTGGCATGGATAGCAGTGTTGTGTTCAACTACAACACTTTAAATGTCTCGAAGGACATGACCGCAAAGGTCAAACATTTGGTGGACTCTGCAAACAACGTCAACACGAGCTTTATCCATTTTATTCGTACTGCGACAAAGAGCAAACAAGGCGTTCGAAGCCTTTACCTGAAGTCCTATTTGACAGTGGTGAAGTCCATGCGAACGTCTCTCGCGGCACTTGAGGAAAGCCTCAAAGAGGAATTCAGCGACTTGGGCGTCTCCGGCTGTTGGGAGGAATTGCTCGACGATAATTTTGTGCCCCAACCTGCTAAAGAAGCAGATCCGGAGATCGCCCGCGATGGAACCTTGAATCAGTTGTCAAAGGTGTCGCGTGTGTATGTCGAGGATGAAGTCCTCACAGATGTCAGGTGCACAAGTGAGGAAGTGGACTCCCGTTTACACATTGCTAAACAGAGTCCGCATATGACGGACCTGCAGTCTCCTCAAAGTGGCGTCAGCATGACCAAAAAGCTGGTGGTCAAACTCACGCCAGTACCTGTGGAGGAGGAGCCCTGCTCAGATACGCCGCTTCTTCCAGTAGACATGGAAGAAGAGCTGTTTCAGGCGAAAGCCGTGTCCACAAACGAAGAGACTTCTGTCGCTAAAAGTAGAATGAGCGTAGACCACCCGGCCGCTTCAGTCCAGCTGGAAGAGGATGTCGGCAATCGGCGCTCTCCCCGTGTGAAAACAACACCGTTGCGCCGTCCCAGCGACGTCAACGGTAAACCGGCTCTGGACACTGCAGACAGCGAGAGCGACTCGGACCCAGAGGTGGCGCCAAGCTCACCGGCCCCCCAAACCACCGAAGAGCAAAGTCTAAGCCAGACCAGAGATGACTCCGACTCGGATGAAATACCTGCAGCGCTTCTCGAGCGAGTAGCTATGACCGAAAGCACCGATGAGCGCCAGAGTGACGACGACGACGAGGACGACGATGGTGGGAGTCAAGCCTCCAACAAAGTGGCCAAGAAGCGTCTCTTCTGGCTCACAAAGAACACACCGATCTCGCCGGAGAGGATTCGTCGCAAACGTAAGATGCTGGACCGTTCACCCGAATCTGATTCCATAGCTAAGAGTCGACGGGAAAGGGGGACGGATACCTCGAGTGATGAACAAGACCCGCAGCGTCAAATGCAGCGCCTGAGGACCCTGAGGTCCTTTGGCAAGTCTCATCTCGTCCAGAGCGAAAGCGAAGGCTGTGCTCGGCAGAAGGGGATCGCCGAGGCCAGAAAGCTCAAGACTCAAGCCTGTCAAGAAGTTATAGAGACCACGTCGTCGTCAAGCGAGGAAGGCGACCACGAGGATGACGCCGGGAGTGATGGCGGCGATCGCAAGAGCAAAGGAGTCACAGACGACGAAGCGTTCCAAGGATCAGCCAGTTTCCAGCAATCATCTGGTAAGTCTGACAATGATATGTGTCCCTTTTTCACTCCGCACTCCCACTCAGTGGTCAAAGCCGCTCGTATGTCTGCGTAGTACATAGTGAATAAGCGTTCTGAGGCGATACGATACGGGTGAGGGGAGCGGCGGTGGCAGGTTTTTGTTTTTGGTCAAGCAGATTGATTGAAAACCTGGAAGATGGCCCTGATGGAAAATGAGGAAAACAAACGTAAAGATGACTGTTTTGATGTGGTTTATCTATGGATTCTGCAAGCAATGTGCAGGATGCATCCAACCCTTTTTCGGGTCACCAGGATTTCCCAGCTAATTTAGGCGAGAAGCAGGGTGTGTACACCCTGGTCTCGTCGTCAGCCAATCGCAGGGCACATAAAGGCAAGCGTTTACACTCACTCTTTTTTTTATTTTTTATTACGCAGGCGATGAGGATCAAGCTGGGCCCACCTGGGCAGCAGGGGATGACGACGACCCTGAAAATAGGTATGGTTCTAAAAGCCTGGAAGTAGAGTGTCTAAAACAGCCAAGGTTTGGGAGAAAGACTGCAAGTCCGAGAAGCAAACCCTGTGCTAAATCCACCGAGTCCGATACCATCAAGAGTCAGTTGCGGTCTTTTCGCACGCGGCCAAAACGTAGCTGCAGTCGAGTGTCGGCAATCAAATACACGTTGAAGTAGAAAAGACAAGAGGTCTGTTTCATTTAGTGTACATAGTGTACAAACCCAATTCCAATCAAGTCGGGACACTGTCTTCAACAAATAATAATGATTTGCAACTCATGTTCAACCTGTATTTAATTGCATACACTACAAAGACCAAGATGTTTCGTGTTTAAACTGATAAACTATTCTTTTGAGCAATTGAACGGGGAACTTTAAATTTTATGGCCGCAACACATTCTGAAAAAGTTGCCACAGGTGGAAAAAAAAGAAAAGAAAAGACAGAAAGTTGCAGAATGCTCATCAAGCACCGGTTTTGGAACGTCCCACGGGAGCGGCAGTCTCATTGGGAACAAGTGAGTGGTGCCATGATTGAAACGGCCTTCCAAAAAAAAAAAAAAAAAAAAAAGGGAAAAATGGGACGAGGGTCACCTCTTTGTCAACAAGTGCGTGAGAAATAGTTGAGCAGTTGAAGGACAATCTTCCTCAACCTACAACTGGAAGGAATTTTGGGATTTGGGATCAGTTTGAAAATGACTCATTTTGTCTTTGTAGTATATTCAATGAAATATAGCTTGAACATGATTTGAAAATCATTATTTGTTGAACACAATGTCTCAACTTCATTGGAATTGGGTCTGTACATAAAGATTTATTCAAATGTATATCTTTATTGCTCCGGGCTTAGAGAAGTAAGACGCTTGCGATTTTTTTTTTTTTTTTTTTTGTCTTAAAGAGGAACTGTCTGTTGCCTTGCAGTCCAAACTTTATGACAGTCTGCATGCTGTGAACGAATTTGACCCGAGTAACAAAGTCCGGCGTGCCGGTCTGGGTCGCTCCGTAGTGAACGGGCATGTGTGCAGCACTTTGAACACATGCAACTGTGACGTACTTTTTACAGGTGAAGTATGAAGTTGAAATCTTGCCTGTGGGGGGGGGTTTCTCCTCAGATTGACTTGAAAAAAGAAATCCAAATCAATTTTTTGAAATTATGAGTTAAAAAAAATCTCAACAAATTACAACATCCTACTTGTGGGCAAATTATTGGCAAGAATAAAACGGTCGTGCTTCACCTTCAACTTCATTGTTATGGTTTTTCTTGCACTGAGTCGTAAATCATAGTTCATCTTTAATTTTAGGTTCTTCCAAATAAGATTTTAAAAATATATATTCCTATTTCACGATGCCTTTGGACGTTTTTATATACATCCACATGATTTCATTCTCAGGGCATTGGCTCTCACGCAAGTAGACTGCTCTGGTTGTCTTTTTTTCACCCCCCTCATCCGCTTTATTTTTGTTCCTTCTGGAACTTCAAGCGCTTTTAGAAGCAACCAGCCGGGCTAACCATAGTGATGGGATGATGTTACGATGGTACCGCAAGGAACGTATTGACAAGCTCCGCAAACTGTGTCGGCACTGTGTTAGACAGTGTTGGTCACTCGATAGTTTATTCGTCAAATCATTGCAGAGGAAACAAAATGGACTTAAGATGGAAAAGCCTACGTGCAGCAAAGCAGACATTAGCCTGTGTAATATTTCAGCGCTAGTCCTTTACTTAAAATATGAACATATAATTGAATAATTCGTTTACTGTGTTGTTCATGAGAAGAGTTCCAGGCTCTAGAAAACTTCTTGGAACGATCCAAGAAATCAGTGGAAGGTGAGGGCAAGCCAAAATCCAACAGCAAAATGCGTAACATGCCTATGCTGTTTGTTTTCTTACGAACATAATTTAGCGTGGCGCTTCCAAACCACACACTTCCTGTATTGGTCTGATTATATATATTTATTTTTTTTTTTTTTCTCTCTCGTAAGAGCCACACACGAACCATTGCACTTGAGTGCTTACCCGCTGCTGTTTTTTTTTTTTTTTTTTTGGGCCCGTGTTTTTCACTGGCTAACCACGAGTTTTGAGGGCCTCTTGTCAGGTGCCTATGCGCGGTTCTGTGTTGAACCAGTTTGTGTTCTGGTAACGAGGTGGTGTGAGTCCAAAATTAATTGTCAGTGTGGTTGGGTTTTGTGTCAACCCCAACACGGAGACCCCTGTTGTCTCCACTGTGGATGTCACAGATGTCTAGAAAATGTTTATCCCGCCTCTGACATCTTCACATGGGAACTTCATGGATTAGTCTGCTGATTTAATGTACGCTTGCACTTCTTGGCTTCTGTTTTCAACCGATGTGTCGTCGACAAAGTTATACCGATCACTTCGATAGGTTCCATAATTCGACAGTAGGAGATAATGGGCCCATCCAACTGTTCCCGTTCACAACCCAGTAGATGAAAACATCAAATGTGTGTTTCCTCTTACATTGGACACGACGGGCTTCCATTTTGGGGTTTACAGGAAACGTCCACACTATTCTTGGCTCATACTATCCGTAGGACCGAAAACTGGCCGGTATCGGAACCCTACAACACAGAGCTGGTAATGTTGTCACCAGCACGCAAGGCGAAAAGACAAAAGGAGAAGCACTTTTGGGAGCCACTCAAACGCTGTGGTTAGCCCAGCTGGCTGTTTGTAAAAAGTGTGTCGCGTTCCAGAAGGAAGGAACAAGGGAAAAAAAAAACCAACAACTGTCCCGAGGCCGCACTCATTTCCTTTGTCCTCTTTGATATTGCGTCGCTGTGTTTTGTTTTTGTTGGCTCATGATTGATCGTGTCTTGGATTACGTTCGAAATTAACGTTGAAACTGAATCTTTGAAACGGCCAAAACTGTTAAATCCCCGACCGTCTTCTATCTTCACGTCTGGGGTCCGGAATTGCTTCATTTTTATTTTATTTTTTTTTAAAGATTTGAAAAAATACTTTTGTGTTTATCGGCCGTTAGTTGATAGCTAGCCACACGTGGGCTAGCGCTTTCTTATCGAGTCTTTGTGGCGAAACTGATTTGAGGCCTGCTCAGATGAAAGGCAAAACCGGAACAGTCCAGTCGTGTCGAATAAATGCCCTGAAAATGACGAGATAAAATCTAAATATAAAGCCCACAAATCTGAAGATCCTCTTTAGATTGCTGCTCTTGCTCTTGCCCCTACTGATTTTCCTTTTGACAGGCTGAGTTTAAATGTGGCCATAAATATAATCTCTTATTGTTCCAGAGGAGCCTTCCCATTGGTTTGTGTCAAACACCGCTGTTGAAAGTTGGTATACGTGGCCAAAGGTCCACTGCAATATCTCTTTGGCATTTGTGATGAACGTAATCTTGTCGTATTTTAAAAAAAAAAAAAAAAAAAAAAAACAACAACAACCCATGAAAACAAGACTGATTCATGCTAATCTTTGTAGACACATATCACGTCTAGTTGTAAAAGATGTGGTTTGTGGTGCATGCCGATTGACTGACTGATTGTTAATTAGTGCAAAGTTTAACCTTTGAGGCGTCAACATCGAGCCTCTGGTATTTGCCACCATAATGAACAATAAATATTATTGTGACATAATACTTTAAAAACTGGTATTTAGTCTCTTTATTTAAGAGCCTTTTGTCACCCCACAAACAGCTCCACCGAAACGGTCCCAGGAAGTGCGGTAGATCACTGGCTAAACAAACGTATCCCTAAATGACCTTTGACTTCCCTTTCCTTGATCGACATGGATGGGAATGGCTTTCGAAATCAGTTGGAATCCCGCCGTGTCATTCAGGTGTTAGTTGAAAGACGAGCGATTGAAAGTACCATCTGTATTGATTGCACCTTTATCTTGGGTTAAATATCTTCGACAGTTACGTATTATGTTTAAAGACAGCCCCGTTGTGACCTCAATTTAGCTTTTATTTTCGCAGTGGCACATATCACTTGATATTTTGGAGCTCCAACGAGCGCTGTCAACAAATGCAGTTCTGTCACTGCAGAGTCGGTCTTCCTAAGCAACTTAGTTTGGTCTTATTCAGGTTAAAAGAAGTCCTTTTATCTGCCGAGGGTTTTGAGATTTCAATTCGCCGCAGACGTACACGAACGCTGTCGCATTACTGCCGCCGTTCGAGGCCCAGCAGGCCCGAGGGACGGTGCAGGCTCACACGGTCCCAAGTGGGAAGACAAAAGCGCTTCTCCCTGTAGAACAAAAAAGAAAAAAGAAAAGGAAACCAAGCAGCGGAAAAGAGTCAGTAGACGTGAGTCAAATGAGCTGGCGGAATTGCAATTTGTGGGTATCGTTTTGGAACATTTTGTATCCGGATTGCGTGCTGTGCCAACACTTTTTTGTTTTTTTTCCTTCCAGTCTAGATTAGTATTTTGTTTGTTTTACCCCACTTTCTATGCACAGATTAACATTACTGCTGACCATTTTCTAAAGCTTAATGCGCAGCATCTGTAAATGGAGGACTTTGACTCGACTGCCTTCCAATTCAGTTGCGCCGCAGACAAAGCAGTCGCAGTTCAGTTCTCCGAAGTTGAGACAATTTGTTTAGAATAAACATCGCAGGTCAGTGCTTCCAAGTCAGAACGTCAATGTTATACATCTGAGAATCGAGAGTGGGCTGTGAAACAACAATCCAATCCAAATTCCGGTAATGTTTAATGACCCCCATGTTTGTTTCTCGTGTTTTTTCTCTCCAGGTTGGATTTTCTGACAGCACAGCAGTGAATGCAGTGCTGTTAGGAAGGCAGTTTTGTAGCCCTCGACTCAGTTGTTGGTCGTTTGTGACAAAGTGACTTTTTTTTTTTTTTTTTTTTTGGATTCGTTAGTAAAATGGTCAGCAAGAATGTGAAGATCACATGGTTTTTGTGTGTGCATATGAAGGCCAAAAGGTGCTCTTTTTTTTTTTTTTTTTTTTTTTGGAATCCGCCCACCTCCGAAGCACTCCCAGTCCTTTTTTGTGGCTCTTAACCCTTTGGATTCACTTCCCCGTCCTCCTAGTGACTCATGTCTCATGTTGATGACTTACTTTTAGATTAGGGCCACGTACACGTATCGGGATTTCTGTGAGATTTTACACGGGGACGGACACTCGAGCTCAAGTCTGGAAGAATTCCCGCTCGCCGCGCGTCGGTATGGGTTGACTTCTCAGTCCAAAGAACACATTGCATCAAAGGTGTCACTCAGAATTCTGCTCCATGTGCCGTATAGAGTAGAGATCCAATGTGCATGAATTCTGACATGTACAGTCTTTATTTATATATGTTGTCATTGTAAATGTTTATTGTACAGTGGACAAAATGGATTTATCCTCCCAGTTCACCAACGGGGAGTTGGACTTAGACAGACCTTCCTCCGTCATTCTGTACAGCTCTTTTTGTACCGAATGTGCACAAAGCAGAAACAGCTGAGGTTTAATCTCACAAATGTGCTTCTGGATGAGACTACACATGCCGCCATCTTGTAAAAAGCCTTCCCAGAGCACTTGAAGCTGTTGGTTAACAAAAGGGATGGGAGACCAATTCTACATTTTTATTTTGTATTTTGTTTTATTTTTGTACTTCTTCTTGGTGTAATAGCCTTGTGTCTTGATACATTTGTCAATACAGTATCGTGTACTGAGGGGTAATAGGTTCAAGAACAGTGGAGGGGGGAGGGTGATGTAATAAAAACAGAACAATGCTGCTCTTACAGGGGGGGCGGGGGGGGGACACACTAAGTATGTCTTGTGTGTTTGTTGGTGGCATATGTGCGTACAACTTGCTTGCTCTAATAAATGTTTGCTCCTTAAAATGTCTGATCGGTGTTTTTCTGCTTTCACTTGCCAAGCTCATTGAGTTCACCTTCCCAGCTTTGTGTTCTCAATTGGATGTTTTGAGTTGTTTGGCTTTCACAGACTTACAAAAGGTTTGCCATTGGAATGGAAGTTTGTCTTTGTCGCAGGTCCTTTCCGGCTAACCGGTCGTAACCACTTACTTAACCTGATAGCATTTTTGCCCTGCAATATTTAATCATCCAGCTGAAGCTGGCGTTACTGATCATGAAATGAACTTGAGGTACCTTGTGCTTCTCTTCTACTTTTTAAAAGAATCGCTAAGAATATACTTTTGGCCCAAATCAATGCCAACTTCTCATCGCTCGATGAGTTGTCATCAGATGCGGAAACACAGGACGACGAGTCGTCGTCTGAGGCTGAAATGGAATTTAAACAAGTCAGCGAAGAATCCGGACGAGAGGAAAACGGTGAGTGTGCCCGCTCTGCCGAGTCTTGTGCATCTTTTTCAAATAAGCACAAGTGGCGTAGGTTTGTTGAAAATGTCTCCTGGGAGTCGAAACCGCTCCGCGCTTACGTCGTCGTGCAAATGTCTGCCCGCAGGGGGGAACCTGTCCTCGTCGTCTGCCGACGCTGACGTGGATGAGCCCAACCGGAAGCGGCACCGCTTGCTGCGCCACAAACTCACTTTGGACGAGGAAACAGGAAGTGACAAGGCGGCATCGGGAAACCGAGTCGCAAAGGCAGACAAGAAGAGAGTCGTACGCCAGCCGCTTAGCAGTAAGGAAACCTCATATGTGAAGCGCTGCCTTTCTGTATCCTCTTGGAATTTTCTCAACGTGACGCCGCTTTATGTCCAGCTGACGACGAGAGCGGAGAAACTGACATTAGCTCGTCGGGGCTGGCGGAACTTGGAATGTGCGAGGAGCTGAGTGGATCCGAGGAGGAAGAGAAGCTCGAAAGGTACAAAAGGAAATCAAAACATTAATTCCACTTTCTTTTGAACAAGGCAAAAAGGTTGATGACTTCCTCAGCCTCTCCGTTATCATCCCCATTTATGTCAAATTGAGTTCCTTTTATTTGTTACGTGAAGCGGCCGCGAGTTGTCCTGCCGCATATTTCGTCTTCTCGTGCTCTGAACGACTTGATTATCTGTGTCACGATGAAGGCGATGACCTGTAGTTTGAAAAGATGCATTTTAAATCCTGGAAATTTTTGACACCTTTCCTATTGTTTGTGGAAAATACGGGTAACCAAATATTTAAGTCTTCACTATTGTTCAATTACTATTGTTGAATTGAAGAGGATTTTTTGGGGTGGGGGGGCTTGTAATATCTATTAAATTTTTTTTTTTTTTTTGCCAAAACAAAGAGAACAAGTCCATTTATCAACAAAAATAATGCAGACCCCCTTTAATTGCATTAGTGTACCACAGGAACTGAGTTGGGCCAAATTTGGCCCCAGCGCCTTGATTTGAACACCTGTAGATTAGCCATTCATGAGTGAAAAATGCACACCAGAAATGTAGGTGCGGATGCAATAGTTGTCCAAAAGCTCCCAAGATATGAATTCCCAATTCCATACTCCATTCCATGCCATGTTCACACATGTATATTTATGTCTGTGTAGTGTACATCTCGCTATGGAGCTCTTTGTGTGGCATTTGCATGTCATTTTTATTTTTTTTATCCGAGTATTCTTTGACTTCCTCCCACATTCCAAAATGACAGACGTCCGCTGAAACGAACCCTAAATTGTCGCCTTGGGCGTGAATGTGATTGTAAATGGCTGTGTGTGTCCTGTGATTGCTTGGAAACCAGTCCGGAGTGAACCGAGTCAAAGACTCTTCTGGCAAAATGGAAATGAAAGGAAAGGAACTGGCTCTGTATCCCTTTGTTCTTTTCTTGCTCCAGTCCACCCCTTAAAGTCAAGCAAGAAGCCCCTCCGTTCGTAAACCGGACACCCGTGACCTGCATTTTGCTGTCCGACACCAGCAGTGAGGAGGTGACCGTAGCAATGACCGCTCAACATTCGCTACTTGGCAAGAAGAAGTTTCACGTTTTTCTTTTCACATCATTCAACCCGCATTGGGGCAGAGCGAGCGAGACGTTGCGCAGGGTGAGCTGAGCGGCAGTCAGGGCACGCCCAAAGGACGCAAGAAGATCCGCAAAATTATCCAAGACGACAATCTCCGGTCGGAGACCCAGCAGGCGCTGCGAGAGGAGGAGGAGCGATGCAAACGACTGGCAAGTCGGGAGGAGCTGATGGAGGACCGGCGAGAGGTAGCGCGCACACACGCGCACGAGCCATTTTGTTTTAGTCAAGACTGACTGCCCAGCATTGCTTTGCAGACACTTGTCGCGGATCAGTCTCAAGAGTCTGTCACGACCAAGCTGGTTCTGGATCAGGATGAGCAGACCAGGACACCTCTAGTCCAGGTGCACAGGAACTTAGTGACCCACCTCAAGCCTCACCAAGTAGATGGTCAGTGTGCCCATTTCAGTTGTGGTTCTTCACACATTATTTCGGTTTTATTCCTAAAGAGGCAATTTCATATTGTTGTAAGCAACTGGAACATTACGCACAGGTTAAACAATAGCACGGCTCTAAAATAAAAACGCCGCTGAGGATAAGCAGTTGAGAAAATGGATGACTGGTGTTATACGCTACACATTACGCCACGTCATCGCGAGGCAACCCACGGCCCCTTGTGGCACGTTTGGAATGTCTTCCAAAGGTATGCAAATACTGTACTGTAACTTTAAAAGGTGCGCCCACTCTGCGGAGCTTTTCAATCGCCAAACCATGTGCCGCAGGTATAAAACGCACGTACCGTTGTGTTGCGAAATAAGATATTCGCACCAAAATGCGTGTGTTGGCGTGGGTGCATCCCATCAATCGCTACTTCCTCAATTATGCTCTTATTTTGAACAGACAAATTGCAGCCAAAGTGATCAATACAACGGAACGCTTAAAAATACTCAAACACACGCAACGGGTAATACTAACGGGGCATTTACGTTATATTAATATACGGTGGTACCTCTATTTCCAAAATTAATTCGTTCTGGAAGTTGTTACGTAACGTTTTTCCCATGCTTTTTACATTAACAGCCTAATCCATTCCAAAGCTCCCCACCAAAAAAAGTACATAAGAATAATCATCGTTTACCTTTGGCGTCGGGCGACTATGTGAAGAGAAGCGAAAGGCATCGCGGGGGAAGGAGGAAGGGGCAACCGGTTGGCAGCCGAGAGAAAGCATACCAACGTATGCAGGCACACAACTTCATTCCACTAAAGTTTGTTGGGGGGCCCGTGGTGAGAAATGATGAATAAACCTGCAAAAAAAAAAAAACACAAACAAAAGACTTCACCAATGTGCGCTAGTTTGTGACAAAACGTGTGAAAGTGCTTGTGTGCGATTTGCTCAAGTGTCCAAGGGAAACTAAAAGGATCATGGGTAAAGATTGACGTCCTTCCTAGCCAACGGGATGGCAGGAAGATCCTACGGCGATAGCCAATGGGAGAGCAGCTCTTATCGCGCCACGTAAACCAAGATACAGGATGTTTGCGTTCGGTTGAAGTTGGAGGCTGCGACTTTTTTTTGCCTCTCGTATCTGAAATTTTCCTTCATAACAAGAGACAATATTTTTTGAAGAGACCTTTCGTAACCTGAATTTTTACTTACTAGAGACGTTTGTAAGTAGAGGTACCACCGTATACAGTATGCACCGTAATTTCTTGTGTATAATGCATTTAAACAACGCATAATTTTGCTTCTACTCGTGTGATCAAAGCGTGTAGTATTCTCTTTATTTTGTGTGTGTGTGTCCGTGTGTGTCCCCCCCGCATATTTTTTTCTGAAGTTAAGCACTGTTTGACTTGTTTCTCTCTGTCCTCGTCAACAGGAGTCCAGTTCATCTGGGACAACTGCTGCGAGTCTGTGAAAAAGACCAACTCCTCTCCGGGATCAGGTTGCATCCTGGCCCACTGTATGGGCCTGGGGAAGACTCTGCAGGTAGGCGGAGACGGCGCCGTTCAAGTAAAGTGCAGGACCAATACAGTACAGCGGCGCCTCTACTTACGAACGTCTCTCGTCGCGAAAAAATCCGGTTCCGAAACGCCTCTTCGGGAAAAACATTGTATATTGAAATGAATATTGCATTATATGTAAAAGGCAAAACTAGGCGCTGGATTGGCAGCCCCCAAATTCCACCGGACGTTTGTGTGGCGCGATAGAGCTGCTCTCCCATTGGCCGTAGCATCTTCCTGACATCCAATTGGCTGGGGGGGGGGACGTCTAAATTTACCCACGATGCTTTGCGATGACATACATTTCAAACTACGGTTGGTAGGTCTTTTTTTTTTTTTTTTTTTTTTTTTACAAAATGTTTTTACTCCGCGTCCAGCACACAGTGCCGCCATTTTCTTGTAAGTTGCCGTTAATTCAGGTTTCTCTCGCAAGCATGACGAAATCAAAATTCATGAAGGAAGGCTGCGTCCAAAAATCACAAAACGATGTCAAAAATGGGACATGGCAAAACGTACCTTGACTTGATTTGGCTCCGTAACGCTATGACGTGGGACGAGGCAGTTAGGCTAGCTGACGCCCGTCAACACACGCGACAAGTGCCATCACGCAACGTCTGTGCTTCGGCGTATGCGCACGCGTGGCCCTGGAGAACAACGCCCCCCTCGCATATTTATGACGTGGTGGAAAAAAATGTGAGGGAGTGACGGCAGGAATTTTTAGGATCAGTCCACCTTATGTACGTACGTTGAATGCGTATTTTTGGCAGGGAACTTGGAACGGATTAGGTTATTAACACGTTAAAAAAAAAAAACCCAAACGTCACATCACTAAACAACTTCCAGAACAAAATTTTGTAAGCAGAGGTACCACTGTGTCTTTTTTTTTGTCAGTTTAAACCTTAATCTGGCAGTTTGAGATTAAAAGTAGATGACGTTTCAAGCTATAAATATTTTGTACGTCCCTGTACTTATTTTGAGGTGGTTACCTTCCTGCACACGGTGTTGTGGTCGCAAATCCTACATTTTAAAACGGCCTTGGTCGTGTGTCCGCTCAACACCGTCCTCAACTGGGTTAGCGAGTTCAACAAATGGCAGAAAGACTTGGGCCAAGATAAACTCAAGGTAGGAGAGTGACGACGCACATTTCAACAGAATAAAGAGTAGACGTGTCCTCACGGTTATCACTGATACAAATACGTGACAGGTTACCGAGCTGGCCACTAAAAAGAATCTTGCTGACCGATTCCGAGCTCTGCAGGCTTGGAACAGTACCGGAGGTGTGATGATTATGGGCTACGAGATGTTCCGAAACCTCTCGCTATCCCCGAAAGTGAATAGGAGTGACTTGAAGAAGGCGTTGAAGACTCTACTGGTGGATCCAGGTAGTGTACAAGGCATCTGTCAGATTACTTGAATGTTGGTTTGTTTTTTTTTTTTTTTTTTTTTTTTGAGGGTGTTTTGGCAATTTGGTGACGGTCAGGTCCAGACTTTGTGGTATGCGACGAGGGGCACATTCTGCGCAACGAGAACTCCAACATTTCCAAAGCCATGGGTGCCGTCAAGACGCGGCGGAGAGTCGTGCTGACCGGCACGCCGTTGCAAAACAACCTCGTCGAGTGTAAGTAAATCCAACCGCCGTCTTCGTCTGACCTGGCTCAACCGGTCCTTTTGCTTTGCGGGTTCTGTTGTCCATGTATTCCACCGTTTGACAAAATGTACCTGATTATTCTTTCTTATTTCTGGGAATGTTGATGTGAGTTAATGCTTGGGCACGCTGGGTTTGGTGTTAGAAGATGTGAAGGGGCCTGGGGGGAGCAACACTTTGAATAATGTCAATATAATTCGCTTTTTCTATAGTCCAAATGAGATTTGACTTTCCGGAGCGCAAGCTTGACATCCGTTTCCTATCGGCCGTGCAGACCACTGCATGGTCAACTTCATCAAAAGGAACCTTCTGGGCTCACTGGGGGAATTCCGCAACCGCTTCGTCAACCCCATACAGAACGGCCAGTGCGCCGACTCCACGCCCAAAGATGTCCGGATCATGAAGAGGCGGGCGCACGTCCTCCACGCCATGCTGTCCGGATGTGTGCAAGTAGGAATTTGTCTGAATTCATCATTATCTTTGACTCTTGCCCCAGTAGCCACAAAACCACTTTTTACTTTTAAGAGGAGGGATTACTCTGAGCTGACTGAGTTTCTACCTCCCAAGTACGAGTACGTGGTGGCAGTTCGACTGTCACCTCTTCAATATAAGTTGTACACTCACTACCTGCAGCACGTCAGTGGTAAGTAGAAAAATGTCCCCGATTGACGCCTGTCCTCGAAATGTACTTTCTGCCATAATCGCATCCCTGAAATCATCTCATCACAATCAAAGAATCAAACGGGAATGGCTTATTTTCATCATAGCTGCCGACCGGGTTCCAATTTTGGTCGCACATGCTAATTCCCGCACGCAATCCTCTCAGAACCCGACAAAAGATCTGCGCACCTAAGTCGGGGGGGGGGGGGGGCTAAATGTGTCGACGTATCCGTCGGCGCCGAGCACGGCTTCGCCCGGGCCGGCTCACGCGTTGTTAGTTAGAAGTGATCCGCATATCATCGAAATATGGCTCGAAACGACAGGGTAATATTGCCCCGGTCGCCTGACTCGGTTGTGACCTCTTCTTCTTTGAAAAGAGCTTCCGTGTCCCGTAGGAGGTGGCGCAGCCTGTTTTCAATGGCGAATGTCGCGGTGTGACGTCACGGACGGACTTGGATGACGCGCTCTCCGCTCGTATTTATGGACGTTGAAGAGAATTACGTCATATGTATTTTTCGTGACAATTTCTATTTGAAAACGTTTCTAGGGATGACACTTGGCCTTTTAATTGACCTCTGCAGATCTTGCGTTGTGATCGCCATTGAAGCACTTCCTCCAAATTCCATATGTTCATCTGAGGCATGTTTTTTTTTGTCCTCAGGCTTCGGTAGCGTGATTGGCACCGCAAAAGTCAAGATCGGAGCAAACCTGTTCAAGGACTTTCAAGCCCTGAGCCGCATTTGGACTCATCCTTGGTGCCTTCAACTCAGCTACAAAGCCAAAGCACAAACGCTCAAAGTGGGGGGAAAAAAAAACACGACTCTCAATGATGCAACAATTTTGGATGAAATTTCAAGACTTACCGTAAATATTTTTGTTTGTTTGTTTTTCAGGGAAAGAAGAATCATCTCGTAATTCCAGACATGGGAAGGTAATACCAAGTGAATTTACCCGCAAACGCTGCCAATACCGTATTCCAAATTATGACCATATCGCAGCCATTTTATGTCAGATACAGTGAACATATTTGTGCTTGGGACTTGGCCTATTCCTTTTTTTTTTTTTTTTTTTTGAGGACTTATCCTCTGAAAAAAAAAAAAAAAAAAAAACGTTTTTGTGCACCATCTGTTGGCAGCTTGATGGCCAGTAAGTATGTTGAAATGAAGTGAGGAGTTTCATTTGGACATTCAGGCTTTGCAGTCCTCTTTCTATATTTGGAACATCACGTGAAGTAAGACGGCAACGGGTACACTCAGGCTCTCTTCCCGAGTTCCGAAGAAGTATTTGGACATGTTTTTTTTTTTCCTGAACGTGGAAGTTGTTTGCGTGTATTCCTTCTTACAAACCTTTGTAAGCGGACATTCTTTAATTTTGGCGCCGATGGTTCCGAACCTCTCTGAAAATTTCTCTTTCGACTTCCTACATGAGCATAAAATGCCCGAATGTTTTAATGAAAGTCCAAAAGGAGAAGAAACGCCAACGTCGTGTATGTCAGTGACAGCTGCATGATGTCCGGGTTCAGCCCGGGTCTCTCCGCTCACAAGAAGTTCTGAGCGGACGCACCGAAAAAGGTGACCTTGGCGTGCTTGCGAGACGCCGAGCAGTCATTGACGGTCCGACGGCCTCAAATATCAGACCAAGTCCGTCGAAGTGGACCCGTTCCATCGCTTGCGGGTGTCGCAGCAGGGACGGAGGCGGGCGCCTTCGTTGGTGAGGGTTAGTTCATTATTTGGCAAGTTTTTGACGCTCCCGGTGCCAGCAATTCACGTAGCAGAAAAAAAAAAAAGTCTGCGTCTTGCTTTTGACCATTTGGCGGGCCAAGTTGAATCTCGCCGCTCTGCAGTCGACGTCGCCACCTTTGGCGGACCGGGGTGAGATTGCGGCCGACAAACCCCCGTTCAGGCCGCGCCCGCAATCTGCAAAAAGTGTTTGGATTTTTTTTGTAGCCCCTCACGCTTCAAACGGATTGAATTTGATATCAACACATTTGTAAGCGAAGCACGGCATTGCGGCGGAACGCCAGATGGAACTTTTTGACTTTTGTCGATTCTTTGAAAGCAGCCCTTCAGTTTCCGGCGGTGGAGCGAGCAACAGCGCCGCCGACGGTCCCCTCCCCGTCGCCGACGCCGCGTCAAAACGTACTGAGGTTCTCTTTGCGTCCGAGCGGTCGCACCCGATTTGTGGCTTCTGACCATTTTGATACCGTTCAGACCCGCGCTGGTTCAAAGACATGCTGTCTCCGCACGACGCCAAGGTCGTGGAGCACTCGGGCAAGTTGGTGCTCTTATTTGAAATCCTGAGGATGGCCGAAGAGTGGAACGACAAAGTGTACGCCTCCTTTCTCGCTGATCAATCTCATCACTTTTCCTCCGTGCAAAGCGATTCCATTTTTCTTTTCTGTTCTTTGCTCAGACTTGTGTTCAGTCAGTCTTTGATCTCGTTGAACCTGATTGAGGATTTCCTGGCGACGTCTCCGCAGAGAAGAAAGGACTCTTCCAAAGGTATTGTCGTTCGAAACAAAGCGAGTACAAAACATAGGCGCGAGGAGACTTTTCGGCACGGGGGAGCGAGCGCTCAGACCGTCACGCCGGCGTGCTGCTGGCTCCAAACCCATTCGTTTGTTTTGGGATGTGCGGAACGGATCGATTTGAATCTTTTATCCAATTCAACGAGTTAAATGCTTTGGATACAAAAGTCAATTGAATTCAATGTGAAAGTGGTAAGTCTCGGTCCTACGCTACTTCTTTCGGCGTCTCCGATATGAACGCTCGTGTTTGTTCAAGAAGGCCTTCTGTTTCCACGCAGCGGGAAGATGGATTAAAAACTTGGATTACTATCGTCTGGATGGCTCCACCGCGGCTGCGTTGCGGACCAAATGGGCAAATTGTTTCAATAACGCCGCCAACGCACGGTACGGCAGATATTGATTGCTTCTTCACCGACATTGAAGACGAGAGCAAATTTGATGTCTTCTCTCCCCCGTAGCGGTCGCTTGTTTCTCATTTCAACAAGGGCCGGCTCGCTGGGCATCAACCTGGTGTCCGCCAACAGAGTGATCATCTTTGACGCCTCGTGGAACCCATCCCACGACATTCAGAGCGTCTACAGGGTCTACCGCTTCGGCCAGGTCAAGCAGGTCTTCGTGTATCGCTTCTTGGCGCAGGTAAGATTCACCTGCTTTCATGTGTTCAGGACTCAAAACCACTGAGTTAGGGTTTCAAAATCTTTGTTCTGGCGAGAACCCGAGCTGCGGCATTCCGAACGAATTGCAGTCGTTTCATGCTAGCTTGGGGGGAATCCGGTCAGGAGACCGTTACAATGGTCGAGTCTCCTTCAGATAAAAGCGTGGATGAGTTTTTTTTCTTTTCCCCCTGGTCTGCTTGACACGTGCAAGCCTTCACTCGAGATATGTTCTTCAGATGGTACTAAAAGGCACTTTTAGTCATGAATTGGATACGACTGTTGAAGGTCACCCGTCAGAACACCAAAGTTTCGGACTTGGTCCTTGTTTTTGAAAGAGTTTGTGTAAATGAAAGAAAAACCCGCACTGGTCATAGAAAGAACTTCAATGGGGGGGGATGGACGTTGCTTTTGCATGGTGGTTCAACAAAAGGATTTCACAAAAACAACAAAAACCTTTGCGAAACAGGCCCGACCAAACAATTTTGCCCGTGTTCGTAGCTCCTTCCTTTGTGTTTATGGTGAAGAATTGACCCGCTGCCGTTGGCACGGCTAACACGACTTGACGATTGTGTGAACGCGAGATGCTTTACGCTTCGCCGTCATCTGTTTTCCATCGTGTTTGTTTACGCTGACGTGCAGGGCACAATGGAGGAAAAGATCTACGACCGGCAGGTGACAAAGCAGTCGTTGTCCTATCGAGTTGTGGATCGGCAGCAGATCGAGAGACACTTCACCCTGTCGGAGCTCACGGAACTTTACACGTTCGAGCCGGACTTGTCGGACGAGCCTCAGTCCAAGAAAAACAAGAGGAAAACCTCGGACTTGCCAAAGGTTCGCACAATTTTAACATCTTCCCCCCTCCCCCCCTTTTTATTTTATTTTTTTTTCCCCGTTTTCTTTGTTGACTCCACATAATAACGCCGCATCCGCATTTGTTGTTTTTAGGATCCGGTTCTGGCAATCCTCCTGGAGAAGTGCAAATACCACATCGTCGGCTACCACGAACACGCGTCCCTGCTGGACCATAAACAAGAGGAGGAGCTCACCGAAGCAGAACGCAAAGACGCCTGGGCCGAGTATCAGGCTGAGGTAACGACCCGGCGGGCGGCTTAAGCGTCCGTCCGTCCGTCCGTCCGTCCGCTATCATAATGAACGTTTCCACGTCTTAGTCCCACCCAGTCAGCGCCCCAGTGAAAATCAAGCCGGAAACCTTGAACTTGAGGACCAACGAAGAGCTGGTGGTAAATATTGCCGGCCGGACTTCCTCTTTTGCGCGTGGCTCGACCCCGACAAATGCCCTTTGCAGGACTTGCTGAACACGAGCAGAGCGAAATTAGCCGCCTCCTTCCAGGCCGTGCAGGCCATGTCGTCGCACCCTCTTAACGAATACATGCTGCATGTGGTGAGTCGGTCACAAAAACAACTTTGTGTTCAATCCGGTCTGCACCGCGCTCGCTTAGCATATTCGTTGGCGGGCCTTCGTTTAGGACGAACCCAAGCGATTCCCCATCAGTAGAGAACATGAAGGAAGCAAATAGAATCGATGCCGTGTTGAACACGTTGAACTCCAAGGTGTTTGTTGTACCGTGCAGATGAGCAAGGGGAGCAAGGGCGACCTAGGCGGGCTCCAAAAGGTTTTTTTTTTTTCCACGCGCCCGCAGCTCGGATTCCAGCTCGAGCGTGACGCGACACGTCTCCTTCTGTTCAAGGGGCGGCAGAATCCCCAACTGCCCAGCGACCGGGTCAGGTTGAAGGCCCTTCGGTGGAAACAAATCGACACCAAGGAGCTGGAGCGCAGGAAGGCTTTTTACGCCGAAGTTCTTGAAGAGCAGCGAACGGTAAGTTCAAGCGCCACCGCGTGACAGAATATGACCAACGAACGGCCGCCGCGCTTGCCTTCCAGCTGACGCTGCACATCCAGAGCATTTTGAGCGGGCGACGCATGCAAGAGATGCAGGGGGCCCACACGTCAGACGGAAAGCCGCAAACGGCGACAAATTAAGGGACGGACTGGTCGCTTCACCTCTTTTCTTCCACAATAAGCACTTTAAAATTTCATCCGTGTGATGATTTCCGCTGAGAATGCGATCTGCCTTCATCAATCAAGCGATCCTAGTTCGTAATGTATTGTAGGGAGTAATAATTAGAATCGCATCGGAATCAGTGTCAGTCTTTGTCTTTCTCACAGTGAGCAGGACGGGGACGTAACGCCAATACTGTTCTATTTAAATGCATCTTATGTTTGCCTCTTGTTTTTATACATCCTTCAAGAATCAATAAAACACAAGAAATCATGCAGAGATAACTTTGAGATTACTTAATGCGATACAAGAAACAAAGGAAAAAGGCACACACTCAATGAACTGCAAAATAGGCTCGCTGCTTCTTTTCAACCTCCGCGTATGACCAATATGACATCAAAACGCCGTTGAGGCATTCATAAACTGATTTGAGATTTTGGGGAATTTTGACTTCATGCAAAGCGGTTTGGCTCATCAGTACTTCTACTTTGTTTCCTCTCGATTTGTGGAATAACGCAACGAAAATGTGCAACCCCAAAAAGGTGTTGATTGCCAATAGACGCCACAAGGTGGCAGCAAAGCACTACTTTTGTTTCAATTCAACTCTTGGGTTCACTTTGACCAAGATGACCTTAGTTCAGGGACTCAGTGCTGGAGTATACTGGAGTACTATAGTCACATTTATTCAACATTGCTATTTTACACAAACAATAACAAAAGTAGGCTGGAGACTTTCAGTGACTGCTTTCATTTCCGGATGTTTGAGGTCCTCACCCAAAATTTAAAAAAAAAAAAAATATATATATATATATATATATATATATATATATATAAAAAGTCTGAAGTGTTTGTGGTCCCTGCAGAGAGAGAGGAGGGGGGGGGGGGGGGCACCTCAAGCTGCAAATGTTGTTGGAGCTGCCGCACGCTCGGCCATCTGTCAGCGTCCCGTGTCCAAGTCCCTCATGTAGTCCTGCAGGGCCTGAAGTCTGGCGTCGATCTCCAACAGCTCGGCGCCCGTGTCCATGGAGCGCTCTGATGAAAAAGGCCCACACTTCAACCTTAAATCCGCCGTCAGACAAACGGACCAGACGGGACGACTGATTTGAATGACTACGCAAAGTGTCTGCATCCGTTTGGGCACGTGAAAAAGCTTTTTGTTCGTAATAATAATAATCTGATGTGCCAATGCCCCACTTCGCTTCCTTCAAATGAATGAAATTGATGGCGTTGAGAAATGCGGAAAGGTGACTCTCTCTACCTCTGTCCTTGGTCCTGTATGTCGGGGTGCTGCTCAAGGGCTTCCGGGCCAACAGGCTTCCTCGGGACTGTTGACGGTTTCGGACACGTTGACCACTGTGCTGTGCGGGTTTCACGTCACCGATGAGGATTAAGAGACACGAACGAGGCCTCACTCACCACGCTGGGGCCGTTCGACGTCTGTTTCCTTCCCCTGTCAGATGAGATGATGAGAAGACGCAGCGGGCTCAACGCAAAACGGGAAAGTTCACCTGCGCAGTGCCTTGCTCGTTTCCTCCGGATCGGCCAAGGAGCTCTCCGAGGAGTTCCTGCTCCCCCGCCGCTCCACGGACAAACTTCGACCTCGACTGCCGGAGCCACTCAACTGCGGGCAAATCTCTCTGGAGCGGGAACGCCCTCGCTCGGGCGCCACCGCCAAGTCTCGCCGCACCTTTAACTGTCTGACGACACGCCAATGAACAATCATCACCATCCTCATCCTCATCCTCGGAAATACAGAAACTCGCTGTCAATTTCACATTTTGGAGGGAAAGCTACTTTTTGAGTTCAGATTCTCTCAGCCGGCGCTGTCGGTCCTGGACGTAAGCGGTCGGGTCGAAGCGAGCCGCTCGCGACCCTGCGAGTGAGGAAGCGCGTTGTAATCATGAGACACTTGAAAAATAATTCCATAAGATAAGAATGTTGAAACATTTGTGGTTTGGATTTGAACACAAACAAAGTGAAATCAACGTCTTGGGGCAAAGCTCCTACCAGCGGGCGACGGCGACGACCTCCGCGGCCCCGCGGAGTCGGCCCGTCGTCCTCTTTCCGCTCTGCGCTCTCTGGATCCCGAGCGCCCCCTGACTGCGTCGCGGAGGCGGCAGATCTCCCCGCGTCCGGACACGGGCGTCCCTTTGCTTCGGGTGCGAGGCGACCGGGGAAGATTCAGAAATGTCAACGGCGACCTGCGCGTTTGCTATCTGGGCCTTTCGGTGAGGATTTGCCCGACTTGAAGCCTTTGCTGTCGCGCCACAATTACACAAACGCACAATATGGCAGGCAAAATCTAAACTCAAATATACATAACAAATTGGAATATGAATAAAAGAATCTACAATCCTATGCACGAGGGATGCCCGTCGCTTTTTCTTATTGAGGTTTTGTTCCAGCCATCTAACCAGAGGATGAATTTGAAACGGGGGAAAAAACAACTCAACGCAGTTGAAGTTGCACGGGCCCAACCTCTGCAGACAACATTGACGACAAGGCAACTTGTAAACGCAGGTCGGCGCAAGAAAGTCTCGCCGACCCTGAGCGGAAAGAAGCGAAACATTTCATCTCGCCTCGCTGACCCTCTGCGGAGAAGCGCCACTTCGTCGGTGAGACTGTTGACGCGAAGGCGCAGCGCGCACTCGGAGGCCCTCAGCTCGTCCAGCTTGAAGGACAGACGGGAAGGAGTTAAAAGCCAGGACGAGCCCGACCGAATCCCGGTGGAACCACGTCCACCTGCTCCACGAGGAGACGCTGCTCCTGGCACCGTTTGGCGGCCGAGCGCCGACTCTTGGCCTTCTCCTCCTCCGAGGTCGTCGCCCCGTCCCAAGCCCTCCGGTCCAGACGGCCGCCGGGGGCGGAGGCGCTCGTGGCCAGCTGCAGTCGCTCCAGGACCTTGGCGATGGCCTCTTTCTCCTCCTTCGTCACAGCCAGCCTGGGCCGAGATACAAACCAATTCAAATATCTTTGCGGGTAGCCGACGGAAGTGCGCTCCGTAGCTTTTTTTATGACGACGTTATTACAATGTCATAGGACCGTGATGTCTCCTGCCCAATCAATAGCAATAATAATAAGAATAATGAAAAAGGCAAAGGTTTTAGCGTCACGGTAGAAAAGCATCAATTATTGACACCCTACTATAAATGTTGATGATTGTGGGAAAAAAAAAAAATGTCAATACATTACAAACAATGATTGCTCAGCAGTTTATAATTTCACACAAATGACCCCTGTGAGGATTTGATATTTGGGGGGCCTCTTTATACGCCTGCGCTCGCCAACGCCCACATTGCATCATGTGATCGACCCCCCCCCCCCCCGATTAAACCTATCATCTGTTCATTTAGGTCCATTTGTTGCTCTTCCACAGTTGCCATCGTTGTTGCTTTGTTTCGTAAAAGAAAGTAAAAATGACGTAAAAGTGCTGAGGCAGCTCCACCTTGTGGTGGCCAAGCCAATAGCAGCCGCGGCGACGCCCCGACTTTGGAGAAAAACTGCAGCGCATTCTCAAAAGTGCACGCGTTGCGCTGGAGTTTAAAGGCACAGCGCGTAAAGGTGAGGTATACTCGCACTCGCCGTCCGTGCGAGTATAAAGTGAGAAAGTGACAATGCCACGTCCGAGGCTGCTCGTCTGTCAGTTAACGTCCGTATTCAGAAAGAACTTTGGGGGGGAGACAGTTTTTCAGCAAATAAACTCTGCGCATCATTCTTTGCACAAGAGCACGTTTCCACCTACTCTGCCCGTAAGCGCTGGATTTCCAGCTCCGCAGCCTTGCCGACGCCGTGAGAAGTGAGCGCGCTCAGCTCCGCCCTGAGGGTCCTGATTTCCTTTTGGAGGGCGGCCGGGTCCGGCTTGCCGACGTACGGCAGCGGCAGAGGGTAGTGGATCCTGCGGATCGGGATGCGAGTCAGCGGCGCGCGCCGTTACGTGGGGGTGGGGGGAATAATACGGCGACGTCGCGGAAAACCTGTCAAATTCCACCGTGTAGATGAGGATGAGGTAGCGTTTGGCGGTGAGAGCGGACGACTGCGGGCGGCCTCGGGGGCGACCCACCACGCCCGCTTTTCGGTTCCGAAGCAGCTCCAGGTCGGCGTAGGTCAGCAGGTCCAGAGTGACACAATCGCTCGTCTGTGAAAATGCACACACGTGCAAAATCGGCTTTTCTTTTTTTAGCTCGCAAAGGATAACTCGTTATTTCCAAAGGATTTCTTTTTGGGACAACGAGTAGTGGGACATGTTTTGCGTCCCTGGTGGGGGGAGGGGCACAGGTTGAGAGCAGTGGTGGAGGCTTGCTGGTGTAAACAAAACCTTAACGTTCAAATTTGGAATAAAATGATGACTAATCCAATCAGAACACGTCGGCATCGAAGAGCTTTCTTGTGTGCGCGGTCGACGAACGGATGAAAGTCGCCCAAAGATTTTCAATGTAAGTGTCAGCGCACTGAAAATTCCTCCACTGCTGCGGAGAGCGTGAATTCGCTCCCGTGTGGCAAAAGAAACGCTCGTCTGCGGCCGTCCACGTACCTTTCTCACGGCGGACTCCAACATGCTACAAAAGATGGGAAACTGCTTGAAGTTGCCAGTTTTGCGGGTGAGATCTTCAATGTCTGCACAAACAGGAAGGAGGCGACGTGAGCTCGCCGACCGACTTCCCGCCGTCGGGTCGGCGCCGGCCGCGATCCGACTTACACGCCGGATCAAATTCTCCCTTCCACTGATCCGCCGTCTTTGAATCGGAGATTTCCACCAGCAGCGCGCCCGCGTCCGCCTCCACCTTGACGGCGAACTCGGCCCCTCGAAACACGACATTCTCCGTCGCCGCCGAGGCCTCCTCCATCTTTCTGCGTGTCAGGCCAACAAGTGGCTCCAACCAAATACTGGTTAAAAAAAAAAAAAAGTTTTCATCAGTCCAATTCCTCGCTCCGTTTGTGGATATCGCCCCGAAATATTCGTCCCTGCTCCCGGCGGGTCTGGGTTAGGGTTAGCCTGCGTAGAATTTTGCACGTTTTCTCTGGGTGGCCTCTCCGGTTTCCTCCCACGTCCCAAAAACACGTCGTCATTCATCGCGGATTCTAAACAGCCCCGTCGGTGACGGCCGGGATGGGCTCCAGCGACCCTCGTGAGGATAAGCGGCTCAGAAAACGAACGGATAGTGGTGGTTGAGCAAGTGGAGGAAACGACATGCCGCTGTCACCACAACGCGCGTCTCGGGGAGGTCGTGAGTCAACTGGTACGGTTTAGCCTTTGTTCACGCGGATCTTGCGGTGAATCTTAAGTGAATATACGGCCGTATATCACAAATCATACGGATTCTGAAAATTTACAGTTGGTGAAGAAAGTGACACGTGAATACAATTCTGAACACAGTAATGCCACTCAATAGACTTTGATGATTAGACTTTAGATCTTAAAAATCCTTGACAAACTTTGTGTTTTTATCCCTCCGTTATTTTGACATCTAATTTGCTCCGGTATGTTTTAAGGATTTTTTGCTCTCGATGAGGACTTTTTGGGTAGTTTATACAGGTTGGGACAGATAAATATACGTCAAATTGATTTTTTTCTTTTTTTTTTAAATGAGAAAAGTCGCCGCTGGAAGTCTCCAAATTCCGAACACGCAGTTCTGAGTGACGCTTGACATCGAAAGGGAAAGAAATGTGCTTAGTCACTCAGCAGGCAAATCATTTTTGAAGAATTTGACAGGACCCGACCCGGCTGGTCCGTTGCTGGGGTTCGGTCACGTGTTTTGAGAGCCGAGCTTGATTCCAAATGACCGCTTGACCACCGTGTCGTCGGCGTTAGCTTTAGCCAGCTAGCATGCCTGTTACGATGATAACAACAACAACAAGGCGAGCCACCGCTCCATTTTTCATAAGTCATATTCGGGGGTCATAACAGGTCACATTATTTGGGGTGTGGAAAAAGGTGACAAAAGACTTTTACCTTTGGTTCCAGCGATGAGTCTTGGAGATGCTAACCGCCAGGACACCCGCTAACGTGTGGGAAACATCAGGGTGCGCTGGCTGGCTGGGTCACCTCATGAAAGGGGACAGAAATCGGCACGGTTGCGATGAAAATGAAATATTTGGAAAGGCGCCCCAACGGCCGCGAAACCTCCGATTGCTCTTCTTCTTCTTCTTCTTCTTCTTCTTCTTCTTCTTCGCTTTCTTTGGCTGAGGCTCAGCGACTCGATCTGCGCCATTTTGCCCATCCTCGGCTCGCTGCTGCCCTCAATCGGTGCAGATGGCAAAATACTCTACTGTACATCCATCCGTCCAGTTTCTTTGCCGCTTATCCTCACGGGGGTCGCGGGGAGTGCCGGAGCCTATCCCAGCTGTCAACGGGCAGGAGACATGATACACCCTGAACTGGTCAATCGCATGGAGACAACCAGTCGCACCGACGGGGCAATTTAGAGGGGGATGTGGGAGGAAAGCGGAGGGCCCACCCGGAGAAAAGCCACACGGGTCACGGGGAGAACGTGCAAACACCACACAGGCGGGGCCGGGATTTGAACCCGGCACCTCGTAACTGTGAGGCCGACGCTTTCCAATCTATTGGTTTTTTTCTGAGGTTTGAAATGGGGGAAAAAAATAAATCAATATGGAGGAATTAATACAATAAAAAATGAGGAAAACATTTCTAAATGATAATTAGTTAGCATTTTTTGTTGCTGTTGCCATTTTCTGATATTTATTCCTCTCAAATGTATTTGTAATAATGATGATATTACAACTTCATTTTTGGGGTGTAAATCACTTTATTGTGACCTTTCTTCTAAGAAACGGACAGCAGAAAGTCAAAACATCAAAGTATTATGTGAGAAATGTATTTTGTGCATTCCCACCATTGTTAGCAGCTTCTGTCGGAACGAAGGAACGAACGAACGTTGGCTGGATGTTCATATCTTGGCCCAGCGTAGATTCGACTCAAGTTTTCCCTAATCTTCCCCAGTTTGACGGGCTTCTCTGTATTTGTGTCTTCCGTTTCCGGACCGCTGAGCAAGTCTTACAAAATACCGTACGGCGTTGTGCAAATCTAGAATGTCTGACTTTTTCCGCCGGCTAGCAGGGTGAAAACCGACGGCTAACTTGTTTGGGGTCCATTTGGAAAGATGAATTAAAATAGTTACTGCAGATGTGAATTGGCCAAAAAAAAAAAAAAAGTCAGCGGGCCTCTTCAGGAGCCTTCCAATCCCTGCTCGGACAGAAGAACAAGAATGAAAGGAAGCGGCGGAAGCGACTTTTGATCATTTTGGGACCGGGTGGGCAGACACGCACTTTGTGCTTCCGTTCGGCAGCGTAGGGTCGCGATGGCGATGGCGATCGCGATGGTGATCGTGATGGCGATCGCGATCGTGCGTCTCTCTCTGCTGGTAGAAAGCCGAGATGATGCAGTTCCTCCTGGAAGGCACAAATGCGCACATCTGACCTCAACTTGACCTTCACCACAACATCCTTTACTCGACATAAATTCATTTTTCAGCGGCTGTACTTGAGTTTCTTGTTCAGATTTTTTGGGATAGGAATATTTTATATTGATATTAATATATTGAATAGGATCTGTAGTTATTTTCAAAATCTGCAGATGACTTAAACAAAGTGTGACTGCAGTCAAGATCTTGATTGATTGATTAATTGATTGGTTGAGTGATTGATTGACTGACTCACGGATTGGTTGGTTGGTTGATTGATTGATTGAGCAACTGATATATTGATTGATTGATTGAATGGTTGGTTGGTTGGTTGATTGATTGACTAACTGATTGATTGATCAACTGATTGAGTGATTTGTTGGTTGACTGACAGACTGACTGATTGATTGACTAACTGATTGACTGATTGGTCGACAGTTTGATTGATTGATTGATTGATTGATTTTTAAGATGGAAAAAAACAGACAGTGGCAACATGGAGGATTGATAACAGCGGGAAATATTCAGAGAAGCAAGATATTCCCCCCACGCGGCGACAAGATTTGTGACATACCTCATATTTTATTGTGCCGGCCTCTCGCGTTAAAAATCGCAATTGAAAAACAAAACGGAGTCAAGTGGATTTGTCCCGCTATGTGCTGGTTGAAACCCTCATTTGAAACTTTTAAAAACGGGTTCGGTTTTGCAAATTGGGTTTTCAAAATGCTGTTGTAGGGTTTCAAAACGGGGGGTAGGGTTTTAAAAAGGGCCAGGATTTCAAAGTAGGCTTTCAAAATGAGATGAAGTTTCAAGCAAGAGGTCGGGTCTTGAACGAGGGCGTCCTCGTGACCTCAGTGACGCTCACTTGCTGTGTATGCCGCCCCCTGGCGGCAATCCCGGGATGGCGGCGGAAGCGAGGACCGTCAGCACCGCCAGCAAATCGGGATCGTCCCCTCTGTCGAGCAGCTCCTGGTAAATCTCTACCAAAGAGCAAAGCAAAATACACGCAAGAGAGAGAGAGAGAGAGAGAGAGAGAGACGTACATTTAGTTCAAGAAAAAAGAAGTACATTTGCAATGTTATGTATAACAATACCAATTCTATTTTAGCTTTAAAAATAAACCGGCATTAAATTCACTTTTGGTTTAGCGTAATACAAATATTTGTCCGCAGATAAGCGGTACATGCCCCGTATCCTGCCAATTCTTTCTTTCTGACCCACGAGGTTCGCAACCGCTGCAGGACAGCGCCGACTACTGGCGAGGAGGACTTACTCCATCTGTCTCTCTGGCTCTTTTTTTCCCTTTCCTTCCTCGTTCCTCCAAAATAAGATGTCGCTACTCGCCCGTCTCTACGCACAACGCAATCAAATATTGCACTTCACGTGCGTTCGACCGTGCAGCTTCCGGTTCGCGGTTGACGTCATACCTGCGACTTTGGACTCCAGCAGATCCTCCAGCTCGGCCTCCTGGTGTAACGCCTCCGAGGACAGCTGGGGGGCGCCAGGGAAGCACAGCAAGATGATGCTGATGTTGTCCAGGCTGCCCTGAGCGACACACAGTGACGTCACCACTTCAACCAGCATCCTCTCGTCTTTTTCTTTTCGTTCCTTTTCTCTTTTCTTTTCTTTCGCACGCAGCCGCCGCAGCGACGCCAATTGGTGACATTTTTAGGTTATTGCGCATTCATAAAATGTTGCATAACGACGTGAGAGTCAGGCAGAGGGCAGTGCCAATGTTTGCGTGGGGTGGGGGGGGGGGGGGCACGACGGATCTCGATGGATTGCGTCCATTTTGGTTTTTGTGGCTTCATGATGGACTGCTGAGGGCGGCTTAGCAATGTCTTGACGTGAAAATTGCTTTGAAAATGCCAATCGCAATTTCCAGAAACGTATCAGCACAAAGTAGGACATTATTGTTATTATTATTTCCATTTTCCAAGCCGCTTATCCTCACGAGGGCAGCTAACCTTTTAGGCAAAAGGCGGACTCTACCCTGGACTTGTCGCCGGGCACAGGTCGACGTCATCCCTGAGCGGGTGATGGCGATCCCACGCCGCCCCCCACTAAAGTCAGGCGTGTGTACCAGTGACGATTATTATTAGTAGTATTTTAGTTGATTTCAGCAAAGACTATCGAGCCGCGGCGTTTTCCTTGGCAGATTGAGGCCAGCACTTTACGCTAGTGGTTAGCACGTCCGTGGTTCCGGATTCGGTTCTCAGCTCTGGCCCCCTTTCAAAAGCGGAGCCCGTTTCTTGTTGGAATGAGCAACAATACGCCCCAGATAGAATTGCAGCCATCTGGAGTGACCGAGCTGATGGCAAATCTAAATTGAATCCAAATCTCACCCCCCGGACGGACCCCCTCAACTCCATAAAATTTCGGACCGTATTTTGGACTCCGTTGCTCAGCTCAACGTCTCAGTTTGTCGTGGCCGGTTCAAAAGAATTGAAGTCGAGCGCAGCGTCCGGTTCTGACCTTGTAGAGGCAGAGGTCGATGACCTGCGAGCAGACCTCCCTCAGGTCGGCGCACACCAGCAGCCGGTTGCGGACAAAGGCGCACAGCTCCTCGTTGCCGATGGCGTCCCACACGCCGTCGCAGGCCAGCACCAGGAACTCGTCGGCCGGCGAGCGCTCCAGCGCGCGCACCTCCGGCTCGGGCGAGACCATCTGCTCGCCGGGCGACCTGTTCTCCGCGCCCTTGTAGCCGAAGTCGCCCAGAGCTCGGGAGACGGCCAAGGAGCCGTTGATCCGTTGCAGGGACACGGCTCCTCCGGCGCTCTCGATGCGCTCTTTCTCCAGAGGACTGTACGGTTTGTGGTCCTCGGTGGAGAAGCGGACCCGACCCGAGCGGCACAGCACGGCCCGGGAGTCCCCGCAGTTGGCGATGTAGATGTTGCGGGGCGAAAGGAGGGCGCCCACCACCGTGGTGCCGCCGCGCTCCCATCCTTCTCTGCGGGCCACGGCCAGGAGGTGTTTGTCTGTTTGCAGGAAGCCTTCTGTGAGGGCCCCCGTCACCCCGTCGGGGTCGTCCTCGGGCCCCAGTCCCCCTGTCGGCACGCACAACGAGACATTGAAGACGTATCAGCGGGACATTTTTGCTTCTCTTTCGAAACGAATCAGTCGCCTCGACACTTTCGCTGCGACCGTAGCGCGTGATGAATGCCATCTTTGGAAGGGAAAAAAAAAAAACGCTCGCGTCTCTGGCGCCACCCAGTGCCTATAATTTCATGCTCAAGAAACCACAACGCCCGAGGAAAAACAAACCATCAGAGACAGAAGGTGCAACCGATCATTTGTTGCACCTTGTTGTTGGTGACCTGTTCTTCAAGAAAATCGCTTTATTTATAAGTCACTAAATTTGACGTGACGGGCAGAGTAAGTCAGCGCTAGCGGCGTGCGAGGTCACTGTCGGGAATCTGGTAGATCGACACGGGCCAGCTGGTCTGAGAGTGTGGAAGTGTTTACTGACATCATTCAGAGCCAATCAAAACTGCTCTAAATGAAGCATCCAAGCATCCATTTCCTGAACCGCTTATCCTCACAAGGGTCGCGAAGACCTATCTGAGCCACCGGGAGGCGGGTACACCCTGAACCGTTGGCCAGACGACAGCCGCACTCACGATCACGCCGACGGGGCGATTTCGAGGACGTGCCCGCCCGGAGAGAAGCCACGCAGGCACAAGGAAAACACGTAAACTCCACCCACGCAGGGCTGGGATTTGAACGCCCGTACTCGGAACTGTGAAGCAGGAGTCATTGAAATAGTTACAACTCGAGCTAACTCGTAACCGCACGCGAGCCCACTTCCACTTCCTCAAAGCGATCCTGATCTAAAGAGCAACTTTCCTGCATCTTCACCTGAGGCCAGGACGTGGCCCAGGAGGTGGCGCGAGCAGTGGCGCGCCACCCCGCCGCCCGCGTGGCCGTCGAACACGGCGAAGAAGCTCCAGTCGGCCAGCCCCCCCCCCAGCTGAGGGACGCAGTTGTGGTAGTCCTCCATGTGGGCCCGCCAACCTTGCATGCTGCCCAGGGCGTAGCTGACACCCCAGCGGGCGCAGCCCTCCTCCAGCAGTTTGTCCAACACCGGCCGGTCCAAGTAGGGGCTGGGAAGGACCCCGTCCCCGTCCTCGTCCCCGTCGGCCGTTCCCGCCCGGCCCCCCCTGAAGAAAGAGCTGACCCTCTTCTCTGTCTCTTTGACCAGCTGGCGCACGAAGGCGGGCATTTCCACGCTAGCCTTTCTCGACGTCCTCATGGTTCCGATGTTGCGTTGGCGGCGGGCGACGGTTGGGAGGTGGGGGGTGGGGTGGACCCCTTCTCACTTCCTCCTCCTCCTCATCATCATCATCATCATCATCTCCTCCTCCGTCTGGAGACGTCCCAGAGCGCCGCTGCTCTCTCCTCCACGCGTCCTCGCTGGTCCCCCTTTTGCTGTGATTTCAGTTTTTCCTCATCTCCCCCCCACCCCCACCCCCCCCCTTCCTTCAAATGCTGCCTCGTTATGTCAGCCGCGTCCGCCCCGGGATTGGTCGGCTATTTCTGTGCGCCGATCCCCTCCCCGCCTCTTAAAGCCCCGAGCGGCTCGGCGTCGTTCGCCCCCCCCCCCCCCAAAAACGGATTATAGGATCACGTCGTGCCGGATTACGAGGACGGCAGCCATTTGGAGGACACGGTTCTTGAGTGACAGATGAGAGAACCAACCCAAAGACAGCGAAACAAAAAAAGAAAAAAAAAAAAAAGAAAAAGGCAGTCTCAGTGTGCACCGATCCTATTTCACAAAATGTTGCCTTTTTTTTTTTCATTAAAAATGAGGACTGTTTATATGAGGGGCCTCTCATCTTACATAATTGCAGCCTGCACCAGAGGGTGTCCAAACTATGGGCCGAGGGCCAGTTGCATCTCATCATTCATTTGTTTCGTGGCCCACAACAACATAATTATTAATTTCATATGTCCATCAGCGTTGTGGGAGTAATTTTGTTGTCTACTTCTCTAAACCTCCAAGGGATGCCTTTTCCCTTGCAAGGAATCGAGAGAAAAACTACGAGGACAACCATTTTCTGCACCGCTTATCCTCACGAAGGTCAAGGGAGTGCCAGAGCGCTACAGGCGGACTACACCCTGAACCGGTCGCCAGTCAGTCACGGGGCGCATATCGGCGACGGCACTGAGCAGAAATTGATCTGATCTGAAAGTTTTGGCGTGCGCATCAGTGGATTTACAAAAGAAAGCGTTTCGGATCCATTTACCAATGCGCAGTATTTATGTTAAGGGTCTCCCACGCCCCCCACTGGCATCGCCAGGGTCAGGCCCCTCGATCGGAGAAGGACTCAATGAATCCAAAATGAACTGCGTGCCTTTGAAAGCAAATAAAAAGGATGACAAATGCAGTCATGACATCGCTGTCGCGCTCGCGGCCAGCAGGGGGCGTATTTGCACGAGTACGTCAAGGAAGATGGACGCCGCTACCTTCTGCAGAGATGTTTTGGCTCGGCGACGGCATTTCGCCAGCGGGACAGTTGGCGTCTTTCGGCGAGATGAATTCAAGGTTCCGCCGAACGAACCTGAACACCAGGAGAGTCCTGCAACGTCTCATCTTGCCTGTGAAAGGAGAATTTATGATTATTCTTTTAATTCCAGATCAAACACAGCTCTAGATCTATGCAGGAGAGCGTCTGAAAACCGAGGACACGCTGAGGTCTCAAGTTGCCAATTGGACCCGAAGTGGGGCCACCCAATCCGGGATAAAATTAGGATTTTGCTGACACAGCAGGCGAGCGGCCCAAAACGGCCTGCGAGGAGGGCGAGCGCAATGGCCGGAGAACGTAAGCAAAACTTTCTTTTGGGGGTTCACACGAGTTTAATTGTCGGCTGCGAGAACGTGCGACGAGTCGGGAAATGGACCAAAACTTTCGTTTTGGTTGTGCTTTTTTTTTTTTTTTTTTTTTTTTAATCCCTTTCCGGATGACGCTCGTTCGGAGCACGCAAACTTCCTGCCTGTCTCGTTGGTTGGGAATGAATGTTAACAATATGCGCTCATAGGTTGCATTTTCATCCGATTGGAAGATTTTCCTCTCGCCTCTCTTCTGTTTCTCAGACATTAAAACCCCGGTGGCGTTTTTCTTTAATTGTGAAAGGCGAACGCGCGCGCGCGCGTGCGTGCGTGTGTGTTGCCCTGGCAGTGACGGACCTGGTCTACTGGAGGAGCACGAGCAGGACCGGCGCGGTGTTGACGGGTTCGGTGCTGTGCTTGGCCAGCCTGTTCCAGCTGAGCGTCGTGACGGTGCTGTCGCACGTGTGTTTGGGCGTCATGTGCGTCACTTTGCCGCTGCGGCTCTACTACAAGCTGCTGGAGGCGCTGCGCCGCAACCCCGGCGGCCTGCACCCCTTCCGGTGAGTCCCCCCCCCCCCTCCCGCAAAGATCCGCTCTGGATTTTTTGGGGGGGGATTCCAGATGCACTCACGCTTTGGACCGCGGGTGTCAAAGACTGGGCCGGGGGGCAGGTCTCACACCCTCCACGATCTTAAGCGGCCACCTGCATCCACTTCCGTGATTGCTGCGAAAATCTGAACCAACGGTCATAACAACTGCAACAAGTTTTTTGATACCGTACTACATCATCTTCAATCCGTTTGGAATACAGCTCCGTAACGGACCACACGGTAGAACGGTCCATTTGTGTCAGTCAACACAAATACCTCAAATTCATTTGAAGGGATCCAAGTCGAAAGTTCTTTTCCTTCTTGATTGGGTCCCGGAACCACGTAAATGAAAACACAACACAATGAACATTCACAATCTTGTCAAGGAAAACATAGCTGGAAGGTGATCACGGACGCGGCGGCAGTTGTGGATGAAGCGCCCGCTCTTTGCTCTTTGCAACGCAGGCACTTCCTGGACTCCGACGGCTCTCTGACGGACGAGGAGACGGCGACCCTGGTGGAGGAGTCGGTGCTGCTGCTGGCGTTCGCCGTAGCCGAGTTCAAACGGCTTCTCTTCGTCCGCGACGTGTTGGACTCGCTCAAGGTCAGAAATGCCGGAAAAAGGAAATTGCGCCCTCGCGTGCCGTCCTCTGATTGGCTGTCAACTCGCCGCCGTCACCAGTTTGTTCTGCTGCTGTACCTGCTGACGTACGTGGGCGAGCTCACCTCTGGCCCGACTCTCGCCATAACCGGTGAGTTGCGACGGGGGCCGACCCGACCGGACCGGGACGCGCGGCGGCCTAGTGGTACCTTTTGCCGCGATGTCTGTCTCGCAGTTCCGCGGTGCGGAATCTCAGCCGTGGCGTTTGCATGCCCGTTTGCGGGCGCGCGCCTGCTCCGGCTCGGCTGTTCTAGTGGGCTTTCCCTGCCATTTCTGTCGGCGAGAGTCCAAGAGTTTCGAGGTTGTTCAAAGGTATCGGTCGGATACCTTCATTACATGCGTATAAAAATAAAAATTGGTGATTTGGTTCTCGGGTGTTCAAATGGACCGCACTGCTTACCGCGCGTTTCCCGTCTCATCAGTTGATGTTAACGTGAATATTTTTTTGTGTTGCAGCTGTCATTGCTCTTTTTTCTTTTCCTCTGCTCTACAAAAAACAGCAGGTAAAAATGTACAAATGATGGACGTTATGGGGGGGAAAAAAAATCCACACTGGCCACAATATTAGGTACACCCTCCGTCGCCACAGCCGAGCGCAAATTTCGAGAGAGGCGGCGTACCCCCAGGCCCGCCGCCGTTCACGCGAACCGAGTCCGGCGAATATTCAAATATTTCCTCTTTGATATGACCAAGGCGACATTTTGAAAAGGAGACGGTGAAGGTGTACCTAATATTGTGACAACGGGCCCAAGCCATTTCAGGGGGATTTTGCCGCTTGCAATATTTAACCGTTGAATTGATGAAATAATAGATTGTGAACTAAGTTTTTGGGTGGCTACAACAAAGATATGAATTACAGGCAGAGCATTGCTTTTATGAAGTTTTTTTTTGTTGTTGTTGTTGCCAATTTTCACATTTTTGGAACACTTTTTTTTAAAAAATCTTATTGTCCTTTGACGTTTTTTTTTAAAAAGGGACAAATATCTGGTGGATTTTGTCACCTTTGAAAATAGCCAAAATTGAGTTAGCGGCGCGACTAATCAGTCGGGTCCTAACCCTTTGTACCCCCCCCCCCCCCTGCCAGGTAAGGATAAGGAGGATGCTCAGAGCTTGCAGAAGCGTTGAGAAGAAAATCAAAAGCTGGTGAGTAAGATTATTATTATGAACATCAGACAGGCAACGCGTGGGTTGATGCCGCGACGTCCCGTTTCAGGAGTCTCGGGTTATGCGACGCAGTCAGGTCGGCCCGCGTCCAAGCCGCCGCCGCCCCCAAGGGTGCCCCAAATGCGCCAGCCTCCAAACACAAAGTGAAGGCAAAGTAAGTCGGCGGCGGCGGACGCTTGTGCCGCATCCTCCGCCGTGACGTTGCCTTGGAGGGCGCCATCTACTGGATGCCGACAGCGCAAAACAAAGCCGCCACTCTTTAGGCAGTGGGGGGAGGGCATTACTTCACACGTCCACTAGGGGGCGCTGTTTTGTTTTTCCTGTCAACAGCTCCTCCTGTTGACATGCAAAATGAAGGCTAGTGACCCCCCCTCCCCCCCATTCCAGACATCATGAGAATAAAACTCACAATCATATCTTACATAATGAGTTGTTCATTTTTGCCTACCTTTTAATCATTTAAAATGTGTCTATTTCTAAAAATAAAAAAAGAGCTCACCAACCATCCTGTCAGTCAATTCAGTTTGTCAAAGTCAACTCGCGATATGAATTATTATTATTTGTGATTGTTTCCACATGCGCCACTTTTTCTAGCATAGAGGCATTGTTGTCATTTCAGTCCAGAAATACAGACGAACACAACACAGGTTCCGAGTACTTCCGTAACCAAAAAAAAAAAAAAAAATCAAAAGTTGTCTTGCAAGGCTTCCGAGAAATATCAGTTTTGTACAAAACATGGCATCCGGCTGAAAGTAACAAATTGTTACGTTGCGCTGAAGCAAACAAGTCAACAAAGCACAAAAGTCAATAAGGGAAAAAACAGATTGTCTTTTGTCCATTTCTGCATTGAACATTATGTTACATTTTTTCCTAAATTGTACATGATCAGCTCTAAAATGACTGAGCAACTTTTTGGTGGGTTCTCTAAAGTTGAAGTGTCACATTTCCTACTTTACTGAACGCAGCATTAGGAAAACTCGACCGGACGGCAAAACGAAATATTTCGGATCGAGTCAACTTGTTGTCACGATTCTTCTTAAAATCTCAACCTCGACACGTCGGTGGCGATTTTGTGACATGGAAGTTCACTTCCGCTAGATGGGACAAAGTTCCGGCCAATGAATTTGTGGAGAAAACTACAGAATGAGCATAATTTCAGTCGTCGGGTTGGATGCCAAAAGTTTAAACGCAAACTTATATGGAAAAAAATGAATCACTTGAAAATGTTTTCCAAATTAAAATAAATGTTATTTTTACTTCCCCCTCAAAGAAATAGTGAAAAAGCTTTGGAAATCATTCATCTGTCATTTTTTTCTATATATATAGAAAAAAATGCGTCTTTTGAGCAGAGGTGTGTAATTTCTTATATCCACTGTGGATTCGGTTTGCCAGTCTATGAAATTTTGGTCACAGCGGGGAAACGCAGCGCAAACAGCTGCGAACGGCTCTCGAAAATGGTTTGCAGTTGCCGAATGAAGCCACAAGATGGTAGCGAAGCACCACGGCTATCTAAATGAAGCTCCTCAACACACATCATTTCTTTGCACGATGATGTTAGCAGACAGCCCAAGAACAATCATGGGATTGCGAATTTGCGAATCCCAAAGCGCAAACATGCAGATGTCCTTCTCTCGCTATATTCCAGAAAGACGTCGAGTGTCATTGTCACAGTCGTCCAGAAAAAGACAAAGATTAAACAGCCAAACTCCAGACGTATTCTTTTCAAATGCTCGATGACGGCGACGCTTTCCCCTCCGACGTTTCCTCGAGTGAACAATTTTGCGGCGAGGCCGGCCGCGCGTCACACGTAGTGTTCGCGACGGTTGATGTAGACCCGCTCCGTCCTGCTCTGGTGACAAACCCACTCCAGGCGGGACCGCCGCGCGGGACTTCGGGTCCCCGACGGCACCGGCGCCGCCCCCGCCCCGGGGGGTCGGCGACTCTGGCCCGCGTCGTACCTGCGCTCGGCCCCGCGGCTCTGCGTGCGAACATCCCACGGACATGTAGTACGTGCCGGCGCCAACGTCGCGGCGAAGACGGTTACCTGAGACGGGAAGGCCGCCTGGGACGAGAGGTCACCCGAAGGCGCGGCGGGGGCCGGGGGCTTGTGTGTCGGGGGGAGGTCGATCCTACGCAGGGTGAAAGAAATGAGCACATCGAGCAAATGTCAATGACGAGATCTTTCCCTGCTGGCAGTTGCAAAAATGGGGGGGGGGGGGGGGGGTCAGTGGCCCCCTCACGCTGTCATCTCATCATCATGACTAAATTTCAATTCAAAGTTAAAGCAGCAGCAATAATTGAGCAATTGATAATGACATTTGCTCTTTGAAGTGTTCAAAAGGAGTTGTTGACACAGTGCAAGAGAAGCCGCTGACGGGCGTCAGAGGAATCTTTCTTTTTCTTTTTCGCTTTGACTTACACTTTGTCCGAAAAGGCGGCGGCGGCGGGCGGGGCCCCGCGGGACGCCGTCAGGACCGCCACCACGACGGCGATGAGGAAGAGAGCGAGGACGGCGCCGATCGCCGCCCCGGCCACGGCCGCCGAGTTTGACCTCTCGGCCTCGGAAGGTTCTGGGAGGAGAAAAAGACCACAGCGCCGGCCTTCAGAACCGACGAAGGCAACTCGACATTCAAATTGCGCAACAAAGCCCGAATTTGTGGCCGGTGGCAAAAGCGCTTCTTCGTACGCCGGGCCTGGGTTTTATTCCCCATTTGAAGACACCGCAACAGTTTGAAAATCAGAAATGCCCTTAAATACACGTCTACTCAAATAATTGAAGGTGACTGCAGAAAAGAGTTACATCAAAAACAATCTATTCTATGCATGAAATAGCTGTAAATGTTGAAAAAAAAAAAAAAAAAAAAAACCTTGGGCCTGTAATTCTTTGGCAGAGCACGAGTGGGCTTTCCTTGCAGCACGCTGACAACAACAAGCTTCACACGAGTAGCCGTTGGGGCGATTTTCAGCAGATTTTTGGGATGTTAGGGAGGATAGCGCAGTGCACACGCAAGAAAAAAAGCCACGCAAACCCTACGCAGGATGGGATTTGAACCCCGGCTATAATTTATATCTTTAACGTTGGGGACAAAAAAAAAAAAAATTATATTGCTTTTGAAATGAACATGCTGATGAATTGGTTAGCATTATTTTGTCCTGTCAAATATCTCCCAGCCTAAAAAAAAAAAACACAACGGGGGTGAAGCGAGCACATTTGGACAGCTTGTTTTCTTGCAAATCGTCAGGGCTTAAACCATGTCGTAATGTCTGCTAAATTTGCTTTGTTTGACCATATGCTTGCAAACGCCCCCCCCCCCTCGAAGGGATAAAGCCGATTAAGATGCGATGGTGCCACCGGGCGAGCAGGACGGCGTCAACAACTGGCAGCGTGACGCGCAACCGGAGGACGAAAGGTGGCGCGAGGAAAAGTACACGGGCAAAGGTCAATTACGGTTGATTCGGCTTTGGTGGGGGGGGGATCAATAACGCCCCGCAATGAATCTCAAATAGAACTTTGGAGCGTTGTCGTCGTCGCCCCCCCCGCGACCTTCATCCCGTCCTCAAGCATACCAACAGCGGCAGCCGCCACTTCCCGGTTCAAGAGGTCGCGCTGCCATTCCATCGCATCAATCAAGCGGAGGTCGTCGCTCATTGTCGCGAAGACGGAAATAAGATCAGCATCATTTGTTGGGATTATTTGCAACTTGCCGTCATCGGCGCCAGCTCACCCACCACATCTGCGAGGAAAATGCAACACTCCCGTGAAACAAAACAGGACAGCGCATAGAATACAAAATACATCCGGAAGAATTTGGCGGGCGAGGGCAACCACAATGGATTATGATTTGGCATTTAGAAACTGCCGCAGCACATCTGAGAATTTTTTTTTTTTTTTATTATTGAAGTGTGAAAATGGGTTGAATTTGAAGGCCTCGCAAAGGCATTCAGAGAAAGAGAAAAATTTGTCATCTCATCTGCAGAGTTGACGGGAACGCGGAAGGTGAACGCCAGACGAGATGCGAGGCCGAAGGGGGTGATGACGGAGTGCCCGCCCCTCGCCCCGACCTCAACAGCAGGGTCAAGGGTCACACTGCAGCCCTGAGATGCTACATTGGGTTCGGTTAAGTGTCTCCGATTTTACTTGATCTTGCAATGTTGCTTGCCCATCTCAGAGACGGCGACCTTTGCAGGGCAAAGGTCATCTGAGATTTCACAGGGAGGCCGAAGGCGGTCAAGGTCAAACACGCGTGGTGAACACCGTCACACAGCGGGGGCGAACAGGACATTCCCGGCGTCGTGCACCCCTCCTCTCCCGATTTGGTGGCCAGGTAGCGCAGCGGCTTGTTGCCATGGGGACCATCAATGGGATGGCGAGCGGGACGCGGGGCCCAGACAAACGCTCCGTGTTTAATTTTACCGGCTGCTAGACAGTAAGGGAGAAACCAGGGAGAGGGGACCTCGCAAAAGGGAGGGGGGCACGGGGGGACTTTTTGTGCTGAATCCAAATGGGGATAAACTGACATCATATTTCAGTTCACGGCAATAAATGTAATCCCGGATAACGCAGAGAAACGGCACGCCGACGAAGACGACGCGAGGAAGCATTACATCATCGGCGGCGTCCCAGATGTGAGCTGGAGGGGGGGCGTCTCATGCAGCATTCGGGAGCCAGCGATGATGTCATTTATTCGAGCACAAAGAGCTGAACACCAGACGAAAGGACTCACTTGTGCTAAGGTGCTTTATTGAAATGGGCCAAAAAACATGACAACTGACATAAATAAATGTGCATCTTGCACTGACATTCCCTTTGAATATTGTACATGTGTGTGTGTGTGTGTGTGTGTGTAAACAGCCACACACACACACACAAATAGAAAAAAAAAAAAAAGTGCTCATCATTGTAAACTACTCACAGTTTTACTGTTGACAACCAGAGACGACAAAAGTTGGCAATACTGTCAAGTATACGGTGAGTATATATGGCACCGAGTACGGTAATGTCACAAAACATGAACGGGAAAACTACAAACATCTTCTAAGGCACTAGTTGGTTCGGCGCCTCGCTCGAGCAAACGCGATGAATCCAACACAAAAATCGATAAGCGGGCTTTCCGCCTTGATGCGTAGGAGCAAACGCCACCGGGGGGTGGGGGGCAGGCTGTTTCCTGTTACCTGCGCGGGCACCCAAGCGGCGGGGGCCGCAAAGCGACTTTGGCCTGCCGGCCAGCCGTGAAAACGTCCCGTGGAGCTCATTCTAATGGCCGTGGCGTGGCGGCCCCGGACACAAACGTCGCCTGAGGAAAAAAAAATGTCCACGGGTGGGGGGGACGCTTGGCTGCGGGGCCCTCAAAAGATGGCACTTTGGACTTCACAACAACAGAGCCCTACTGGACAAAATGGCCGTGAAGTCTCGAAGGTAGTTGTTAACACGAGGAGCGCACGACCAAATACGCAAATAGGCCGGCCATTTGCTAGCGGCCGACGGCACAAGTTACGCCCAAACTAATAATAATAATAATAATCATAATAAGCTCACGATTTCAACTAACGCCCACCGGACGACGACTACTGGAAAGCGGCGGCCCGTTTCCGTCTTAAGCTACAGAAGCCTGCGACACGCCCAGATATGCTACGATTTCATTGGCTGCTACTTACGCGCACGTCGTTTTATTTCTACACACCAGAAAATACTATGAAGGGACAAAAGGAGACTCTTTACAAACTACTGTGCAACAGGAGGATTGAAGATATCCTCCATCCCGTCTCCTAAAAATATGACATCACTGATAGGATTTGGACCCCCCCCCCAAAAAAAAAGTAAAAAAAAAAAATCAGAACACCAAAACAAAACGATCGTTCAAGGTCGCGCGTGCATCAAAAAAAAAAAAAAAAAAAAGACGACGAAAGCTGAGCAAAGCCAACTTGGAATGACCCCGTTGGCATACACAACTAAGATTTCTATGCTTACTAAACTGCCATAAATGAATCCGTGAACATGACTGTGAATTGATAGCGGCCGTGGAACAATACCGTGCTCGGGTCTGCGACGGCGGCCACGTCGGCGCCAAACCCAAGAGGGTGAACTCGGGCCGCACGTTTACGTTTAGACTGGCGGCTTGTCTACTTAACGTTCAGTCACCAGAGAAGGAAAAATCAAATTCCTTGAAACTTAAATTTGTTCGTGCAACAATTCATGTGCAACCGATGTGCACGAAGTCATGAAGAATTTCCTTTTTTAGTGTAATATGAAAATGAAGTCCCAGAGAATATTTGTCATTAGACCCAAAGGGAAGAAACTAATGTTGAGACACGGGAGAGGGGAGAGGGCATCGTCTCGGGTTCCGGTCCGCACTGTAATCTCAGCGTAGCGTATTCAGAGGTCAAAGGTCTTAAGCGACTCTGTATGTGCAAATGAGAGAGCAAGGCCACCGGGGCTTCCTCACCAGACGACGTCGGCCACCGGACATAAATTGGCGGCCGCGACGAGGCTCGTTCGCGTCACCGGCGCGTCTCAAGTGTTTTCCAGGGTGCAAAGAAGTTTAGAAAAGCGCGGACCGGGACGGCGGTGGCGCCGCTCAAACGTACCACTCCCTGCGAGAGATGACCGAGCCGTCTCGGTGCGAGACGTAGTCGCCCTCCGGGCCGCTATCGTAGCGCTCGTCGGGCACGCCGTTGCTCGTAGCTTTGGGGCACGCGTGCGCGTATCGGGGACTCCCGGGCTCCCGCCGCGGGCTACAATCGTCCGTCCGTCCCGTCCGGGGACTCTGCCGCTCGCAGCGGTGACCGCCCTCCCTCATGGCCCGCGTGTAGCCGTTAGACGGGTACTCGTCTCCGTCGTCGCGACGCTCCAGCTCGGCGCCGCCCCAATCCTCTCGGTCTTGGTCCTGAGGGCGACGGAAGCCGGCGGCGCGGGGCCGGTGCCGCTTGCCGGGGGATTTCTGGAGCTGGGTTTCTGGGCCCGGGCAGCGTTTGGCGCAGCAGTCCCCGCGGAAGCTCCGGCGTTTGCGGAGGTACCACGCGCCGGCCAGGCACAGCAGCAGCAGCAGGAAGGAGGCCCCGCCCACAGCCCCGCCCACCACGGTACCCAGGTTACTCTCGGGGAGCGCTTGGAGGGTGGGCGAGCCCAGATGAACGCGCACTTTATCGTCCACAAGGGTGGAGGAGGATGACGAGGAGGAGGAAGAAGAGGAGGAGGAGGAGGAGGAGGAGGAGGGGACGGGAGCAGTAATGGTGGAAGGATCTAATGGGAGTGGGGGGGGGGGGGGGGGCAGAAGAGAAAGAGAAAGCACAAAGTCAGCAGCGATTCCCAACCACCAGCGTGGCCGAAGTTTGGCCAATTTGGGTTTACGCCGCCTAAAGTCAAAGGCAGCACAAAGAAATTCTCGTCCGCTCCATCGGGGTGGGGACCCACCGGTTTTTGAAAAGCAGATTCCGATAAGTCATCGCCCGACCGACCGACACTTTAAAAAAAAAAAAAAATAGAATGAATCCATTCATTTCAGTGATTTCCGAACTCTACAACAGAGAAACAAAAAACTGGAGGACTTTTAGCCAATGAAAATGCCTCATTTTTAATGGGTCGGGTCCTCCAAGTTTCATCAAACAGGACCAGATTTCAAGCAATCCGTTTGGAAGAAAACTTGCCAAGAGATCGTGACTTCAGTATGCGGTAAACAATTTTTTGGTTTTGTGTTACGAAGCGAGATTTCCTCACTGAAGTGGTCCAATAAAAAGGTTGGGAAAACGTTAACAACGTCGACTACTACGACTGCTCCTGCATGCACGAAACTGCAGTCAACATCCTCAACGCGTCATTGCCAACGGCTGTCGAGCCAGGTGTCATTGAATTTTTCCCTTGCATCTTTTTCTGCGTGACGTGCACAAACTCACGGCAGGCAACGAGGCACTCGAAATCGACCTAATTCAAACTTATCTGGTGACTCCCTTTTTTTATCATTTCACTTTTCCTGATTTGCGTGAGTTTCATTTTAGCCGCTAATAGGGAAGGTGCGGCAGGTTTCCACAGGCCCGCGTTGCCCCGCCGACGGGATGGCGTCGCACGACCGATCGTCTCGGCCAACGGTAAAGACAACAATCGACCGCTGAGCCTGCACAACTGTGAGCTACTTCGAGCTCATTCTTGGCACGTTTTCCACAGCCATCGCCAAACATGGAAGATACATTGAGGAAAACGTCTTTGAATTCACTTTACAGGGCCTAAGCTTGGACATGACGCTGTAGTTCCATACATGCAGTCGCGTACGCCAAGGTTAGAAAAAGCAGCACCGCTAGGCAAAAGTTTGCTTGTGGTGTTAGAAGAGCAGAGGTGAAGATTACGTGGGAGAACTTTGATCACGTAGGACAACCATTGGACACATTTTAAGGGAGCAGGTGGCTCGTAGTACATGAAAAAAAAAAAAAAAAAATGGGATTTGACGCACGAGTCATGCCAGGGATCTTTGCTTCTAAGTCTCAGAACAACATTGATAACCGAGGACGTCGCAATGTGCTCCTCGCCGGACATTCGGCGCGCTCCAGTCGTCGAGTTGCACCCTTTACATGATTGGTCGCCAATTTCAGTTATTGTCAAACACGCAGAAAACTCGTTTGCGCGCCGCGATAACTGCAGCCCAAGGACGATGAGGAACGCCACTTCCTTCATTTTGACCGTCTTCCCGCCACAGAGTCGGCGGAGGTAAGACAGACAACTTGGGACATATTTACATTTTTTGCCGAACACAGAAAGATGAAAAACCGAAGGGGGGGCGGAAGTCGTGCCAGACAAGATTGGCGACACGCGTTAGCGTCCAGTTGGTGAAAAAAAAGCACAAAGTTTAGACACTTTTGCGGAGATCAATGGAACACAAATGTGGTCAATAAATGCGTGTGACACAGACAAAAAAAAAAAAAAAAGAAGTGAAGTCCTGCGCAGGCCACTCAGAAGAAAATGGAATACGGTACGCATGATGAATAATAAATAAGAGTTGAGGAGAACTGCTTCATGTTTCATGAAAGGGAGACATCATCCCGGCCAGGATGAATACCTTTGCATCTTCCTGCGTGGCACACAATTCCATTTCCAGGACGCGCCAAGACGGTGCCGTCCAAACATCTGCCATCGTAATGCTTACAAATCAGCACGCAATTACGGCTCAAGTCCCATACGCGCCGGTGAAGGTGACCAACGCCCCGAGAGTCGCATTTCGGAGGGCAAAACGGCGGCCGGGCGCGCTGCGCTCACCTTGGATGAGGATGCGAAGGTCCCGACTGCGGAGGTCGACGTCGTTGGCGACCTCGCACCTGTAAACGCCGGAGTCGTTCTTCTGCAGAGGACGCAGGAAAAGCAGCGTGCCGTTCAGGATTTCCACCCCCTCCGGCATCTCGCCGTCCAGCCTGGAACGCAGCGACAACGGCGACGTCGGGATCAAATCGTCGCAAGTCCGGAAGGGACGCTGCACTTCGAATAGTTGCCGAGTAAAACCAGGAGCGAGGCACAACGTCGCCGGGGATCCGGACGCTGACTCCAATCCCTCACAAGATGGAGAGCAGCTTTGACATGTGCTGCACTTCAAAACAAAACGCATCCTTCCATCCCCCAATAGACTCAAGAGTCATTTGGGGCTCGATTCCTGACGACTTCTTTGAATTTCAGGCAGATTTTGGCCCACCGACGTGGAAGTCAAAACCAAACACGTTTACTCCTTAAACGAGGACGTAACCGTCACCTCAATTGAAAGTCTGGAGGTTCCATACATTTGAGTAGGCTTGTTTTGTTACAATCCATCACTGTGAGGCTTAATTGCGGAAGGAAAATGACAGAAATTAAATTCATCTCCCGGAGTTTTGTCCACTCATGGTATTGATTGCGTCGCTCGCCTCTCAAAGAGATGTAACGTGGACATTTGACTTTGTCAACTTAAACACTATTTGCATGGGAGTGGTTTCGTGTTCCGCCGTGTTTGAACACACACACAAGCAAGATGGCGCTCTCTCACCCCACCCAACCCGGAGGATGTATGGATTCCACCTGACAGCGATATCTAAAATATGCCACATGACAGTGTAGTACATTGCTTTGTCCACTTGAGCTACACAGCGAATTTGGCCTCCAGTTCTATCGACGTCACACCAAGACATGGCGGCGTCTTCCCCGTTGTTCTGAAATCATTGTGAGCTGTGAAGTGTAGGGCAGGTTGCTTGTTAAGGAGTCTATTCACATTTCGCGTTACCTTTGAAAAGACATTTTGGAGAATCTCTCCCCAGTCGGTGTAGATGGGGGGAAAATATACACACCTGCTCCATCTGAAGCGATGAGCTGGCGGGTTCGCGTTGGCTTTGCACGTCATTTGAACGTTGCCCCTGCCGACGTACCAGTTTCCGTCGTACCCCGCCACAGAGATGTCAGGGGCGACTGCGGTAAAGACGACAAAAAAAAAAAAAAAAAAAAAAACAAAACGATTGTGGGCAAACTAAAGCTAGATAAATAATAAATAATAAAACCGTCGCTGAAATTGTTTTCTTGACTTAATTTAACAGCATACACGTCGCATGGCTGCGCTGTCATTTTCTTTTTCTTGCATGCAGGTCTAAAAAAAATATGAAACGGCTTCATTTCAGGGGAGAACAGATGCACGTACAGCGCACGTTAAGCCGGTAGGGGACCCTGAAGTCGTCGAGCAGCGCCGGGTGGCGGACCACGCACGTCAGCGAGTGGCGCCGGACGTGCCGGGTGGGCTGCCAAAGGTAGCGCACTTGCGTGGTGGTGGTCCCGTTGACGTCGTCGAAAAGCTGCACCTCCGACTGGCCGAAAAGGTCGGACTCCCACGACACCTCGGCGGGGGGGCGGGCGCGCTCGGCGATGCAGGTGGCCACCGCCGTCTCGTTGCCGCCGTCGATCAGCGCCGCGGAGCCGGCGGACACGTACACCTTCGGCTCCACTTGGGGTTCGTAAAAAGGTGGGGGAAAGTAACACCGGGAAGGGAAGGGAAAGGGAAAGGGAAAGGGAAAGGAAGGGAATGAAAAGGCGGCGCCGTCAAGCGGGTGAAATGAAAAACATTCCCAACCAACCCCCGATCGAAGACAAACTGCCCTTTTTGGACGCACGCGCTTACCGAGCACGCTGACGGTCGTGGAGGCCTGCGTGTTTCCGAGCGGGAACGTGGCCACCTTGCAGGTGTACAGGCCCATGTCGGCGAAGCCCACGTTCTCCAGCACGATGGTGGCGTCGCGGGGGGAGGGCGAGCGGAAATACAGCCGATGGATGAACTCCGGGGGGATGGAGATGCCGTAGCTCGGGTTGTAAACGGCCACAGTGACCGGGCCGCCGGGCAGGCGTCGCTCCCACGAGCTCTGCGTCAGCGTGAGGTCGGTGGCCACGTCCACCCGGCACTCTAACGTCAGGTTCTTCCCCAGCACGGCGCTCACGCTGGGGGGCACCACCACCTGACTGGCCAACAGCCCTAAAAAAAAAAAAATGTAATGAATGACCAAAAACGCAGACCATTAAACACACACAACCAGAGGACATTTCCAACAGGGAAGCCTTGGGTGGCGGTGGGTGGGGAGATCTGACTGGCACTGAACACAACACAAGGCGGGAAACTTAACATTAACAGGAAGAAACTGGGAAATTCCTAAACAAACAGTTGGTCTTAAGAGGCAGCTAAAAAAAAAAATACATTTTAGCAAAAACCGGAGGAGAACAGTTCAGCGCTACTCGGCTTACGACCAATTTAAAACTCTTTCAGTCGTGAGCCGTCACTTGCTCGAGTAGTTACGAGCCAAAAACTGAGGAATGATACTATACTAATACTTTCCATAGAAAGTTTATCATGGGGGAAATTTGCAATTTCGAAATTTCCCCGGAAAAACCTCCAGAGATGTTCTGCCCAAATTCAACAGAGCCAGAAAAGCCAAAATGGGAAAATTGACAGACAGCGAATTTGGCCAACAGGTTTGTGTTTGAATGCAAACATGTTTGCTTGATTTTGAAAAATAAACCCCCCCCCCCCCCCCCCAACTCCCACTTCATTTTCAAAGACTGAAACAGCTGAAAATTGTCTCAAACAATAATCCGGCGGCCCGGGTTGCTAAATGTTTTTGACACCCAAAGACTAAGAGACCCGATAGAGGTCACAGCGGAACTTTGTTCAAACTACAGTCAGGAATATTTATGGTGGTGCGTCGAATGTTTGACAGCGCCAGGTGACATTTGCGGCGATAAGACGGGATTCAAAGCACCGGCGCGTCACGGCAGGCGTCAAACATTCCAACAAATAAAACGCGGATGACAGTGAGAGCGTTCAGCTGATCAATCAGTAGAATGCGAAGCTTTCCTCCGCACGGACAAAGCGCATCGGCAAAAAGAGAAAAGGAGAGATCCAGGGAAAGCGGCGGAGGAGGCGACGACGGTACACGCGGATATGAAGATGACATCAACGCCCAGACGCGCGGGGGGGGGGGGGGAGCACCGAGAGGAGTGCCATCATCAAGGCTCTGCTTAACAGAAAACAGATGAATGACGTCCCGCCTTCGCGGAGCAACATTTCAAAATGTGGGCCAGAGCCTCGCGCTCAGTCACTAATTGCCAGCTCGAAACACATCAAGACTCATCAAAAGCTGCCACGTCGCTCGGCAACCGGCCTCAACACAATACGCAATTGTTGTTTTGCTAAAATGGGCTCCCGCTCCGGCCAAACTCCCTCTCCAAAGACCGCTGGAGCGCTTTGTCTACGTGAAGCAGCTTTCAAACATTCCCCCCCCCCCCCCCCCACAGCAACTGATTGATTTTCTTCGGCATAACAGCTTTGGGCCGACCGAACAACCATTGGCCTTCGCGGCGTATCGGCGCATCCTCCGAGGAGCGCGCAGCCCGCTCTGAACACGGCGCGAACGGGGTCCGGCAATCTCGCTTCACTCACCGGCGCCAATTGGTCACCTCAAACAAGGCATTCGCGATTTCACGCACGCAAAACCAAAACCCAAATCGGAAGTACGTCACGACAGATGGGCGGGGCTTCACTCGGAAGACCGCAGCCGTGGTCGCAGAGAGAGGATGACATTATCACTTGAAGCCCTGGGAGGCAAATGGAATCAGTGGCCAACCGTCTGAGAAAACAAAGAAAGATCGCAAAAGAAATATGAAAGTCTGTCCCACAGCAAAGTCGGACGCCACTAAACGCATCCAACAATGCTTGAAACTTGGGAATTTGTCACTTTTAAGGGCCCAAGCCAAAGAACCGTGACGCCACGTCTGCTGCTCGCGTTCGACTCGCTCGCTCGCTCGCTTTTCAAGGCCAATTGCGACAGTTGAGCGTGGTTGTCCACATTTCGCAATAAACATAATTTGTAGCATTTGGGGGGGGAAAAAAACAGCATTGGAAAAGACAATTTGGAATGCAATCACCTCGATTCGGTCTGAAAAGCAAAGAAACTGTCAAACGAGGACAAACGTTAAGCGTTAACGAATCGATTCAGAATCACCTTCACTTGCAGCCCAAAGCATCTAAGAATCTGTAGCCTCGCCGTCGCCGAACGTCAGAGGCTCGACTGTTGGGTATTTACGAGATTCGCACTGGAAATGTCACATGGTCACGCAAAGGATTAGTGGCTGCTTTCAATGTCGAGCAATTTCAAAAGAAAGGAACTCCGAATTCGGTTCATTAATGAGGGCATCGCTTTGCCACTTTAGCAGCTTTTCCACTTGCATGTGCACAATAACCTTAACGTTTGCGAACGTGTGCTCAAATCCCAAAACTGGACTCTCACTTCTCTGCTATCGAACAAGCTCAAAAGCTATTTTTTCCACTTCCACTTTCAGTCCAAGCGCAATAAGAACGCAAACAACAGAACGTTACAAGCAAAAGGGAGCAGCGTTTCTCCACTTCTGAATATGTAATGACAGAGGTATAGCGCCTGTGTTCAATTTTTTATTAGTGACATGACAAGCTTACATAAGCGTGGCCTGGTTTTTCTCTGGCTGAGAATAAAAAGTGACGAGAATAAGGGCAAAGTCTTTTTGATCATATATGCAGCCTAGCTTGACATAACGGGAAGCACGTACGTCTCGTGCTTCCGGGGGACTCGCGTTGTCGGTGTGAAAATCAAACGCAACGCGTGTCTCAGCAAAGAAAATCCAGAGTCTAGATATCCCGGCATCAAGGACACGTGCCCCCCCCCCGGGGCGGTTGTCACGTTGGACAATAATGCCTTCACATGCAGCACTCCCAGAGACTGGTGACAAAGCACGCCAGTTCCAGCGCCTTTCCGAGGAGTCCCTGGATCGGCAGCAGAGACTTGAACTGACTTTCTTCCACGGATGGTCTGATGTCAATCACACTTGAGGTGGGGTCGTGTGATTGACATCTTCCGGTGTTCGTCCATCATCCGTGTGCAAGTGGCAGCGAGTATGTACGGGAAATATGTCCGTCTTGGCACAGGGTCTCGCTAAAAGCGGGCAACTGGAGGAAGCAGAAGAGGGCGGAGCACAGCTCAATCCTCCTCCGGAGTCTCGACGTACTCAATGGGGGAAAAAAAAACAAAAACAAAAAAAAAAACGAGGCCTTGGCGGAGGTCGCCCGGCTTTAAAAGCGGCGCAAGTAGCCATCAATCGAAAAAGTCAACCAATTAACGAGTGCTGAACTCAAAAGAGTAGCCGAGGGCACACTTCAAGCTATTCAAGAGTACGACCGCATTTTCCTTCACGTCTGACCTTTGAGAATGACGCGGCGCTGGTGCTGTGCAAGATTTCTGTCGTGGGGGTGAGCCATCATTTTCCCCCAAAAGCGTCACTGGTTTTAAATCAATTTGAAAAAAAAAAAAAAAAACAAGTAGCACACAACGGGCAACTGCCGCTTGGTTAAGATATTACACAAGCAATAGAAATGTGTTCAACAAAACAATCCGCCGACAATAAGGCAGGCAACAGGTTTAGTTTCAAATTGCACGCCGAGTGCTGAAACATTATGATATTGATCATCGCCCAGTTGATCGTCAAAAATTTGCTTACTTGCGCAAAACCCATTGTCGATTATTCACCAATGGATTTTGCGCAACCGTCTTTGAAGCAAGACACACTCCACGCCGTAACGCCATCAAAACTGAAGAAATACTGCAGACAAACCTTTGGCTGACGCGCAACTCTCAGGTGATCTGGAAAATTTACTCTATGTTGTTTGTATTGGGCCCACTTGCACTTGAAAAAAAAAAAAAAAAAAAAAACATTTTCACCGGGAAGGCATTTAGCAATTCAGGGCCACTGTTAGCTCACAGCTGAGCTAAAGAACAAACGAGGTCTCCCGTTTCACATAACTGACTCCAAATTAGCAGCACTTGGTAAAAAAAAACTTGTGACTCGTTGCAGTGCCCCGCGACCCAACTCGGGACCACGTTAAGTCCGGCAGTCTCGCTAAAACCTTTGACCAGCGGCAACAAATGGCGTCCTCATTTCAGTTACTGTGACTCGTTGTGCCATATCAAAAGACCAACATCAATATTAACGGCAAGAAAAGTGAACAAATACACACGAGGGGGCAAGGAGGGGGGGGGGGGGGCCAACAACAAAGCGACGATTTGTGGGAAATCGGTGGATCAATCCCCAGAATAAAACCCCAGAGAGCATTCGTCTTCCATGCACGAGAGGTTACCAAACTGGTTAACCCCCCAAAGCAAAGCGGAAGAGCTAAAAAAAAAATAATAATCACAAAGATGAGCGCAAACGTTTGGCGATGAGCTACGCTTGACGTGGTTATTGCAAACAATGCGAGCATCCACCCCTCGCCCAAAACTTTTTACATGAATCTCACAACACAGCAACAAACAAAACGTATATTTAGAGCTGTGCCCTCAGCTTTCGTGACCTTTGACCTCGCTTGTAACGCACAAGTCATCGTTCCTCGTGAAGGTGACAGCAAACGCCATTCAGCTGTTCCAGGCCCACATTGTGCTTCTTCTCGTGCGTGGGGCTTCGTGCCCCGAGGGGGTTGGGGGGGGGGGGGGAGAAAACACGCACACACACACGCACGCACGCACACACACACGCACACAACTGACACCGTATACTACAGAATTCATTGTTTTTCGTAGAGGATCAGGAATATATGGCTGCGGGTTTATCACGGTCTGCATATGTTAGTTTGTGTTCAAACAGCACTGCATCGATGCTATTTGTTACCCCATCTGTGGCACTTTATGTTGTGTTAGCATGAAGCTAGCAGAGATTCAAAGTGAAGGGGTGTGTCTTTTAGTTTGATGTTTAATGAGACAGCAAAGCGGGGGTGGGGTGGGGGGTATACGTCTGCCAAAATTCTCCCCGTTGTGTTCGCTGCCAACATTGAGAACTCGTTATCTCCATTTATATGATGGATAAACAGGTTCATTGTAGCCTCTGCCGTGTCGTGCTCGGGCATTTCATTGTCCGCCTGTCAGCGGGCATCGCTGCCGCACACGGAGATGAACAAACGTCATTTAGTTGTCACAACTAACAGAACTTTCAGAGCAACGAGGTGAAATTGTTATCATCTCGCATTTGGGCATCGCAGCAAGGTATTCATTCTTTATGTCGCCATCCATCTTTCGATTATGAGTCCATTGGACGGCAAAAATAAATAAATAAATAAATGAAGGACGCGGCTTCAGCAGTTGCGGTTGTCGTCTTGACGTGGACTAGAGAACGTGGTGGAAAGACGCAACTTGGGACCAAAACTGTCCAGCCGTGAACATGGCTGCCATTGGACGGGCAGTGCGCCTCGTTGCATGTGTTGCGCGTCTTCCTCGGCGTTCCTCAGGAGGGCAAACCAGCAAGGAAGCAAGGAAGCAAGAAGCCCTTAGCGGCTAAAGTCAACTTGCGGCCAAGTTTTCTGGGTGCTCTTCATTTGCACCTGCTGGAAGTCGCAATTGCAAGGCAAACCCTGACTTTGAAGCCACGAGGGAAGAAGCTAGCGAGCGCGCGCGCCCCACGCACTTGTCTCGGTCCCCAAACTTCTCTTGGAAGACTTTGTCGGTCGCCCACCCCCACAAAAACAAACAAACAAACAAAAAAATCATCCAGTCTGCCTCACCTGAGATGTGACACCAGAGGTGCAAGAAGGCGACCTTGCCGCGGCGAGTCGCCCAAAAGAAGCCCGGCATCGTGCGTGGATTCGGCCGCTTCGCCCCGCGTCGTCGTGCCCGCCGCCGCCGCTGCCGCTGCCGCTGCTGCTGCTTCACCCTCCTCGCAGTCGGCGACGACTCGGCGACCCGCTCGCGGACTGAACCATGTGAGCCGCACGCGGCGGGGGCGGCGCGAGTTCACCTGCCGGCGCGCTGCATCGCCTTCCGCGGGGACTCGGCGGAATCGCCCCCCCCCGCCGCCGGAGCCAACCATCTCCAGCCGCATTACGTCATCGCTTTTTCCCCAAACCCGACGGCCGCGGACGAATCCGCTCGAGCCGCCGCCGCCCGCTCTTACGCGCGTGGGAGAGAAATGGGCCACGGGGGGGGGGGGAATATCCCCCTCCTCGGTCTGCTTTCATAAATACAATTGTGGACATCAAAGTTGTGTTCCAAATGGGACTTGATTTCAGAGAAGTAGAAGTTTCGTCTACAGAAGGGCGGAGAGGCTGTCTCTCTTTTTTTTTTTTTTTTTTTTTTTTTTGGGGGGGGGGGGGGACACAGGAGCTATTTTTCACGCCACGGCGACGATCTCACTTTTCCACGTGCTCCCATTTTTCACTCCCGTCGAGGCTCGTTGCAAGAGAAGCACAGGAGCAATTCAAACCCTCCAAAGCCAAAAGTTGCATTCATTCATTTCTGTCCCTCGTGCCTTTCATCCCTTTTTCTCTTCATATTTCTGTTTTGTCTGAGAAATGATGAGAGACAGGTATGGCAGAGATGGCGTGGGGGTTGGGGTGCAGTCAGTCAGACAGGCAGGCCCCCCCCCAATCCATCCATCCTGCCAACCGGGTCGGCCCACGGAGACCCATTTGGGAGAGCCCCCTCGAGTCGGAATTGCGGCGCGCCGTTCGTCATCGCCGGCTCGTTATGCAATCGGACATTTCTGGCAAGATGCAAATAAGAAGCGAAGAACTTTTGCCGCCGGAAGGAATGCAAGAATGAGCGCTGGCTCCATTTCAAAGTGAAAAGTTATCAAGTTTAAAAGCGCAAACGTGTCGCAGCTGGCGAGTTCAGGACTCAGATGTTGCCCCTTTCGGCCTTGTTCGTCAACCAAGCAAGAGCCGCGGAATTCTTGGCTCACCAACAAGGAGCGAGAGCGTTACGTCAAACTCAAATGTCGTCGTACATTTCGGCAGCCTTCGCGCTCATGGCAACAAGCTTGAGCTGGGTGCGCCCCCCCCCCCCCCACCAGGAACTTCTGCCTGACTGGAATGCTTTTCAGGCCTCCGAGTGCTCTTTGTCGCGGGTCTTGAGCGAGCTCCAGACTTGGGGCACCGTCGAGAAGCCTCCGACGAGTCTTTTCATTCCAATTGTCGCCGCTCAGAAATCCAGGTACTCGTCCGTCGAAAGAGGGTGCGTGGGGGGCACTTTTTAAGACTTGATGGGGCGTCACGTTCAAACATTTAACAGTGAGGACATGCATCCATTTTCTTTGCCGCTAATCCTCACGAGGGTTGCGGGGAGTGCTGGAGCTTATCCAAGCTGTCAACAGGCAGGAGGACCCTGAACTGGTCGCCGGCCAATCGCAGGGGACGTCGAGACAAACAGCCGCACTCGCCATCACACCGACGGGGCAATTTAGAGCGTACGGTGAAATGTTGCATGTTTTTGGGATGTGGGAGGAAACCGGAGAGCCCATCCGGGTCCTCAGAACTGTGAGGCCGACGCTTTAGGAGCTGCCCCACTGGGTAATTTTCAGGTACAAGACAAGACTGAAGAGGGGGCGAGGGGGGACGACAGACACGTTGAACAAACAAAAACTGGTTTACTTCTTGGCAACAAATGCAATTTTTCTGCTGTTGTATTTTATGATGCTTCACCTCGAATATGATTTTTTTTTTTTTTTTTTTTCCAAAACAATGCTGCCCCTTCAATGTCACGACAAAAGGAACAAACCAACGCGTGACTCACGTCGGCGGCATCCTGCGATGCAGAACGCGGACCAACTTCAAGTTCAAGTCGGGCCTTTCGTCTTCCGCTCTAACTGAAAAATTGGCCGGTTCATCTTCACAGTTGGCTGACTTTTGCCACCGAGTTCCACCTCAGACGCGACGGCCAATAGTACGACTCCCAACGCCATCAGGGCGCCTGGCCGCTACGCATAGTACATGAAGTAAATATGTACTTGTTATCCCCTTAGCGGTTGTCGCAGCTTCCGTTCTTGTGGCCAATATGCTATCGTGCTCATTATCTCCAGTGGGGTTGGTTTTTTTCCTTTTCTTCTTTTTACTGAAAAAACAAGCACACAGTATGTTTTTTTTTATGAAGTACAATACCACGGCACACACGCAGGCCCCCGCGAAGTCACAGATGGAGGTTAGGGCAAAACGCACTTGGTTGCGCCTCCCTTGGTGTTCACCGCGGCCTGCGTTGCAATCAGCGGGCTGACTGGAACCGTGAAAAATAATCATTACAAAAACCAAAGTGCAATTGATCGGGGGGTATGCACGTATCTCGTGCGGCGTATGTGCCCACATCAACATTTCCAACCTGCAAAATGACGCAAGCAATTTCATTGCTCATTTTATTTCACCAAATACAGAAAAGAAAAGTGCTCGGGAGTTTGTGTCCATCCGATACCCGTGTGCTACTTTTGATATGAAATGAATGCGCTCCATTTTTCTCGGCTTACAGCTCACGCGGCAATACACACAAATGAAAAGTACGTTTTCTCTATACAGCAGCACTCATTTGGATTAATTTCCATTCATAAAACCTTTCAACGTGATACGTGTTATACGTAACAATTGTTGGTGCTTGACTGCAAACTTACAGAGCACCTAAAGGGACATTGGGGAAAAAAAAAACAAAAACAAAACTTAACTTGTTTTTCTCATTGTAATGAGAAACTTACTCATTAGTGAGTAATGAGAAAACTTACTCATTACAATGAGAAACAAGTTTTGTTTTGTGTTTCAATGTCCCTTTAGGGGCTCCGTACAAACTTGATTTGCAAAGGGGTTGAAATAATTTTGAGTGCAACTGCGGGAAGAATTTTTGATTGAAAACTTAAAAAAAAAAAAAAAAAAAAAAGCAACGTCGTTCATGGGCCAGCAGATTGCGCGGGTATCAAATCTGAACTTTTCGGAAGCGTGCAAAAGTTCGTTGACTACAACGGAGACTCTTCGACGCCCTTGTTTTCAATCAGCTGTATTAAACTTGCTACGTGACATCATTGCTAAATTGTACACATTCAAAACGCACGCGTGACATCTTTTCAATCGTTATTTGCCAATATCAACACATTTTATAACCAGAAAAAAAAAAAAAAAAGAGAGAGAGAGAGAGAGAGAGAGAGAATGCCCCCGACAAACAAATTCTTGTTTTACGACAAAATAAGGCAAAGCTGAAAGGCAGAGTATCTACATGAACAAATGTTTTGTTTTTTATATATATATATTCTCTGTAGTCTGCCGTCGAACAATGTTGATGATTCTTCCAAATGTTCTGCTACGGCAACATACGAAATTACCTGAAGAAAGAGAACAAACGTGACATGAATCGCTGTGGGAGCAGCTCTCCCTTTCATGCATTTTGTTGCAAAATCAAGATTCTTCCACTTCTTTTTTTTTGTCAAGTCCACGACGGCAAACGCGTTTGGGAGGACGAGGCGCTTACCAGAGAAATCCTTCTTTAAAGTCGGTGAACTTGTGGCGGACCATGAACGTGGCGAGCGCGTCGGCGACCTGGAAACAATTCAAACAGTCCGGTGAATGACAACGCCGGCCGGAAGGTCAGAGCTGTCGGGCGAGCGGGACGGACTTTTTCGGGTGCGTCCTCGTGGACGGCGTGACCGCACTGCGGGAGGACCTGCATCTGGAACTTCCCTGGGGACGCAAAAGCCAGAAAAAACTTGGGGGATTTTTCTCCGCGCGCGCAAAATGTCAACCGGACCGCTTTACCTTGCATCTGTCCGATGGTCAGATCTTTGTCGAGCCTGTCCACCCCTGCACAAACGAGGTCGCCGTTTGAATCCCAAAACACAAAAGGCGACGACGACGAGAAAAGGGAGGGAGCGAGGGAGGGTGGGACGAACGAACCTGCGAGCAGGAGCAGTTTTGGCACGGAGCACGTGAGGAAAAGTGCAGACAGGCCTTTGAACCAGCCCTCCCAGTACTTTTCCGTCTTGGCCAAATCCACGCGCCACGTGAAGATGCCGTCTTTCTTGGGCTGCAACCACTCAGTCACACATTTTAAAATAAGCAACCGTTGGACAACTTGTTGTTGCCTTTTTTTTTTTTTTTTTTTAAATATAGGTCAGCTACTCCCTGCACAGATTTCAACGCGGCAGCCAACGGTCAACTGCAGACAAAACTAAATTGAAAAAAGTAAGCCGAACTCAAACATTTGCTAAGTCACCAAATGGCAACACGAGCCACAGTCAAAGTTTTATCAAGTAAAATTCACAAATGGCGACCTTGGGCCGACCAATAGCTGGGTGCACGCACTCGCGACGCCATCGACGGGAGCAAATGCGAGTAAAGCGCAACGTTGAGCTTGATTTTCGCTGCAATGAATTCCAGTTTCCTCCGAGGGGATTTTTGCTGACTACTACATCGGCAGGACGGCCAGCGCGAGGAATTACGATGCCAACGCTTGCGGCAGAACATTATTGGTCCCATCACGTGTGTACAGATTGCAGGTGTAACACAACCTCCTGGTCATCTTCCTTCATTCTTTTCTTGTTGGACTCTTCTTCCCCCGCTTCATCCTCCTCTTCTTCTTCTTCTTCTATTATACCTTCACCGATGCTTGTGGCGACCACTGGGGTCTTGCTGGACTCCTCGCATCTGTCAATGTCAGAGCAGTGCATTTCATTATTAGCGCCGAAGACGCGCCACACGTCGTCACATACTTATGCACTTGGCCTCCCATCGACACTCGCGCCGACTCGATGTTTCGGATCTGGCCGCTCTTCACGCTAGGACAGAAAGGTAGTAAACATTTGTTTTAAAAAGGGGTGTGCGGATTCAGAACGATTCTGATGAGGACCAAGCTGACAAGACGTAAGTTGAGACGCACCTCCACTCGATGGCATTTTCCAGCGATTTAAACAATTTGGGCCGACTCCTCAGGAAATTCTGCATGCTGTTCAGAGCATCCATCGCCGTACCTGACCAAAAGATGCGGGTTCAAAAACTCCCCGTCCGAGGACCGAAACGCCCTCGTCGTCGATTCCCCCCCCCCCCCCCCCCCCCCCAAAAAAAAAGAGCCTAACCCTCGACAACGTCGATGACGCAGAGGCCGAGCAGCGAAGGGATGTGATTGGCGGCGGCGGTGTGGACCGCTATGGCCCCGCCCATGCTGTGCCCGATAATCATGATTGGCGGTGGGTCGTCTCCATAAAGCGCCTCCACCACTTTGCCAATATCTCTTTGAGAAAAGAACACAAGCCAGAAATCCACCATCAGTGACACGTCACGCTAAGTTATCGTACAAGGTTGCAGAACGCAGTGCATGCAGAAATCTACACACCCCTGGTCAAACACTATTTCTTTTCCCCTGAGGTCTCGAAAAAGAATAAAAAGACTTTTTGCACCGTACAACCAAATTACAAAAATGATACGTTAGAGAAAGGACGTAGAAAAATGAAAGACAAGGCAACAAATAAACGCAGCGACTTACTTGGCCATCGTGTCTGCAGAAAGATCTTCGGAATTTTTCACTTTGGAGTCGCCTGCAGCAGACAAAGACGCGCGTGAGCAAAAGTCTTCCGTCGCTACACCGCACGAGCGCATTTTAAAGTGATTTTATTTATTTTATCCCACAAAACGGGGGAAAGCGTGAGGGTGCGTTTGGATGCTTAAAGAACATTGACGCTTGTTTCCTTTAGCCACTCTGTGGCATTTTACATGAGACGTAAGGAAGCAATTATACAGGTTGGTTGAACATTCGGTCGTTACGTTAAGTATACAACGCTGAATTATCTTTCGCTTTATGTGTCGGTTGTCTTGAAAATGTCCACCGGGAGTGACAAACAGCTTTAAGCAGCCTCGCCTCAGTGAGAGCACGAGAACAGAAAGCAAAGGAATTCTTTCAAAAATGGCTTCGTATACATCATGTGTATCTGCATCTCTATATTTATTGCACAACCTGCAACGCACCTCCTTAATAAACGGAAGTTCTCATAATCTGACAACTGCAATCGCAGACTGCATCTTGACGCGCTTCCGTGTACGGGGGCTGAAGCCGATCCCAGCGGTTTATATTTTCTTTTTAGATAGCGGTTTGAGTCGTATCATACCATGTGCTCGAAGGTCCACTGCTACCACCCTGCAGTTAATCCTGCTGTAAATGACGGCCTGTAAAACACGTCGCAACAGCTCAAAGTACACTCAAAAGAGCCACGATTGTAAACGGTTAGCTCGCCACGTAAGGACACAATCAGAGTAAAAGTGACGACGCTCACGGTGAAGACAGCCCAGGAGAGAGCAGAGTGTCCTCCTCCGTGGAGCAGGAGCAGCACGGGACCGTGACTTCCGCTGCAGTAAACTCTGAAAATGTTCTGCGCGGTCAAGGAAACGCAGCACAGGATCTCGCCCCAAAACAACTCCGTCGAACAATTGCACACGTCAGTCACGTAAATAAACATTGCGTTGTTCAAGCGTGAGCTGGCCGCGACAGAATACTTTCAAGGTACGGTAGGGTTACATATTGCATGTCGTCAAAGATATGTCTTTGCCGTTTTCATTCCCCACTTCAACATCTTCCATGGTTTCAAAGTACTGACTCCAGGACAACGGGGTGAAATCTCTCCTTCGTCCTGGCCTGCGTTCAAAAAGGCAAAACAAAGCAGAGTTCGGACCTCCCTCCACTTTCCACACAGACGATCCCAATAGGAATTGCAAAAGACTCGTACAAATAAATGAAAATCAGATTTATTTAGAGAGGAGATTTCTTTTGGAGCTCTTTTTTTAATTGAGTAAATCAACGAATATGAGCAATAAGATTACCATCTAATCTTGAAAAGCCTTGATGTCCATCGGTCCATGTAACAAAAGGTTGTTTATACGTTTGAAAGCTTCTGTATGGGGAAGATCAGATCGCCTTCACGACGGCCTATTGATGCAGACGTGATCCGGCAAACTTTGACTTGCAACGACACCGACACCGACACCGACACCGTGCAAGTGTGAACTGCCTCCAGTTGGGACAGCGCAATACTGGCGGTTCCGCTAGCTCAGACTTAGTCCAAAGATCCTCACCGATCAAAGCCCGCGTTCGTCACGTCCTGGCTGTCATCATTTCTCAGCCAAGTGCAAAGGAACTGCTTCTATCTAGCTAAGATGTCGTATCATCTTCGAAAAGGTCCATTTGAAGCTCTCGGCTGCGAGACAATTTGTATCGTTTCTCGCCAGTTGTTGCGCTGTCACCACGCAACCCCAAACCAAGTGACATAAGAGAGGCGAATCGAATGTTAAAACGCCAAAATAAGAGTTGACAGTATGCTAACTGATTGACTCACCCCATCTTCATTTTGGAGCCGGACTGCAAGCCAGCCGGCATGGGCGGTCTGGAAGCTAACAGGTTTAAATGCAACTGTTTCTCCATGCTGCCGAAAGCTTTAATGGGACATGGAGGCTCGCGCGCTGGATGGAAGTTTGCTTGGAGAGCCGCACCGAGGCTAGGCTGGCATGACGCAGCCGACAGCCGCTCGTCGATGTTGTTGTTGCTGCTGCTGCTGCACTGGAAGCGCCACAAGCTAATGGTTAGCGGCAAACAGGCTAATTGTCTTCTTCGTCTTTCTGCGTTGCTTCCGACATGTTGCTGCCACCAAGTGTCTAGGAGTGGCAACGACAAGCAAAAAAAAAAAAACAAAAACAACAAAAAAAAGGTCGTCTATTTTTCTAATCCTGCGGCCCCATGGCTCAACGATTACAGCATTGGTTTGGTAAACCAGGGGTTGTGAGTTCGTATCTCACTGGGGCCTCTGCATCCCAAGAGGGGTCGCATCAGGAAGGGCATCCCGTGCGGTGACCCTGAACAGGACAAGCCAAAAGAAACTTACTTCTGTGTTCTTCTAACCCTGCGGTTCGCCAACATTTTACACCAAGTATCGCCATAAAAACAAAAAACAAAAACAAACAACTGCAGCCCCGCAAGTACCACCTTAACCCATTCGTGGGCAGCGTCCCATTTTGGGACATCACGATTTTCACGCATTATGTCCTCCAGTATATAAAAATATTGAAGTCTTTTAATCGGATTCTGATTCTGGTTTTTGGGACGATCTACTAAGAAAAACCACGTACCCTCTCGCGGGCAGCAAATGGGGCGAAATTCTAAATTAGTAAAGTTATCATATCTTCTTCTTCTTTTCCTTTCGGCTTGTCCCGTTAGGGGTCGCCACAGCGTGTCATCTTTTGCCATCTTAGCCTATCTCCTGCGTCTTCCTCTCTTAACACCCCAACCGCCCTCACGTCTTCCCTCACCACATCCGTAAACCTTCTCTTTGGTCTTCCTCTCTCTCGCTCTTTTGCCTGGCAGCTCCATCCTCAGCATCCTTCTACCAATATACTCACTCTCTCGCCTCTGAACATGTCCAAACCATCGAAGTCTGCTCTCTCGAACCTTGTCTCCAAAACATCCAGCTTTGGCCGTTCCTCTAATGAGCTCATTTCTAACCCTATCCGACCTGCTCACTCCGAGCGAGAACCTCAACATCTTCATTTCTGCTTCCTGTTGTTTCTTCAGTGCCACCTCTCGTCTCTAATCCGTCCATCGTGGCCGCCCTCACCGCTGTTTTGTAAACTTTGCCCTTCATCCTAGCAGAGACTCTTCTGTCACATAACACACCAGACACCTTCCGCCAGCTGTTCCAACCTGCTTGGACCCGTTTCTTCACTTCCTGACCACACTCTCCATTGCTCTGTATTGTTGACCCCAAGTATTTGAAGTCGTCCACCCTCGCTAAACGAAAAAGAAGTCTCTGTGCTACTTCCTTGATTGTGGCTTGTTAGGAGAGACTTTTAATCTCAATAAGGCAAAAAAATTGCCACCCTGCCCAACAGCCAACATTACAATAAATGTACTGTGCCAAAAATTTCAAAACAGAAAAGTCATTTGAATGTTATTAATTCCAACAAGTACTCCGGTTGCACAAAATGAAAACGTGTAACATTTTCTTTAGGTCGGGCACAGCAGGTACAGTCTGTTGACGCCCAGTCATTGTGCTGGCAGTCACGCAACATGACCACATGGCACAAAGGGGACGTCTTACATGTCTTTGTGCCTTTCGAGGCCTCATATTCCATCGTATATCATATGACTTCCTCTCATCAGATGTGCAGGGAACGTGTACTGTAAACTAGTGGGGGGGGACACAAAAACATGACGTAAGAGGTGCGTCCACCTGGGCCTCTACAGTCTTGTAGTCATATTTATGATTTGTTTAGTGCAAATACTGTGAAGTAACACAAACAAGAGATTTGACGCCGAGGCCGAAGTACAGACTAGAAATCCAAAATTGAGTCGATAAAACACTAAAAACAAAACAAATAACAAATGAAACAATCTGCAGCGAATGACAACTTATCTTCAATTGCCTTCCCTGGACTACTAAAGGTAGAAACTAATAGTTATGAATCCTTCAATCCAAGTGAATTACTGCATGGTCAAATGTCCAAATCTGCCATCTTTTTCCGTTTTTCATGAAAGTGCTCAATTAGAGGTGAAAACAGATATTGCTGCGCATGTCCTTCCTCCTTTTTTATTATTTACCGTCGATATACGGTCCGGTCCTCGGCCACGTCGCCGTACACGCGGGTCCACGTTTGTGTCTTTGATCCTTTGTGTACCGAACCCGGCGGGCTCGTTCTGACACTGTTGCCCGTTCGGAGCGCCTGCCTGCGTATCGCGACCTTGGATTGCTTAAGTACGCGCCACGAACTGTACCCGGTGCCGTGAGTCGTGCATTCCGGGTCCGTCCCCGACACAATGAATTCATTGGACTTGAAACAGAACCAGCAGGTGGCGAATGAAGCCGACTTGCGTGCTGCAGAGACATTGATATCGAGCCCCGTCTGACTTTATTAATAAAGCTGCGTTGGTTGAACTCGTGCGCCCCCGGAGCACGGAAAGCCAGCGGGCCCGCTCGCTGTCATTTTGCAACCAGCGTGTGTGAGGTCACCTCGATCCGGTTGGAGCCAGAACAGCAGTGAGGTGTTTACAGCTGTCCGTGCCGTGTGAAAGTCCTTTTAGAACTCCGGGGAAGTGGCGAGACGTGTATTAGATAACTTAACTGGGGTAAAGTGCTCGTCCCCGCTTTCCTCGCCACTTTATATGGGAGGCCATCCAAAATTGAAACGACAGTCGACATAACGGTGACTTATAGACTGTCTATTATAATCGGAGTGCTAGTGGTGACCGAAAGTTCCATTCAGGAACACTTTGTGACGACCGTGTTTTCCAACTAAGGGACACATCTTTTTCTGTGGGAAAAAATGAGAGCGCAGAAACGAGCAAAAATGTCACGATAAATATCCCATCAACGTCCTCATATTGCCCAGTTTCTTTTGGGAAGCCAGCTTTGTTGAAAAACTCACCTAATTGCTGTTTTTCTGCATGGGCCAAAGCCATTCATGCATGCATGCATTAGCTATTCCTACTACTTATCCTCACGAGGGTCGCGGGAGTGCCGGAGCCAATCCCAGCTGTCATCGGGGCACACCCTGAACCGGTCGCCGGCCAATCGCAGGGCACATAGAGACAGACAACCGTTTGCAGTCGCAATCACACCCCGGAACAATGCGGAGTCTCCAATGAATTCATGTTTTTGGGATGCGGGAGGAAAGCAGAGTGCCCACCTGGAGAAAAGCCACACACGCACGGGGAGAGCCACACAGACGGGGGCGGGATTTGAACCCTGGTCCTAAGAACTGCGAGGCCAACACTCTCACCACCGTGACACCATCCAAAGCCATTTTGAATGTAAAAAAAAAAAAACAGCTTGTTTCCATTTTTTTTTTTTTTTTTTGCCACCTTGGGGTTAGGAACAATGTTGAGGAGGGGGGAGGCGCTTCATATAATCAGGCCATAGCTTTGTCTAATGGGGTGGGGGGGCGCGGGGGTATCGGATCCCAATTCCCTCCGAATCACGGAAATTTCACTGTACACTGCAGGATACTAAAAAAAAAAAAAAACAAAAAATGGCAACGTTGCCTGCAAATCCTCCGTTTCATGAATGACGAGAGCGGAATTGTTGCCTGTGCCGTCAGCGGAGGAGCATTTCATCATTCTGCCTGAACTATTTGCATCATTTGTGAATTTTCTGACCGATTCAATGAAATTGAACAACCCACAGCAACCCGGTTGGGTGAGAGAATTGATGAACGGATGGAGGAATTTCTTTGACCATTCCCAGCCCAACCGCGGGACGATCGAGTGGAGCGCGTCCAGGTTTTCCTGCCGACTGGTTTTTGCGCTCGGGCTTCCCACTGAGCAGAGCCGTCAGGTTGCTGCCCCCCTCCTCTGACGGGAAAAAAAGAGCAGATAGTAGTTAACAATTATAAAAACTGAATAACTTTTTCAGCTATATGCCCCGGAACTGAATTAGAGGAGTTCAATCGGTGCTTTGGATTTTCTCCTCCATCAACATCCGAAGTTCTACTGAGGCGCCCCCCCCGTAACGCCCGACGACATCGGCGAGGCCCTCTGATTGGCTGTAAGCGGGAGCCAATAGACGCACAAAGAACTGCGTCCTCCGTCAGGTCCACTGGAGAACACCCGCTGAAAAATGAACTCCGTGGAAGGAGCACAAGTGACGATGACGACGATGAGGGTTTTGCATCATCGGAATGTGTTGGCGGGCCGCGAGCGCTCGAGTGTTCCCGCCTGGCCGTGTCCCGTTCTCGCCCTGGTAAACATGACGCTCGCGTGACAGCTGCCTCGGGTGTCACGCCAGCCTCCCCGCCCGGCCCAAAACGGGTGGGGCGGGGGCCGGGGTCGGCTCCATAAATGCAGCAGCTCGGCGGCCGCGAGCGGAACGCGCGGATCGCCGCCTGCACGATCGTTCCGTCCCTCTGCTGCTGCGGCCCAACTCGATCGAGTAAGGCAAAGTACTTTCTCGGAGCCGACGGATGACGGTACAAATAGGAAAGTAGAGTGCCCGCGCGGATGTTCCGCTACTCGCGGGTCGGAATACGGACCGAAGGCGCTCTCAGACGGATCCAGGGCGCTTTCAGCTGAACATGGAAAATAGGTCTTTGGTCTGAAACGGATCAAAAGAGTCACCTCTGATTAGTTTCACGTGAGACCTTTGAATGTGGATCGATAACCTGTGAGATGCTTTCCTGATTTGTTCATGTTTTTCTGTATTACAATCAGAATCATCTGAAAAGGTGGCAGTTTTACAAAAGTCAAGTCAGAAGATTACAAGATGTTGCTCAAGCTATTCCTTAAGCATACCGTAACTAATACATGACGAGTATTTTCGCTGGATTCCCCAAATGTAGCTATCGTTCATTTGTATTATTATAGCGTATTGACAAACTTGGCTTCCCCTTTGGTGGCTAAATAAGCTTCGAGTCCAGCAATGTTGCGTAACACGATTGCCCAGGGGTTAGAGGTCGAGTTGAGGCGTCGTCCTTCTTTGCCGTGCGCGGGTCACGACCTTTTCCTCGCCTGTCACCTCGCTAGGTGCCGAAATGAGAGCAAGGGAGGCGGCGGCGGCGGCGGCGGCGCCCTCGGCGACGGTCAAGTTCTTTGGCGCTGGCGCGGCGGCCTGCGTGGCCGACCTGGCGACTTTCCCGCTGGACACGGCCAAAGTCCGACTGCAGGTGGGATGATGTAGACCCGAGGTGATCAGGTCAGCAGGTGTGCCGCGGCAAATTTCACGCAGTTGCTCTCCAAACGATTTCTAAACTAAAAAAATAAATGTACAGCGAGCATGTGCACACATGGACCCCGAGTGGTGCTCAAGCACCGACCCTTCACCCTCTTTACTGGAATCCTTTTTTGCTAACCACTATTTAAAAATCAGGTGTCCTCAACTTTGTGGGGCGTTTATTTGAGTCCTTGGGAGAATTCTACTAAATTTCGGGTTCATAAGAGACGCTTTAGTTAGTGACTTCATTTAAATGTGATTATTTCATTCTGAACAAAGCCACATCCCAAATTGTACCAGGGTGTGCGCACTTTTGTTCTGTTTTACTTTTTTCTTCCCCCCACAGTTGAATAATGCAAGCAAGTTTTGAAAAGAGTTTTCCGTTTGTGACGTCCAAATTGCAGACAGGAAACTGAGATTCAAAACCCGGCCCTCAGAATTGCGAGGCGAACGCGCTAAGCGCTAAGTCACGCGCCGCCACGCAAAAATGAATCCCCTGCAATGCGCCGTCGTTCTTCAGGTTCAGGGCGAGGTTCTGAAAGCCGAGGGCGCCGGTGCCAGGCGATACCGCGGGGTGTTCGGCACCATCAGCACGATGGTGCGCACCGAGGGCCCCGCCAGTCTTTACAACGGGCTGGTGGCGGGACTGCAGAGGCAGATGAGCTTCGCCTCCGTGCGAATCGGTCTCTACGACTCCACCAAGCAATTCTACACTCGAGGCGCCGAGAGTGAGTACCCCGAATCGCGGCCGTTTGACAAAGGCGCCCCCGATGACGATGATGAGCGCCCGAGCTCGTGTCGCCAAGGTTCGGGCGTGGCCGCCAGGCTGATGGCGGGCTGCACCACCGGGGCCATGGCCGTGGCCTTCGCGCAACCTACCGACGTGGTGAAGGTGCGCTTCCAGGCGCAGGCGCGCCGGTCCGACGGCGGGAGGCGATACAACGGCACTCTGGACGCTTACAAGACCATCGCCCGAGACGAGGGGGTGCGAGGCCTTTGGAGAGGTATTGCAAAAAAAACAAAACAAAAAACTCCAAATCATCATTTCCGGGGCTGTTGGAACGGGCGTCCGCTTTGCTCTCTTGCAGGGTGCGTGCCCAACGTCGCCCGTAACGCCATCGTCAACTGCGCGGAGCTGGTGACCTACGACGTCATCAAGGAGCTCATCCTCAAGTATGACTTCATGACAGGTGAGATCATCAAAGTGCTCCGCGCTATTTTTTTTCCCCCGTTTCTGGTTCCATTTGACACGCTGAGCGGCATCCGCGGAGCCCTCGAGTTTGACCAACTTTTCCCGGCTCGCAGACGACCTGCCGTGTCACTTCACCGCCGGCTTCGGCGCGGGCTTCTGCACCACGGTGGTGGCGTCGCCCGTGGACGTGGTCAAGACGCGCTTCATGAACTCGGGCGCCGGCCAGTACGGCGGCGCCGCCGCCTGCGCCGTCGCCATGATGAAGAAGGAAGGGCCCGCGGCCTTCTACAAGGGGTAACTACTCAGCTCTTCGCTACTCTGAACCCACGACGTACGAGCGACTGGACAACGGGAGTTTTCCTTCAGTTTGTTTGCTTGCTTGCTTGCTTGCTTTCACTTGTGAGCGCAAAATCACTTAGCAACAAAAGACACTTTGACTAATACTAATGGTAAAGCGTCTTCAAAAAGATTCCTAGCCTCAGCCGAACCTCCTACTAACTAAAACTCTTTGGCTTGGTGTATTTAAAGCAACCACAGATCTGGCTCCGCAACCCGAATGTTGCTTGACATACGACGACAATCTCCGTAAACACACCGGCTGACGATTGACACGTCGCTCAAAACTAAGAGGACTTCAAACACACGTGGACTGACCTCACGACAATCTTCTTCTTTTCCTTTCGGCTTGTCCCGTTAGGGGTCGCCACAGCGCGTCATCTTTTGCCATCTTGGTCTTATCTCCTGCGTCTTCCTCTCTCAACACCCCAACCGCCCTCACGTCTTCCCTCACCACATCCGTAAACCTTCTCTTTGGTCTTCCTCTCTCTCGCTCTTTTGCCCGGCAGCTCCATCCTCAGCATCCTTCTACCAATATACTCACTCTCTCGCCTCTGAACATGTCCAAACCATCGAAGTCTGCTCTCTCTAACCTTGTCTCCAAAACATCCAGCTTTGGCCGTTCCTCTAATGAGCTCATTTCTAACCCTATCCGACCTGCTCACTCCGAGCGAGAACCTCAACATCTTCATTTCAGCTTCCTGTTGTTTCTTCAGTGCCACCTCTCGTCTCTAATCCGTACATCATGGCCGCCCTCACCGCTGTTTTGTAAACTTTGCCCTTCATCCTAGCAGACACTCTTCTGTCGCATAACACACCAGACACCTTCCGCCAGCTGTTCCAACCTGCTTGGACCCGTTTCTTCACTTGACCTCACGACAATAGCCACAGGAAATTCGACTCTTTACCTTCTGCGCAGAACGACTGACGACTGCCTTACCCAGAAGCCGCGAGAGGATCAAGTGCAGTCTGTCTTACACTGCCCCCAGGTGGCCAGTGATATGTTTATTGGGACTAGCGTTTGTTAGGACCACCGAGAGGCCGTCGGTAACAAACACGAGTCTCCGTTGTCGTTCCTCAACCAGGTTTACGCCTTCATTCCTGCGATTGGGCTCCTGGAACATCGTCATGTTCGTCACGTACGAGCAGATCAAGCGAGGCGTGACGCAATACTGGGAGTCGCCATTTTGAAGCAGGCCACGAAGAGAACTTCCGAAAAGTTTTGGACCCCCCCGCGCTCGCATCTCAAGACGAATCGGGGGCAGGAAGTCGGGACTTCTGGCGCTTTCGTTCCGAATCCTGCCGGAAGGGCGGCGACGGCGGCCTTTGGGAATCCGGTCGAGGGCGGGCGAGGCTACCAGAAGATGTTTACAAGAGCAAAATGGGAAATTTGACTTGACGGTGGACGGATTTTCTTTTGGGACAGTTTACAATGTTTGCTTGCTAGTCGAGAGCTCGTTTAATTGCAATCGTTTGTTGCTGGTCGATAAATTATAAACATGTTATCAAATTCCAACAAAACAATTGTAAAGTGAAGATTTTTGCAAATGTCTGCTGTTGAAATGTGTCACTTGCTTTGCCATTGTCTGTCGAAACAGCTTGTGGGATTTTTTTTTTTTCCCCTCCCTTGAAGTGAAAGCGGACAGTTAATCAATCAACTCGATTGGATTTACACCCACTGGTCAAAACATTAGGTACACAGGCACTTGCGAGAGGCGCGTCTAATATTTTTAGTTGTACACCACTGGCCACGCAACCACAATTATGGAACAAAGTCAAGGCAAAAGATATGGGACAAATGTCATAAATGGAATGCGTGAGGGAGGGAGCGCGGAAAACATCAAACCAAAACATAAACGTCGTCGTCGTCGTCGGGTCGCGGCGCTTTCTCCTCTTTGCTCGTATCGGCGACGGCAGGGCAGGCCAGACGTCATCAATTCTTAAAAAGTAGAGCTTGTTTGATGAGCTCCTTCCTGTCCGGGGAGAGCCGCTCAGGAAACTGGATGCCAAAAATCAGGATCAGGTTCCCCCGCTGCAAAGGATTGTGGGAGAGCGGCATCCCCTCGCCAGTCACCACTTTTTGGTAGGTGAAGCTGCAAATTGGGACACAAAAAGGGACACGACCCTCTCACATCGCATTTCTAGTTACTCCACAGGGGGGGTGTCCATCCATCCGTTTGCTTCACCGCTTATCCTCACGAGGGTCGCGGGGAGCGCCGGAGCCGATCCCAGCGGTCGACGGGCAGCACGCCCTGAACTGGTCGCCAGCCAATCGCAGGGCACGTGGAGACAAACAGCCGCACTCACAATCACACCGACGGGGCAATTTAGAACGTCCGATTAATGTTGCACGTTTTTGGGACGTGCCCACCCGGAGAAAAGCCACGCAGGGACGGGGAGAGCATACAAGCCCCACACAGACGGGGCTGGGATTGAACCCAGGACCTCGGAAGTGTGAGCCCAACACTTTACCTTTATGTTTTTTATTTTTTAATCTTACCACGACTATAAGTCATTTCTGCGTTCATCCATCAGTGCCGGCAATTAAAAGTTGTTCCGCTAGACGGTATTGAACCCAGGACCGCAGAAGTGCCCTCTTTCTGTTTTTGATTTTTTTTTAATTTGTCATTTCTTCGTTCGTCTATCGGTGCCGGCAATTAATAAAAGTTCTTCCACCAGACGGTACACGTAACCCGCGCATCCACCAGTTGCCGCTCAGACACCGGAATATTCCGGTCGTGGGCTCAGATGGACCTTTCCGACCTGTCAATCACTCCTACGATAGCGGCCAATCAAACGGCCGCATTGTCTTGACACGCCCCTCTCGCCGCCATGTTTTCCCACAAGCAACGCTGCTCGCCAGTAGCCTGCGCCTGGAAAAGTTAAAGTCACCAAGAAAATGGTCCTCCGATGCGCTTGGGGACGGTGCAATTCTGATGAACGATATCCTGGCCGCTTGATTCGTTTCCCAAAGCCTAAAACGCAGTTGAGGAAGTGACTACGACGGAAGACTAAATGGAAAACTAAATATCAACAAACACAAGGCTGTATGTTCCGCGGGAAGTGAGGGGGAATTGGATCGAATTATGATCAGTGCGGGAGAACAACTTTCACGCTGCGAGAGTCGGGTTCGCGATACGTGAACGCGCCACGTGCCCATTTGGATCACGTCGGACTTTTGAGACAGAGTACCGGGTTCCGTTACGAGCCAAGTCAACTGAATTATTAACGACGACCACGATATTACTGGTGCACTTTGCGAGTAAAAACCACTCACCCTGCTTGACATGCACAGTGCGATTCCACTATTTGATCCTGTTGGATTTCAATACGATGTTTGTGAGGCGTCAAAACGTTTTGGGATCAATCGCCAACGTTTCCATGTAACTCTGACATTGCGTCTTGCCCCGTCCAAAATCTTTCCCTCTTTCCGCGTACTTATCCTGGCGTGCAATAGTTGAGACCTCTCCGTCGGACTCCCTCGGCCAAGTCTGACGCATTTGGCAAAAACGATCGGGACTACGCCGCAGAGAATCGCCATTTTGAAAGCTCGTTGGGGGCGGAGCTTAAGATCGGCGTCGGAAAGGTCCACCGAAACGAGATCCGGTCGAGACGCTTACTGCACGATGTCATTGATGGGCACGTTGAGCAGTCTGCCGTCGAGCGTTTCGACGTTGACGGAACAGCCCGTCAAGGCCTGTCGGGCAAACACAAGAAATTGCTGCTGGTTTTCCCGCCTCCACATATTATGCATTTGCATATATATATATATATATATATATTTTTTTTTTTTTTTTCTCAACCATTGCCAGTGAAATCTGGGCCTTGTAGATCAAGTCGTTGTTTTGCCTTTTGAACTGCGGGTGAATCTTCTGCCGCACGATGAACACGATGTCGGCGGGGATTTTGTTCGGGCCCTGCGGGTCACAAAATCCAGACCGTGACGCTTTCCTCGCTTGTCGCCGATTTGTTTTGTTTTTTTTCAGGGGCGCGAAAGGTCGCCGCACAATCTCCTACCTGATCTCCCTCTTTGGAGAAAATCACCTTGGTGCCTTCTCTCCATCCGGGCTTGACATCGATGGACAGAATCTTGTCCTTAATACCCGAAGTGTAGCCATCGTCGTTCATGACCTGCGAGCGACGTCGCCACGTCAGCGTTTGTTCGGAGCTCAGAACGAGACGGAGAGCAGCGCGCCGACCCTTCGCGAAATCTTGATTTTTTTAGTGCAACCGTGGAAGAGGTCATCCAGGGACAAATGAAGATCCCTCTCGATGGGGGGGTCTTGGGTCTTGACCTCCTCCGGTAGCAGCCCGCCCAGCAGCAGGGGGACGTCGTTGGTGTAGAAGTCTTGACAAACAAGGGACGGACGGACGGGAAGACCAAAGTCGGTGCGCGATCGAAACCATTTTGTCACCGGCACAAGAAGGTTTGCGCGCTACCTGCGAAGGGGTTGTCGCTGCCGAAAAACTGCCGGAAGGTTTTGTCCGGATTGCCGTGGTAGACGTACTTGGACGACCAGGCGCCGCCGCTGCCGAACTCGTAAGGGATTCCCCCTTTCAGGCCCTCCACTCCAAACTTGTCGTACGTCGCCTTTTTTCGGGCTGCCGGGACACAAAACAAGACGCGTCGACGTCCGTTTCCGGAGCCGCCTATCCTCACGCGCTGGAGTCGATCCCGGCACTCAATATGGAAAAACTGTCAGTTTAAGATTTATGTAATCCCAATTTATGGAAATCGCTGGACAGTCTCACGAAAGAGAGGAAGACAAAAAGCCCAACGTGAGCCATTTCAAATATTCTGATATAACCATCCATCCATTTTCTTTGCCGCTTAACCTCACGAGGGTCGCGCTGAATCCTATTCGGAGGCGAGGCACACCCTGAACTGGTCGCCAGTCCATCGCAGGGCACGTCGAGACAAACAGGCGCACTCACAATCACATCTTTATAGAGTTCAATGAATATTGCACGTTTTTGGGATGTGGGAGGAAAGCGTAGAGCCGACCCGGAGAAAAGCCACGCATACGGGGGAGAAGGTGCAAACTCCACACCGGCGGGGCCGGGATCGAACCCGGGTCCTCGGAACTCTGAGGCCAACGCTTTACCGGCTGTGCCGCCTTCTGATTCGCGACCGTCAAACACAATTTCAGAATCGGAATTAAAAAAAAAAAAAAAATGTGTGAATGTGCAAAAGTAACATGGTTGGATTTTTGCTTACGGTCACTCAACACATCGTAAGCTTCACCCAGTTGGTAAAATTTCTCAGCACTTTCGGGTTCTTTGTTGCTGCTCGGGTGAAACTTGAGTGACAGACGTCGATACCTGCAAAAAGGCAGGTTAGGATTCATCGTGCCGTGATTGGTCGATGCCAGCTCAACTTACGCCTTTTTGATGTCTGCGTCTGTCGCATTTCTGTTGATTTCAAGCTTGTCGTAGTACTCGCTGCACATTGCAACGTTGAATGCTTGCCAGTTGGTTTTGTTTGTTTTTTTTTTTTAAATTGAAATGCAACCAATAAATGAACCTAAAAAAAAAAAAAAAAATCGTACTCAGATATTAACGCTTTTTCATTCCACGCCACGACGCGCTCTGCAATCCTCGTGACAAACAAAAGATTTTGGAGTCCAACAAAAAGGGATTGAAATGATGATGACGTGCGACGACGCTACCTTGATGATTTGAAAACGCGAAATATCAAATATGCGGGCGTCAGTTAGCGAGGGAAGAAGCAACAAGCAAGCGCTCTTATTTGTGATTTAAAAAAAAAAAAACTCCGACCTCGATTTGGAAGCCATGTTTACGCTGGTTGCTGCGGGCAACCGACCGCGACCGGGGACCTTCAAAAAAAGTGCTGACCCGAATATAGCCTGACGAAAATTGATCTGAGGTACGATTTGAAAAGTAGTCAACGCATTAACAAAATTGTTGTTGCTAATTTGACTTGAAGATTGCCGAATCATCTCTATGTGCAGGGTAGTTGACAAATTAGATTTTACGCATATAAATTATAGACGTTGAAAGGTTGAAAGAAAAGTGAAACTCGTACACATTCATCACCAAGATTATTATTTTTGGTACCAGTAAACTAAATTACCAAAAAAACTAAAACATTTTAAAGTATATCTTTGCCATGTCTAATTTAGAATTTCACGCTGTTCTTAACGTTAAAAACAAACTTTGAATTTTGAAATAAAAAAAAAAACAAGCGAGTAAAAAAATTAAACATCTAAAAAAAAAAAAAAAAAGTATTCAGTATCGAATCTAACTAAGAGGGTCATAAATAAATACTGCAACTACAAGCGTTCAACGCCCGACGAGCAGCCAATCACGTTAACGGACGTCCATCACGTGATACTGATAGTGCTCCCAGGCTAGCATAGCGTAGCTCCTAAACCCACTGCAAAGTTACATTTTTTACGGTTTGATTTTACTAATTCAAGAAAACCTATTACGGAAAAAAAAGTCAGATTAGTCATCATTAATAACTAATATCTTGGAAATGAACTGCTGAATTCATTTGAATCCACGTAGCAACACCGGAAACGAACTGGACTTCAGCAGCAGCAGCAAAAAATCTGATTTGATTTTATTTTTCATTGAAATTAATTTCAAACACAAACTACAGTCTACAACCTCTTCCAGAAGTTGACACAAACGAAAACTGCAATGAAAATGGTTTGATTTACCAAGACGGAACATGCTTCCCCAGACATTTTTATCTGTTGACGAGGGGCTAGATTTTGTTAGCGACTCACTGAGATGATGAAAAAATGAAGTCCTAAAAATCTTTTAAAAAAAAAAAAAAAAAAATCACTCCAGTACAAATAAATATAACCAGTTGCTGCGGGTTAAATAACTAACAAAAAGATCAACACCCAAATAAAAACAAGTGACCCAATCAAACTAGAACAGAAGCCTTCTTTTGTTCAACTTTAAAATGCACACTGTATCTCCACGTCTCATGATTACGCTGGTTTTTGCATATGAGAAAATCATATCTAAAAAAAAAAAAAAAAAAATCGCATACTTCTAAAATAAGACAACAAAATCTAGCCAAATAAAAAGGCTAAAAACAGGATGCCAAGAGGAAAAAAAATCTAAAGTATGCGCGAGGACGGGCAAAGGTGAAGGGAAGCATTTTGTTTGTTTGTTTTTTCTTCTCTTCTTGACAATGAATTGTTTGCATTCTCAGGAGCTTGCTGACAAAGTTTGGCTTGACACGTCACGCCCGTTTAGGCGCCGATTTGCTCCGAGCGCAGCCATTCCCGCCTCGCGTAAGAGTAGTTTGTCGAGAACGCAAATGACAAAAGAATCCTGGCAAAGTGATTGGAACGCGTCCCCATTGCACTTGATGGTGTGAACGCCATGCGATGCTCTTTATTCATTCAACACGCTAACTCCATTGGATGCCTCGACACCCGTTTGCTGGCAAAAGTAACGTTTACTCTAACTAGCGCCGCCGCGTCTCATCGGAAGGGAAAGGACACCGCCGGCGGCTCAGCGAGCTCAGGCGGTGGAAAAAGTCTGCAGCGGCGCAAATATGGATCCGAGACGTTTCACGCGGCTCTCCCGTCTCCTCGGAGTTGGCAAGTCGGGCGGATGCAACGAAATGGACGGACGCGGAGGGGATTTTTTTGTCCCCTTTCCCGGGCGGGGGATGCGCGGCCCCTAGCAGGCGCAACCGCCCTCGCTGGCGGGCTGCTCGGGCGGCTTCTCCAGCTTGATGTCGATCACTGAATGACGCACGAGTTAGGGAACGTCAACTTTCTTTAGGGTCTGCACACTTTAACTTCTAGCGCTTTGCCCTTCCTCCCGACAGCTGCGACACGCTTTCGAAAAAACCTGCCGCGCAGGCGAGCCGTGGCCGGGCTTGAGGAGACATGAAACAGCAGAGGAGAGCCACGACGGCGCCTTGCGCTGAAGGATACTGTCCTCTCTATTCTTGTCCTGTGCGCCGTCCATGCCTGGCAGGGCGGCGGCCACGCGGCGGAAGAGCTGTGGAAGGAAAGCAAGCAGGTGCTTGAAAAACATCAAACAAAAACAATCACATCAAGGAAAAGCAATACGGCGGCGACACAAAGGGGGCGGGACACTTCAGCACAAATACAAACTCACCTCAAAAGCGTCACGTTTCCGCCGACGGATGCAAAGTGAATGAAGGAAGCGGAAGAAAGACTGCCAACGTGCAACACGCAAACTGAGTCCTGACAAGTGGGACACGCTCAAACCAAGATTGTGCCAATAAAGGGGGCGAATGTCAAATAAGCGCAGTCTCAATCTGACAAGGACGAGCGGACGCGGCAAAAAATAAAGTCATCATGTTTAAAACAAAAAAAGTTGTGACGAGAATAAAGTGATGTTAAGAAATAGGTAAAATACTCGCAGGTCATTCTTCAAAGCAAATATCCTTATACCCCCTAACCACCGGCCGTATTACTGTTGCCCGTCTCGGCGCTTCCCGACAACTCGTCGACCGTCAACTCTCAGCCGTACGGGCCGCCCGCGTTCCGATGACTTACCGGCCGCTACTTTTTCTTCCGCACGTCAGCTGTGAAGTGTCGACCGCTCACGAGTTTCAAGCATGCGGGACAGCAAACGTGACGAGCTTTCCACTGCGATTCCTTTTTTTTCCCCTGACGCTCAGTACGACTAAACGGCCACCGAGGCACGCGTGCGTGTGCAGCGGAAGCCGATGGCGGCCTGCCACGTGCACGTGCACGCTCTAACCTGTTTGACATTTTGTCCCGTCTTTGCGCTTGTTTCACGAAAAAGAACGTTCGTCTCTTGGGCTCTCTGTGCTCCTTCCTCGGTGGAAATCTGTCTGTGACGGGTCGCGGCACACGCATAGCAGACGACGACGCAGACAGACGGACGGACAGAAAAAAGGGGAAAAGCTGAATATTTCACAAGGAATGAAGGAGTCGTGCTCATCCCTGCTCCTGCTGCCACCTTTTGTCAAGACCGCAAAAGTTCACCATCTGCACAACACGGAGGAGGAAATGTCAAATCCGAGACCACGACTACTACTTTTTTTTGCTTTCTTGTGGAAGTCGATTCGTTCCACCGGGATTTGAATTTGAAATGTAAAGTGATCACATTTTCAATAGTTGTGATTAAGTGGGGCTGCACGGTGGCTCCGCGAGGGAGGGAGGAAGGAAGGAAGGAACCGAACACCCAGCCAATCCAGTTGACGTCACGTGACTAAGAAAGCGTAACAACGATTGGCTGGCTGCTGGGTGCTGACCTGAAGTAACCCTGCCAGGCGGCGCAGACGGTGAATTTTAGACTGCGAATCGTAGCAACTATTGCAAATGTGATGACTTTGCATTTCAAATTCCAATCCTGGTGGCAGTAATCCACTTCCACAGTTCCTTGCCAACTGTGATGAGAGACGTGCGGGGGGGGGGGGGGTCAACTTTTGAAGGCACGGACGGCCAAGGTGGCAGCGTCGGCGGCGAGGCGGCTGAGCACGACGCTCGCTCTCGGGCTTACCTGCTTGACGTTGTAGCCGGCTTTCGCACTAGTCTCAATAAACATTACATTTAGTTCTTTGGCTTTCCGCTCCCCCTCCTCAATTGATACTTGCCTGCGGTAGATAAAGTTGGACATCACACCACAATCACATCAACGGGAAACCCCCCCCCCCCACCAAAAATCATGATTACTGTGACTGTCGTTCGGGAGGGAGGACACGACGTGACGCTCGCAATTTGCTAGTCAAGTTTTTTTTCCTCTTTTATCCTCACCTCAACCATGTGTAGCTTGCGACATATTTTTGTGCTTGTTCTACAACGCCCATACAAAATCCATAAAATGATCAAATTTGGGGTTTGATCCAAAACCCAAGGTTTTACATACCTTAAAGATCATACAAACGTTGCTAAAGGAATTTTACCAATGCGTGATGATGTCAAAACACATGGCACTAAATTTCAATTTAACTTGCACAAATTTGTCCAAGCGTTTCAAAGAAGTGCCACATAACGAGAACAGATATACAGTAGAAAATAAATATTGTGCAGTTTGTTTGAAAGTGAAAGAACAAAAAAAAAAAAAACAAAAACAAAAAAACAACAGATCACAGCAAACAAAAGAAACATGCTAACCACCGGGAAGCCCGGACCGGGTCGGTACCACCGTCGTCAGCGCGGTCGCAAGAAACGCTTTAAGATTACCTTTTGTCCGCAAGGTCCGTCTTGTTGCCCACCAGCATGATAATGACGTCGCTTCCCCGCTCGGTTCTCACGTCGTCGATCCATTTGGTGGTTTGCTGGAAGGAGTTGACGTCTGACAATGACACAAGGGAAGAATTGCAGCCAGCTGAATGTGACCCAAAAAAAAAGAAATGAGCGCTGAAAAGAACGGCCGCATACTCGTGATGTCATACACTACGACGGCGGCGGCGGAGTCTCTGATGTAACTCGGAATGAGGCTACGGAATCGCTCTTGGCCTGCCGTGTCCCACAACTGCAACCTTATCTGGAGGGCGGGACGGGAGACGAGGAATAAAGTTCAAGTGCAGAAACAACAAGTCACACGTGGGGCCCAAATCCAACGGGAAGGGGGGGGCCCCCCACGACGACAGTCTGCTTTGACTCGTCGTCCGGAGACGGCTGCGTTTTTTCTTTTCTTGCTTGAAATTGCGGGTCAAAATGCCGCAAACAAGAAAATACAACTTACGGTTCTGTCTTCGAGGTACATGGTTTTGGACAGGAAATCGATTCCGATTGTGGCCTGAAACGTGAAGACGCATTTCGGTCATTTGGCGGGAAAATGAAACGTTAGGGCGCGTCGACGTCGGCCTCACCTGGTAAGTGTTGTCGAAGCTGTCGTACATAAACCTGGTGATCAGCGAGGTCTTTCCCACTGGAAACAAATCAAAACAAACACGCGTGACTCCCTTTGGCGAGTTGGAGCAGTCCACAGTTCATCATCCCGTTGGGAATCCGGCAGCACCTGGACTCAAAATCATTTACAAGACGCGTTGACCGATGACGACGGGGCCAAAGCCAACGTGCCCGGGCGGCAAGCAGATAACCAGGGCAACGGGTGAAATCCCGAGATAAAATCATGCGCTTGAAACACATTTAAAGTCAGGAAAGCGCACTTTTTGAGTTGCACGTAAATCTCTTTGATTGGACCGGGGGAGCAGAATTGTGCAGAAAACGGGGAACATATTGCAGCATCCGTTAGAAATGCGCCTTTAAGGGGTGAGGCCTGCGAACTGTCATGTGAGGTGAGTAAGCTGTGGTCGACAGCAGGTCCTGTGTGTGTGTGTGTGTGATCTCAAATATGTTTGACTCTTTGCTCAATTGAGGGCTGAAAAGATTTAAGTTCTTCTAAAACAAACTCCTCCAAGCGCGTCTTTATGGACCGTGAGTTGCGTAACGAGACAAACGCGCTCCGCACAATGTCGGACGTCCAAAACGTCTCGTTAGAATGACGAATTAAAGGATTTAGAGATGTGGCCTGCATTTTCACAATAAAATGGAATGTAAGAAGCGTTCGAGTGACAGTGCCGTCAGAATGTCAGAATTCCAGCACTGTCGGAATACTTTGACGAACTGGGATCAGATCTCAACGTAGATAAATAAGGGACTTAGGGTTGTGAGCGATTTATTTTCCTTCCATGGCAATTCTGTGCTCAGTTTGACGAGAAAGTGTGTGAAAGAGCGGAAGGAGGAATGCGACTGGCCAGGTTTCCCGACGACAACAACAACAACAACAACAAATTGGGAAACAAGCGTCAGATACAAACGACTTCAATCCACACCACGAAAAATGGCTAATCCGTCCCCGTCGTCCCTGGCACCTGAAGGGTCCTATAAATCCAACTTGCACGATGATTAATATGATTTGCGTCCTCCCTCGAGAGAACTCAAAATCCGTGTCGCGGCTAACGTGAGCTAACAAGCGATTAAAAGTGCAAAGCCCGAGACGAAACCTCCCCAAAATGCGCGCAGCTTTCCCGTCTCCAAACGGGGCAACTGAGCTGTGAACAAAAGTGCCAAGGCGCCCACTTTTGGACGACACTCACCGCTTTGTTCCCCGAGGAAGACCAATTTGAATTTCCTCAGTGGGTTCCCAAAGTCTCCGGCCGCGCTCATGGCTGTGTGAAACGTGAACCCTGAACCGAGAACCGAGAACCGAACTGCGACGCGACTTCTTCTCCGGAGCTTCCCAGCTAAGGCGGCTTTTCGGCGGTTTCCCCCCACCCCTCCGAATAGAAAATATCGGGAACGTCAAGCCGACTTAAAAGCGTTTCGATGTCTCGATAACGCCCCACGTCGGGCTTTCTCGCCACTTTTTTTTTTTTTTTTTTTTTGGGCCAACTCAGTTGGAGCTGTGACGTGACGACATATTTGCTGGCTCCTTGCCACTTTGGGCCGCTCTTCTTCGGCAGACGGAAAAGCGCATCGTCACATTATGGTGCTGCCCCCTGCCGGTTGCAACCACAACTATTGCTATTGCTAATCTCGATGCGATTGCTGGGGGAAAAGAACACGATGTTGTGCACACACTCGCAATAAAATAAAATAACATAAAATAAAATAAGCGAAAAGATGGCGGCACGGTGGGGCACCTCGAAAGCGTTGGGCTCACAGTCTGAGCCCACAACCCGAATATTCTGGCGTCTGAATGGCAACTGGTGGATACATGGGTTATTTGTACCGTCTAGCGGAAGAACTTTTAATTGCCGGCACTGATGGATGAACGCAGAAATGACTTATAGTCGTGGTAAGACTAAAAAATAAAAAACATAAAGGGGGCGGCAGCTGGTAAAGTGTTGGGCTCACACTTCCGAGGTCCTGGGTTCAATCCCAGCCCCGTCTGTGTGGGGCTTGTATGCTCTCCCCGTCCCTGCGTGGGTTTTCTCTGGGTGGGCACTCCGGTTTCCTCCCACAGCCCCAAAACATGCAACATTAATTGGACACTGTCAATTGCCCCAAGGTGTGATTGTGAGTGCGAATGGTTGTTCGTCTGCATGTGCCCTCCGATTGGCTGGGAACCAGTTCAGGGTGTACCCTGCCCGTCGACAGCTGGAATAGGCTCCCCGCGACCCTCGTGAGGATAAGTGGCAAAGAAAACGGATGACATTTTGTGCGACTGACTCTCGAGCTGATGTGGAATGCAGTCAGTCTCCATGTGGTGGCGGCTCCATTTTGTAGGCCCGAACCTCGCCCCCCTCCGGCGCCAGCCTCCCTTCAACTGCGCCACATGTCCTTGCTTAGGGAATGACCCCAAGAGGATGACCTGACAAATGTGTCTCTCCCCCCACCGCCCTCCGTTCACCATTCGTGTTTGTCTTTGCGTGTTACGCGGTATAAAATGGTCGACGGCGGTTGCTGTTCTCTTCGCGAGAGAGCAGATTCGCACGTTTCCACGGCGCCCCGCAGGAACGAAAATAAATCAAGACCTGCTGATGGATGTCCTCCAAAATCCAAAGCCGTGTGAGCACGAGGTAACACGTAGCACAGATGAAAACGTCACCCCGAGCGGTGACTTCATTCTGATGCGGAGGTCGGTCGCGGGACCGCCGCCATCCCCGGGCCGATCTTCTGGCCACGGGGAAGCCCTTCTGTGACTCATAAAGGTGTCCTGCTCTTCGACGGTTATTTTATGACACAGGATACGCGTGGAAATGTGGATTTGCTGAACCGGCCGCCTGTATGGGAGCGCGTGCGTGACGATGGACGGAGACCTTCCCGTCTCCGCGTCACCCCCACATAAATCTAACGCATGCGGCTCTCAATGTCGCTGCAAAGTGCCGTACAGCACTCGCGTTCCCAGAGAGGGCTGGAAAGAAGGTGGAGGAGGAGTGTAGAGACTGCAAAACATAGGGGCCGATTTGGAGAGGGAATATGGCGATAACATCAGGGTAGCTGACGTGAGATGAAGGGAATTAGGGAATCGGTGCAGGAGCACTTCTTGAAATCATCCCCCCCGGATGAGAGGAGCGGAAGAGTGTGGGAAAGACCGCAGAACAAAGGATTGCAGCGATGATGAGGCATAATGCAGCGTGAGATGTACAATCCCTCGTTTGCGGCCAGAAGGAGGCATTCTTGCAAGCATAAATAAAGCTGCCAGGAGAGTAAGCGCATAGAGGGGGGCGGGGTGGGGTGGGGTGGGGTGGGGGGGGAGAACAGAGCGAGAGAGAGAGAGAGAGAGAGGGAGAGGGAGAGCATTGCATGCTCACGTTGTGGCAGAGGTGGAGAGGGAAGGCACAGATGAAGACCGAGCGCTGAGAGCAGAGCGAGTTGGGAAAGATCTGCGAGCCTAAACCTGAGCAAAAAAAGGTGGAGGGAGAAGGAGGAAGGGAGGGGAGGAGGGAGTCCAGATGATGGAGCCCAGAAATAGGCTTTCCAGGACCGCGCTCTCTGCAGCAGACGAGAGCGCGAGCGCGAGCACTGGAGTGTGCTCAAATTAGCGAAGGGGGGGGGGGGGGCAACGCGGGACGGCAGCTCTGCAGCTGATTTATTACGGGGGGGGGGGGGGGCATTTTCTTGACGGAGATTTGGGGGAGCCCATTCCTCCGGTCATGAAATGACACTCAGCAGACAGGATCTGCGTCCGCCGGTCGGTGCAGGTCTGCAGTCCTCGGTAGAAAGCAGGAGAGAGGCATTCGGGGCTTTCGGCCGGCGCCAGAGGCTTTCTCGGCCACGCCGCTGCGTTCCCGGGTAAGCCGGAAGGCGAGAAGATCTCCGGACGATGCAAGGACGAGCGGAGAGGCCAGCTGAAGGCGCGGCGGGAGCGGCCTGAGGGGCGGAGCGGAGAACCGACGAGGGCAGACGGGGGGAGGCGGAAAACAGAGGGTGAGCGGCCCTGTCGAACGCTGAGCCAGAGCATATGCTGTAGTGCGGAGGAGAGTGCCGCGGCGGGGGTGTGGGGGGGGGGGGGAGAAGCACCGCTGCACAAGGCGGGGAAAGAGGGAGAGGAGGACGCCACCGGATCAGCGCCCAGAGAGAATCGTCGCGGCAAAACATCGCCCAGGGCCAGGGGGCAGAGGTCAAAGTCAGGTCACCTCCGAGTCCGCCGTTTGCTCCGACCCCCCCCTGAAAGGCGACGATGGGAGAATGGACCATTTTGGAGAGGCTGCTGGAGGCGGCCGTCCAGCAGCACTCCACCATGATCGGCAGGTAAGAAAACCCCACCGTTTTGGGCGCGCGTGCTTGCTGGGGACAGAGCAGCGCCCCTCGTCTCGTCTCGTCTCAAAACCTTCCGTGCCCCCCCCCACCCCCACCCCGACTCTTAACCGTCACTTAAACGCATCGTCAATAGGAAGCTTTACTGGGATTAACTGTTAATTCAGAGCGGTTCCTGTGTTGATGGGATATACGTACGGGTCAGAGCAAAAGGCCAGAAAGGAAACGGAAAGGTGCAGACCCAAAGTGAAACCCGTAAGCCGGCTTTTCTCATCCGAGCTCTTTGTTAGTTTGGTGGACTAAATTGGATTCTTTTCCCAAAAAGGACTCTGCATCATCTCTGCGCGATCCAAGAGGAGGAATAATTCTCCCGTCAATTTACGATAAGCCGAACGCAAGCGTGGCAACTATTCAACATCGCCGCTCGGGTCACGTCGGCAGAGATGATGCGGGCTGCGTCCGAGTTCCACCAGTTGGGGACAGAATTCAAAGAGACACATATTTATTTCTTAGTGAGAGTTTTACAATCACCGCGTGACCGCAGGTTGGGAATGAAGCTCCATTTGGAAGCGCGTTTTCATCACTTTCTGTCAAAAGTGACTGCTGAATACTCGCGAGCGCTAACAGAGGGCACGTGGGCTCAAACGCCAGCCAGTGAATATTGGAATTGCGTCCAACAGGTGGCCGGAAAAAGGAGACCAAAGGGAAGTCCGCGTTGCTCTCTTTCTGCTGGATTTGTAAGTAGGCAACTGTTTGCTAACATGTCAGCCATGGCTACTTGCTAAGCTAAATGCTAACCGCTGTGAGAGTTTTTTTAATTTTTTTTTTTTAATTGAGTCTTTCCGCCCCCCCCCCTCCCTAGTGGTCACAAAAAAAAAAAAAATTCTAGAGTGCGTTTAAAAGCTCCAATTACAGTCAACCGCACGCACGCAAAAAGCCAGCTGCAGTTTTTCCGAGGCTTGGAGGCAACTCTCAATTTGTCTGCTCCCGCTTTCCAAAGTCCTAATGAAGACTCCAACAATGTAACGGCTCCCTCTCCTGTGCTTCATTAAACTATTTGTTGATCACGCACTTCACAGGAACAACATTCAAATGGTTCCCCGAGTCGCGATAATAATCACCCTCGAAGCTTTTCGGGCTCAATTTCTGGCCCGAAGTCCTTTGAGTACTTGTTTGCCTTTTTAATGATGGGCCGTTATCTTAATAAGCCCGTAACGATACTCACGTGAAATGGGCAAAACAAGATGCAAGAAGGTGATTGACACCCCTACGGTGTGAACATCCACAAAGTCCTAAATGAAGTCAGACACTTGGCAAAGATCACGTTTGCCCCGCGAGCCTCTCGAGTCGGCCCGGGCCACGTTAGCGCTTTGCTCCGACTTGCCCAAACGGGTTTTTTTTTTTTTTTTTTTTTTTTTTTTACCGTCGTGAAGGGAAATGTCCCTTTGCCCCTGTAATCGAGTTGTTCAAACTGGATCCTTTTCAGGAAGCTCGTTTCCAAACTCATTTTTCCATAGGAGATAACAGAATCCAAAAATCGGTAGCAAACTGGCCAAAGCATCAACTGTTTGAAATTGTTCATGTCAAATGCAATATGAACATTCTTAAAGGGGAAATCCGGTGCTTGCATGAACAGCGTCTCCAATAGGTCATGTAATATGTACCCTATTTCGACAATCTGATGCTAAATCCTCTCTCATTTCGGAGTGTTTTGAGAAGATTTTCGTCGACAATGACGACTTTTCAGGGGCGCTGCCATTTTCGCGAGTCACATGATGTCCGCGGGCGTATGCGACGTGTACCGTGCCGTTCCAAACGCTGGATTACGTGGGACATCATTATGCCCAGGGCTGATTTTCTCGGATTTATCCTCATCTGATGAAGAGTTCCCTGAGGCTTTGTTTACGCACTCCGAGTAGTCAGACTCCTGCGTCATTCCGCCCGAAGAACCATCCGAATATTCAACATGAATTACAGCCACAGGTTTAAATCTGTCTTCCCGATCAACCGATACTGCTATTTCTTCATCAGATGAGGATAAACCCGAGAAAATCAGCGCTGGGCATAACGGTGTCCCACGTAATCCAGCGTTTGGAACGGCACGGTACACGTCAGATACGCCCGCGTACATCATGTGACTCGCAAAAATGGCAGCGCCCCTGAAAAGTCGTCATTGCCGACGAAAATCTTCTCAAAACACTCCGAAATGAGAGAGGATTTAGCATCAGATTGTCGAAATAGGGTACATATTACATGGCCTATTGGATGCGCTGTTCATGCAAAGCACCGGACTTCTCCTTTAACTGACCCCCCCCGGCCCCGAACCCGCCCCCACCCCCAACACTAAGCATGTGTTTGCACGGTCAGGAAGTCCACCTGAATCCACCGGCAAGTCGGAGAATGCTGCTCACGAGATTGGAGCCGCTCCACAGTGTATGGAGTCCAAATTGTAGCGCTGACCTCTGTGGGTTGAAAGGTTCAAGTGTGTTGCACCCGTGACCTCAGCCAAGGAACCCCCCCCACCCCCCCCCTCCCCGGTTTTGGCTGAGGTCAGGAGTCACCCGTTGTTGCACGTGCCAACACGATCGACTGTGACGCGGCCATTCACAGTCGCGCATGCGACAGAACAAACCCAAAGTTGAGCCGGGATGGCGCACCGGCAACAACAACAACTTTGCATGTCTGCGCTTGTACTCGCGGCAAAGTACAAGACGTCGCCGTCTCCCGTTGGCTGATGATCGTCCTTTGCATGTGACTTTGAGCGTTGACTCGCGATCCAAAGACGACGCCCCGCCGTCGGACGCCGTCCGCCGTCACGTTTGGCCGGGTCACAAATAGAAAGCGCCATACGTCGTCGTAATAATAGTCTCGGGAAAGGATGGATTGAGATTGTCTTCCCTGCCTCGGAGTAATTGCGGGCGGCTGGCGTACAACCGTTGCGCAAAAATGCAATTGGCCAAAGTGTCTCCCCATAAAAAGATTGAGCGTAATCATCATTTGAGTATGATTTAAGCATCTTGTAGGCTGGAACGTGCATTAGAATACACAATGTGGGTGACGGTTCTGCTTGACAAATTTGACGGGAAAGTAGTTGGCGGCCAGGTTGGGCACCGTCATTTTTGTCAGAGGACTCGGAAGCTGATATGAGTAAATATGTTTTGTATAAAAATGAGGGTGTAAAAAAAAAAAAATCCTTCATGCGTGAACAGCAACCAAGTTTAAAAGATCATTTTTTTAGCTCTTAAATGTAGGAGAAAGAAAATAGGACAAAATGTTTTTTCAAAAGAAAAAAAAAATGGGGAAACGGAACGTTTCCTTTGATGACAGAATCCGCGTACGACGGCCGGTGAGAAAAAACAAGCCAGGCATCGGAAATCTGGTTCACGAATCCTTCTGAGGCGACGGATGGAAACCGTTTGATTAGACCAAGCGAAAAAAAAAATATCAACTCATTCATAATGCCGGCAGCACGTTCAACAATGCAAAAGGAAAAAGAAAAGAATTCAACGCGAGAGCGTGTGCGGATCGCGCTCAGGCCCAATCGCAGCCTTCGATTGCGAACACTAACAGACACCCCCCCCCCAAATAAATAAATAGATAAATAAATAAATGAAAAAAAAAAATGACGTACACGGAAAGACTTTTCTTCCTTGACAAGTTGTGCCCGGATGCGAAGGTGTTAGGGTATCAATCAATCGATCGATCAGAGGCGCACACACCTTGCAGGTAGGGCGGAAGGAAGGAAGGAAGAGAGCGAGGGACGGAGTGAGGATGGGAGGAAGGAAAGAAGGAAGCATGGAAGGGAGGAAGGACGGAAGGAAGGAATTGAGGGAGGAAGGGAGGAGGGAGGGAGGAAAGGGAAGAGAGGGAGAAAGGAGGAAGGAAGAAAGAAAGGAAGGAGGGAATAAAGAGAGGAGGGAGGAGGAAGGAAGGAAGAGAGGGAGGGACGGAGTGAGGATGGGAGGAAGGAAAGAAGGAAGCATGGAAGGGAGGAAGGACGGAAGGAAGGAATTGAGGGAGGAAGGGAGGAAGAGAGGGAGGACATGAAGAAGGAAGGGGGGAGGAAGGAAAGAGAGGGAGGGAGGAAGAGGAAGGAGAGAGGGAGAGGAAGGAGGAGTGAGGATGGAACAGGAGGAGGGGGAGGAAGGAAAGAAGGAAGCATGGAAGGGAGGAAGGATGGAAGGAAGGAATTGAGGGAGGAAGGGAGGAAGAGAGGGAGGAAAGGAAGGAGGGAATAAAGAGAGGGAGGGAGGGAGGAAGGAAGAGAGGGAGGGACGGAGTGAGGATGGGAGGAAGGAAAGAAGGAAGCATGGAAGGGAGGAAGGATGGAAGGAAGGAATTGAGGGAGGAAGGGAGGAAGAGAGGGAGGAAAGGAAGGAGGGAATAAAGAGAGGGAGGAGGGAGGAAGGAAGAGAGGGAGGGACGGAGTGAGGATGGGAGGAAGGAAAGAAGGAAGCATGGAAGGGAGGAAGGATGGAAGGAAGGAATTGAGGGAGGAAGAGAGGGAGGAGGAAGAGAGGGGGAAAGGAAGGAGGGAATAAAGAGAGGGAGGGAGGGAGGGAGGAAGGAAGGAAGGAAGGAAGAGAGGGAGGGACGGAGTGAGGATGGGAGGAAGGAAAGAAGGAAGCATGGAAGGGAGGAAGGATGGAAGGAAGGAATTGAGGGAGGAAGAGAGGAGGAGGAAGGAAGGGAGGAAGTGGATGTATCTCGCTCTCCACTGCAATTGGAAGCCAAACGAGGCGAGAAAAGAGGCAAACAGGAGGAGGGTGAACAGAAAGATGATTGAACAATTTCAAAGACATTGAAGAAAATCAACACGCGCCGTCTATATTGCTCCGTGTTTGTTTTTTTTTTAAATGTTTACATTTCTCTGCACCATACTTAGTCCAGACGTGCTATTTTAGAGAGAAATGACATGCAATATTCAGCAGCTTTCAAAGAGATGCATCGGCGGCGCCACATCTGTTCCAAATCCTTCCAATGAAATATTCACGCCGTCCACCGCAGGTCCATTTCTACATTTGTCTTTGTCCACATTTCTTAAATGCGCACACGTGCACTCCCCGCCCGCCCGCCTTGTGAAAAGTACAGCGGTACGTTTTATGTGGCAGTTGTCACAAAGCGTAACAGATTTTTTTTTTTATTAAAAACGGCTTGATCGTCGTTCGTGCATTATGAACAATTTCTTACTCTCCTTCTTACACAGACGTACACAAGGCGTAAAAAAAAAAATACAAATTTAGAATGTAGCCGGAATGTTTTTTGAAAAACAGTTCTCGGATTTACACTGCGACACAATTACATATCATATTTAAAGTTAGCCAAACAGCATGCAATTGTTTTGGGCCACGCGGGCAGACCTCACTCAGCCTCAAATTCTTCACATTTGGAACCCTATTCGGCAACGCAGCACAAAAGCGGACCTCTCGAAATTTGGAACGGCAAAAGTTTTTTTTTTTTTTTTTGGCGTTGGCTTGGATTCCACTTTTCAGCTGTACCTAATGAAGTGTCCACAGCGTTTCAAAACAAATTCATAGACGGCGTGTCCGCTTTTGATGGGTCCAACTGGCATTTCAAATTGACGTCATCCCGGAAAGGCTCCGAGCGTCTGAGAGCAAGTCTGTCTGTTTATTTACTACAAGAGGTGCCACACATAGAAATGAGCTACTTGACTTTTTCATTCATTTAAAAATTAATTTAAAATATTTTTTGTACTTATTATTAAGGGGCCGCTCTGAGCGTCGTTGATCGGCAAAGACAACAAGGTGCACGCCGGAAGGGTGTGGCTGTGCTGCACTTCATTCAAGCGCTAATTCAATAAATAACCAATATAAAATATGAATAACCTAAGCCTAATAATTTAAAATGAGACCAAACAGGTCACGTTAGTGGCGGAAACCGCGTCATCTCTGCCTCGGTTTTGAGATCGATCACAAAAATCTGCCATGTGAACAGGGGTGTGTAGACATTTGAAATCCACGACTACTATACAGCACATCAAAATGGAATTACTCCGTTATCCTCGAGGCATTCATTTCATTCAAATGTTGGATTCCCGAGAAAAACATCAACAAAATCATTTTGGTACCACGTTGTTAGTTTTAGTGTTGAGAATGCACGGTCGGCATCATTTTTCACGCGCAACTGCAATCAATTCAAAGGGTGACGGTTGCTAATCCGTCCGTGAAGATTTCGGATTTCTTTGGCTACGACGTGACACGACATACGACGAGGCGGCCCAGTGTACGCAAATGAAGAAATATGGAGGACATTTTGCTGCGTTTTGGACCGAGAGGAACTTCGGGAACCGCATTTCGACGCAGTCGGTCAGCAAAAAAAGCGCCGCTTCATTCGTTTGAAACCTTCAGACGGAATTTACGTTTCCTCCCGACCGCCAGGAACGGAAGCGAGACGGAAGGATCGTCATCGACGGACGGAGGGGCGGAAGGAAAAATGACCGAACCGAAAGAGGACGGCAAGACGGGGATGAGCGTCTCCAAAAAAGACAGCTGGCTCCATTTCCCCAAAGTCCGTCCGACTTAGGAACCGTTTCCCTTTTAATCGCCTGGCGAAAATATGCAGATTGAACCCGCCACTCGAAGGCGTCACTCGCGCCGCCGTTTCGTGGACCCGCAGGCGGCCCGTCTGCGATATATTCCAATCTGTTAAAGCCGAGTCGCGGCGGGATTGAAACGTCTGCGCGCTCGTCGTTAAGCGGCCTAATTTCTCCGCCTGCTGAAGGCTTTTCTCATTACCGCAATCAGCGGAGCTTATTATCGAGAGCGTGCGGGTGCCGTAAATCTTTCCGGTCGAGGCCTTAGTGCGCAGATTATTCCTGAGCCTTCGGATGGGACCGGACCCAAAGCGCCGACCGCGCGCTGACTTGGAGCGACTTGGAGTTGGGTTTTTTTTGGTTGTTTTTTTTTTTCCCCACACAAACATCCTGCTCGGATGAGAGGCGAAAGCTCTTCTTAGACCGGTTGCCATCCAGTCACGGTTCTCGACGGATGGCGACTGGGCAATGATGCGGTTCCCGGGGTGCCGGCACTCGAGAACTTTGGATGCTGGCTGGATGTGAAGAATTCCATTTTTGGAGAGACCTCTTTTTACAAAGCGGTGACTGACACATTTTCGGGGACCGGTCGGGGCTGCTCCATCCTGGGCTGGACTGTTGTGAACCCGAACAGGATTCAGAAACTGGACAGACCATCTCGAGGGAGTGTGACTGCATATTCACTGTGTGTGGACGTGTGGACATCTGCTGTGATGCTGCGGGCCCTTTTGGTCCATTGAGTCTGGCGGCCCCAGCTGCCTTATGAATGAACGCGCCCGAGCGCCTGCGTGTCTTTTGAAGCCAGTCGGCTGCACAAAGAAAGTCAAGTCCGGCCAACGCGCGGCGGCGGCGGCGGAAGCACAGCTCGTGTCGCACGGGACCGTCTGCCCGCCATTCGTTTTCCTACACTGAAAAGCGCCATCGAGTTTCCATTGTCGCCCGTGCCGATTTTGATATCAGCTCGCAAATGATAAGCAGACGGGTGGGACATTGAAGCACCGATCCGCTTTCAAGCGTTCTCGTCCAAAAAGTCAAAACAATGAGCGCGAAGTGAGAGGATCGCCTCGAGGGAGGTGGGCGGCCGCAACTGCCGTACATCTTCCCCACGTCTTCTCTTCACATCCCCGCAGCAAGCTGACTCGGGTCCAGATCTCTTTTAGGGCCAAGAAGGGCCGTTTTCGAATCTTCGGCAGGCCCACGGCTCGGAGCGGTTCTGGCAGCGCCAGCTAAAGCGCCGTGCGGGACTGAAACACTGACGTCTGCAGATAACCTTCCTTTGCCGCTTTCTGCTCATGCAGCAATCTGCCGTGTGCTGATCATCCCGTTAGCCGGCGCAAGATACGGCGCAGAACCGAATAATCGAGAGCTCCTGACCCAGCACACACGTTTACACGATAGGATTTCTCCACTGCCACTGTTTGTAGTTGCCGCTCAGGAAGGCCCAACACGACAATCAAGCCGTCCCGTTGGCAAGTTTACAATCTTCAGTCAAGCTAACGTACAAGCTAACTTTCTCTCGACGTGGACTCAGTTGAACACACGCGATAGAATATGAAGAGGAAGTCGCAAATTTGAAAGAAAGAAAGAAAAGGATCAGCCAACAGATGAGCAGTTGGAAACACGGAAAACCGTTTGTACAACAAGGCTGCATACAAATAATCGGAAGAAAAATCATTGATGACTTGACTGATAAAGTCATAATAATAATCGGGCTCCAGATAAAGCAGATCATAACTAAAAAAGGGATCCTCGTTCACACGAACCATTTGCATTTTGTACGTCACGGCTTCCACACTCCTAAAATGGGATCGGGAATTATATTTCAGCTCACCCTTTATGATTTGCTCCTTCCCGAAGATGAAGAAGCCAACTTGAAAAGTCATTTCAGGAGGTCCAAAGGTGCAGCTGAGCTTGTTCGTGTTCTTTGCGCTCGCAAAAATGACCACTTTTACGGGCGCTTGGGAGTCTTGGGGGGCGGAGCCGACTTCAGCCGCCGTTTTCGCAAGACAATTAAAGAAATCAGCAATGACACTTAACACTTATCGCGGACCGCGACCAATACGTTTAAAATGTGAATAAAAGGTATCATGAGCATCGCAGATTTCAAATAACAAAGGGAACACGTTGTGCCTTGACGCTGGCCAATGAATTTGAACGCGTTTGATTGGTTCAGAAAGACCTTTTTTCTCAAGCATCTGCCCTCTTTTCGTTCGTTAGGTTACACCATCTCAAAACACGAAGTCTGCATGGACGGCTATTCTTGGTTATTGCGGTTGCAGGGTGCAGAACCTGCGACGTGGGAGGTTCCAAATATTAGGAACGGCTCTCGCCGCACTTCGACATCGGCGCTCACTGCAAATTGGCGAATTTTTGAGGAAGCTCGCTGACAAGGCCCGGTCCTCCTCTGCAGCGGCTAACCGGGATCGACGCCGCCGGGTAATGTTGAGCGTTTGCTACGATCAACGAACGCTGACAAGGCCCGGTCCTCCTCTGCAGCGGCTAACCGGGATCGACGCCGCCGGGTAACGTTGAGCGTTTGCTACGATCGACGGCAAACGGTCGAACATACGCGATGTCGAAGTGGAGCGCGAGTTGCTTTGCTTACGGGCATCCTCAAATGCTCACGACCGTGACGAGTTGATTTGCGTTCATTTGACAAAACCAAATCCCGCATGACGTCCACGTGCGGAAAAGGGAAATGCTAATATTTGAATTTAGGAGTCGTTTGTCTTGGGTTAGAGTTAGCCCTCGCTGCATTCGACCCCCGTACGGCGTTTGATTTTTTTTCGGGTATCCGTAGACTGGTTCCACTTCTTACGCTCCCTGTTGTGTTTCCCCCCTGCGTCCGTAGGATCCTGCTCACCGTGGTGGTGATTTTCCGCATCTTGATCGTCGGAATCGTGGGCGAGAAGGTGTACGAGGACGAGCAGATCATGTTCATCTGCAACACCATGCAGCCCGGGTGCAACCAGGCCTGTTACGATAAGGCCTTCCCCATCTCGCACATCCGCTATTGGGTCTTCCAGATCATCTTGGTGTGCACGCCGAGCCTGTGCTTCATCACCTACTCGGTCCACCAGTCGGCCAAAGCTCGGGACCGCAGCTACTCCCTGCTGCACCCGTACATGGACGGCCACGGCCACGGCCACGGCCACGGTCACGGTCACCACGGCCGCCATCACGACCATCACGCCCGCAAGCTCCACTCCCGCAACGTCAACGGCATCCTGGTGCACCCCGACAGCAGCAAAGAGGACCACGACTGCCTGGACGTCAAAGAGATCCCCAACGGACCTCGAGGGCTCCCTCCCACGCACAAGAGCGCCAAAGTGCGGCGGCAGGAAGGGATCTCCCGTTTCTACGTCATCCAGGTGGTGTTCCGCAACGCCCTGGAAATCGGTTTCTTGGCGGGCCAGTACTTCCTGTACGGCTTCAACGTGCCGGGGATGTTCGAGTGCGACCGCTACCCGTGCGTGAAGGAGGTGGAGTGTTACGTGTCTCGGCCCACGGAAAAGACCGTCTTCCTGGTCTTCATGTTCGCCGTCAGCGGCATCTGCGTGGTGCTCAACCTGGCCGAGCTCAACCACCTCGGCTGGCGGAAGATCAAGACGGCCATCCGCGGCGTGCGGGCCCGCCGGAAGTCCATCTGCGAAGTGCGCAAGAAGGACGTTTCCCACCTGTCTCAGGCCCCCAACCTGGGCCGGACCCAGTCCAGCGAGTCGGCCTACGTCTGAGGGAAGCTTCTCCGGCCGGGGGCCAAAAGAAGTCTCGGACCCCCGACGACCTTTTGAGGCTGCGCGGAGAAGAAGACTCGAAACGTTCCGCTCTGCCTGGGCAACCGACACAGATGAGCGATTTCGCCGGAGCTCACAAAAACTGTCAACGTCTTGGGTTTCCCAACATATGCAAAAGATGCCTACGCGTGAGCGTAGAGGGGAAAAAAAAAAGCCAGCGACGGCCGACTCGAGATGGCAAATGCCATTTGAAAGGCCAAAGAGAGGGACTCATACATGTCACCGGCACTCCGCCAACAAGCGCTTCACCTGTTTGTTTGTCTTTTTTGGGGGAATTGACCAAACACGGTTCCGCACTGAAAAACACTTGACGCTGCCACCGCACTGACGCGGCCTTGCTGCTTTCGGCGCCATTTTGCCGCTGCTGACGCTTAACCTCGCATCCCCCGCGTCGCACGGCGAGAAACGCTTTCCGCTTGGTGTGGACGGTCGCCGCCCGAGGGCACGACACGCGACTTTTGGTATACACAAGCAGATTTGGTGCCATACTGTACATATTCCAGGACTCATTTGTCAGCATTATATCGGAGCTTCACTTGGATCCGGGGTGCTAATGAAGACGATTCCTCGACGAGCAACTTTAATAATGCGCCCTCTGGCCAGCCTTCGCCCTTCCGCGAGCAACGTCACGTTCTCAAAGGTCTTTCCCCACCTATGGACTGGGGGGAAAAAAAAGGCATGTTCAAGAAGCATAAATAGAATGGATAGATTATGACATTTAACGTCAAAAGAGTTTCATTTATTTGCATCCTGCTCCTGTGAATTGTACTCAGCATGCGTTGCGATATTACGAGATGCGTAAGCCTTCTATTATGGGAACGTTGAAAGTGAATATTTGAAAGGCTACCAAACTGCAGCAATAATATTGATATATAATACGTGAAAAGAAAACAAGTCAATAAATTATTATGCAAACAGTTCTGGCTTTCCGGTCCATCCGTCCGTCATTCTTGTTACTTAATCCCTGACAGGTCACTGGGAGCGGCTGTTTGTGAAATACGTGAATGGGGGAGGGGGGGGGGAGGGGGGGCAAAACCCGAAGCGGACTAAACGTTCGCATGACGTGCGGACGCTCATCACCTTGGCCCGCGAGACGTGAGGATGAGCCCGTCGTCGGCTTACGCGTCCGTCCTTCAATGTCGCTTCAAGAAGACGACGCTTGCTCATTCTTTTCCCGTTTCAGCACGGAAAGATGTTCAATGTCCATCAAGTCCAATGTTATTTGGAATGACACTTGTAGGTATAGAAAAGCAAATCAAGTCACATTTGAAAATGATATTGAACTCATAACAACGTCATTAACTGGACAATAAAAGAAAATTCCTCTCAGCGCGTAGGGAAGGGAGAAATGCCTTTCCCTGCACTTTGTCTTGTAGGAGATTTTGGTATGGTCCAATGAAACCAAGATGGACGATTTGGGGCCTTCGTTCCAAAAAGTGTCTGAAACTAAACACGCTGCTCATCACCCAAACAACGCATCCGTCAGCTCCGTCATGCTTTTGAACTCCAGCCTTGGACGAGGCGAAAGGAACTCTTTCCGCAGTTCCAAATATCAAGCCAGGTCAGCGCTTCTGCTCGAGAGCACCAAAAAAAAAAAAAAAAAAAAAACGCCACGAAAAGCCTACTAGAACATCTGAAAGTGAACTACAGACTCCGGTTTCCTCCCACATCCTCTAAATTGCCCCGTCGGTGTGATTGTGAGGTCGACTGTTGTCTGTCTCCATGTTCAGGGTGTGCCCCCCCCTCCTGCCCGTTGACAGCTGGGATCGGCTCCGGCGCTCCCGTGACCCTCGTGAGGATAAGCGGCCCAGAAAATGGATGGATCGGTGGCTAAAATGCAGAAAATGCCTGAAATAAAGCAGCGAAGACATCCTGTACTTGAAACCTTTTGGCATCGTGAGCTAGCAAAACAGTAAATTGCGTCGGCCGTCATATGGAATACATATTGCAAGTTCAAAGCACCGGAACGCTTTCAGCCGTTAGAACGTTTCATTCGGCCCTGACGAACGGGTTGAGAGGGTGGACGGATGCGTACTGGAAGTCCAGCCTACTTTGGGCTGATGAATTATAAACGTTTCACCTTTTATTCCCCCCAAGAGCTCGGAACGCGCTGCAAAGCGACACCCGGTACGCGTTTCTGAGAGGAAATGACCGAGCCAGTCCGGTCAACCTTTTAGCGTGATTAAAACTTCAGTCGGCGGGCGGCTCAGCGGGAGCGTCGGTTCATCGTCGGATGGGATGTGCCCAACGTCTGCTCGATAACGGCCAAGTCAAAGAGGGGATGCGGAAACGAGTTTGTGTCCACCCGCAAGCGTACAATCCGACAGTCACGTGCGACACGTTGTCCCAAAAAAGGTGGGACCGTTGCTGCGTGTGCCGTAAGTACCTCGCTTCTATTTTTGGGCCTTCGAATGCGACACGTGTGTCACGTTAGCTCCCGACGACACCACGCGCGTCCCAAGAATGGCCGTCGTCCACCTTTTTGGTCGGTAAGAAGGAGGAGCTGAATCAACATGTCAGTCAAGATTCATTTGAGCGGTTCTTTGGATATTCCCCCCGGTGCTCAAGGCCAAAGTGGATTGTGCTCCTCCCCCTTGCGCCATCATTTTGTGTCAGTCTCCATTTTTCTCCCTCCCTCCTTTTGTGCCTCCATCTGGCCTTTGTCTTCCTCCTCGTCCACCCGACTCGCGGTGCGACTTCTGACCTTGCCTGTCCTCTCTTGAACGAAGCATTTTTTTTCTCGCCCACCTGGGTCGCATCCCTCCCCTTCATCCGTCCGTCCTTCCATCCCCGGTCACCCTCATTTCTCTTTCTTCAAATCCACCTGTGTTTTTTCCTCACCCATCCCTTTTCATGCACACACCCTTCAAGAGTGTAGGTGGGGAAAGAGCAGATCCCAACACCGCGTAGCAGAAAATTTGCTCCAAAATTCCAATTGACTTCACTTTAACAGAAAATGTGTTTTCCCAGCAAGTCTGTTTTTGACATGACATTAGCCATCCTTCCATCCGACCGACCGAGCCATCCATCCATCCATCCATCCATCTATTCCCTGTACTGCTTCCCCTCACTTATGGCCTAACCGAGCCATCTGCGAATCGAAAATGTCCGCGCACCTTTGTTGAAGTGCCGTGTTAGTTGTGTGCGACACAACAAACTGAGGTCCATTTTTTTTTTTGACTTCTGCTCCTACTTTGACCTCTCAACTACAAACCTCAGCAAATTCTTTTCGAGCAGAAGGCTGGATGATTGGCGCTAACGTTGTGTAGCATTTGGAAGCGCTGAACAAAACGGCCCAAAATCGAGACGCTGCAACCAACATTTGGGTGATGAGCTTACAAAGGATCATCAGAATATGGCTGGAAACGAGAGGGTAATATTGCCCCGGTCGGTAACTTCACTCGCTGGCGTGACGTTCTCTTCTTGAAAAAGAGCTTCCGTGTCAGAAGGGGCGTGTTGGGCTCCCATAGTTGGGGCCAGCGCCTTTTCAATGGCGAACGTCCGGTGTGACATCACGGACAGTAAATGCAGCCAATATGGCGACCACTTGGATGCCATCGAATGACATTTTCCGCAACTTTGCGCACGGATGACGCGCTATTTATTTGTAGAATGTTTCTAGGGATGACACTAGACCTCTAACGTCTTCATGCAAAAGAGGCGCCGGCGTAGGTCGGCTCGCCGTCGTTCCCTTTCTCGGCGCACGCTGGATCAATAAACAGACTACAGTACACGGATTAAGTGGAAGACTAATCTCATTTGTTCCATTACTGTCGCAAAGACGCCATGTGGCCCGTCCGTGACAGCTTCCGCGCAGTCGCGTGAACGTTCGGGATGAGCTTTAAGAGCGCCATGGGGGGGGGGGTCGCCGCCACCACGCACCATAGCGCAGCTGGTGACCACACGAGAGGGGTGGGGGGTACTTTTTAGGGACATTTAGGGGTCACACCGTTGAGAAGCAAAACTCGGCTGCAGTGCGCCCTCGAGAGGATTTCACTGCGCACTGCAGCTCCTCGACTGACTGCATCTTTTTCTACAGCAGGTAGGAAAGAAGCAAGGATGAACTGGAGACAAATTTTTAAAAAAGAAATGATCATGATTACGTTTTTAATGGGGAAAAAGATCCACGAAGAGGGGAATCCACGAGTGGTGAATCACTCGCAAGTAGGCGTGCGTGGCTACACTGTACACTGGCCACGCGCGAGAGGGAGGACAGATAAAGGGCAGTTGGGTGGGGTACAATTATTCGTCATCGCAGCAAGTACCAAAGAAGTCTTGGAACAGGAAGTCGGTGTTGGACAGTTGCCAGCTGCGTGCGACTGCGGCCCGCCGACGTCCACGAACGTGGTGCCGCTCGTCAAATGTCCGGGAAACGCGGGATCCTGCCTGCGCACAGCTCGGGGCAAGACACGCGCGACCTGGGCAAAAGTCCGAAATTGTTGGCACGTCTTCTTCCCTTCGACAGCCACGGAAGCGTATTACTGCTAAAAAAAAAAAAAAAAAAAAAAAAAAAAAAAAACTGCGTTTCACATAATTATGTGAAACCTATCACATAATTATGTGATACGTACTGAAGCATATTACTGCCACACCGAAAAAAAGGTCGCGTGAATCGTTGCACATAATTCTGTGAAACATATCACAATTATCATAATCATATCAACATTAGAGGTCACACAGTTGAGAAGCAAAGCAAGAATCATATAAAAATTCCACTTTGGAGCGAGTGGAAAAACCCCAGCGGTTACGTAAGGGGCCAATAATCACATCATTATGCAAATCATTTCACGTAATTCTGTGAAACATATCACAGAATTAGGGAAAACGTTTCACATAATTATGAGAAACACGACCTGTCAGTAATCCGCTTCCCTTGAAGAGCCGACAGGATTCGATCCAGAAGATTCAAGCCCTCGATGGGGACGTTGACCCGTTTTGGGGGACCCGGAAGGAGGAACCCTCCGAATGATTTTAGGAATCGGCGCGAGTCCACTCAAAAGAAGTCGCCGAGCCGTGCCGTGCCGTGCTCGCGAGCTCCCCTTGTTGCCATGGAAGCAAACCTGCAACCAAACATGTTTGGCCTCCCGCAACCGGCAGCACCTTTTGCGGGTTGTGTCCTGACCCGTTCGCCCCTTGGCAGGAGATGAAAGGACGAATTGATTCCGACTCCTCCCCGGATTGTCTCCATCGTTATTTCTTCGCTCTTTGGACAAAGAAAGGAAAAAAAAAAAAAAAAACCAAAAAAGGTTTCGCACTACGTCACCGTCCCCGGTCCCGAACGCCCCGCTCACGTGACCCCTTCCTTCTCCCAAATATGGAATCCCAAAGTGCGCAAAGGGGGCGTGTCGCAGAGAAGAATAAAGAGGTTTCTCGAAGGCGTGGCGTGGTGAAGTCACCCGTTGCGCAGCAGAACCGTTTGCGAGGACGGACGACGTTTTTTCCTCCCTCGGCGACTGTCTTCCGTTCTCAGGGCGGTTTTTCCACATAAGAGGGCGAAGGAGAGCAGCTCAAGGCCAGACGCCATTTGCGGACCTTTACTTACCTGAACGCCACAGCACAACCTAAGGAAGTAAGTCCAGTCACACTCTTCTCTCTCTCTCTCTCTCTCTCTCCCCCCCCCCCCCCCTCCCTTCTCGTTCTTGGTGAGAGAACTCTCCTCTCCTGTCCTCTCCTCTCCTGTCCTCTCCTGCTGCTCACTCGGAGTCGGGAAAACTTCTCTCCTCTCGTCTTTGGAAACAAAAATAGTGCAAAGACGAGTCGCGAAAGAACAAAAGCGGCCATGGGTTTGGAATGAGAGACAAAAGAAAAAGAAAAGGAAAATGAACACAAGGATGGACCATCTGGGCCAAGTCAGTCTTGCTGGGTTTTCGTCGGACGAGTTTTACGCAGCGAAGCGCGACCTGACGCAACAAGAAGGAAGTTGCAAAACCCAAAGAGCAAAAAAAAAAAAAAAATGGCCTCAGTTCAGGGGAACCGTGAAGACTCCGATAAGGTGAAGTGCGGACTTCAAATCCTTGCGAAATACTTCACAGCTATCAGATACCGTGCGAAGGGATTTCTACGAGCTCACACGCCTTTGCGCAAGAAACACATTTCCGCTTCAGTTTGTCTGGCGCCGGAATTTGTTCTGGTTTAAAAAAACAAAACAAAACAAACCAAAAAAAACCCCTTTAGTAACTCTCGCCGAGTTTGAGCTATCCGGTCGCACATCAAAGTTATTCTAAAGACGGAGAAACTCAGAACGAAGATTCCTACAAAAGCGTGAAACAGCAAACGAATGGCCCTTGATCAAATATTAATTAGGAATGCTCACATCACAGGGGGCCCAAAAACTGGTCGAGCTTCACAATCTTTTCCTGGCGACGAAGTGCAAGTTGTTATTATTTGAAGGACGAGAAGCAGATGATTTTGCGGGCGTGGCGCCTTTGTGGAGGCCTCGCCCGCTGACCCAGACTCGGCTGGGTTGGGCTCCGCTTCACCCTGACCCTAATGAGGACAAGCGCCGGGGAATTATGCACATTTGTCACCACGGGAAAATCATACTAATTGAATTGTTCAAAAGAACCGTGGTTCCATTTTTTTTTTTTTTTTTTTTTCCTCTGTTTTACCACTGGTGAAGTCAAATATCAAATTGTGAAAAAAAATGGTGACGGTTCATACCGAGACGACTTTGTGACCTGCAATCAGCTGTTGATGCGCACGGGTCAGGGGTCAAAGTGCACAGAGTTCCCCTCGGCCTTCCCAGATAAGTCTGAAGTAGTTAGCGCAGATCTTGAGCTCGAAAGAGTTCGCGTCCAAGCGGATGTTTTCGATCACGCTTTTGGAATCAGCGGACGGCCCGTAAAACCGAGTCTCACCCGCGCGCGCTCGGGTCCCGAGGGAGCAGAGGTGCTCGGCGACGCGTTTGGGGTGTGACGGCAGCCGCTAACTTTGCGGTCGCCGGAGCGAATCCTGAACTTTTGCAGAAGGCGTGCGTGGCGGGGAGCCAGAAGTTTTCCGACCGGGCTAATCATTTCCATATGGCGTCACGGCTCTCTACTTTTTCGAAGGGGGAGTTCTCGCAGCACGTTTGTCGTGCATCTTTGTTTAGCCAGTCTTGTGTACACAACGACGGACGAAGGAAGGAAGGAAGTGACAGCTGAATGAACAAACAGGATGCGGGAAGGAGGACAATTCGGTCAACGCCAACAAGACGGCACGGCAGTAATAGGAGGTGCGAGTCGGCCTTGGTCCCGAAAACAACCCAACTGGACTGTGTCAGAAACTCGCAGTGGGACGAGCGCGCCCGCACCGTCCACTTCACGGCGACGCGGGCCGTTCTCACCAAAAAGTCAAACCGGTGCCGTTTCCAGCTCCTCCTCCCGAGCTTTCCGCTCGCGACATGTCGGTGCGCAAATCTAAATTCCGCTTTGGCGCGACTGGAAAAACTCCGGCGGTTACGTAAGGGGCCAATTGTTTGACATTCTCAACTATCGCTTTCAGTCTGCGGACGGCGGCGTCGTCCGTCCACGGAGTTCAGCGGAACCTCCAGTCAGCAAAACCTCTCGCGGGACCGTCGCCAACCTCCCATTTTTTTTTTTTTTTTTTTTTTTTTTTTTTTTTTTTCCCCCTCCGAACCGTATAAAGAATCTCTTTGTCCCCTAGGAAGTCACGGAAATCCAATTAGGGTTCTGTCGTGGGGGTCCAACTGCACCCGTTACGAACGAGCCAAAGAAAACGCAAAAGAGGCTCGTGACGTCGATCGGAATGTCGACGCTGACGCTTGCCGTCGTTGAATTCTAAATTATACGAATTCACAGTTAGAGAAAATGAAATTCCACATGAAAGCGCGTTTTGAATCAAATAGATGAAAGGGCGCACAGACAAAGGGAGTGGCGAAAAAACCCGACTCCAAAGTCTCATCCAGCTCGACGGCTGCGGTGTGGCAACTGAATTCATCTCCGGTTCAAAGGCCCTATTTGGTCGCACATTAGTGCTGATTTCAGAAGTCTGAGGTCGGGGATCGGCTGAGAGGTTTTTCTTTTTTGCGCTGGCGGGACCAACATCAAATGTGCGTCGTGTAAAAATCCAAATGGACTTTCCTTTGTGGCAGGATCAACATGGCAAACAGGGGCCCATCTTACGGTCTCACCCGCGAGGTCCAGAGTAAGATCGATAAGAAATACGACCCGGAGCTGGAGGAAACGCTGGTGGAGTGGATCCTGGCCCAGTGCGGACCCAACGTGGGCCGGCCCGAGCCGGGCAGACCCGGCTTCCAGGAATGGCTGAAGAACGGATGCGTGAGTCTCGTTTTCGGCCCTCCCGTCTTTCGTATATTCCAGCGGAGGGAAAAACTTTTCCGTGCGTTTAGGTGCTCGCTGAGCTCATCAACAGCTTGACGGCGCCCGCGAAGGCAATCAAAACCATCAAGAACTCCGGAATGGTCTTTGCTCAAATGGAGCAGATCTCCTTGTTCCTCACCGCGGCAGAAAAATACGGCGTGACCAAAACGGACATATTCCAAACCGTCGACCTCTACGAAAGTAAGAAAGTTCTATCTGTCGTGCGCCCGGGGTCTTTTATTCATTTTGATTTGATTGATCGTCTCCAGGCAAGGATCTGGCAGCCGTCCAGAGGACCTTGGCGGCTCTGGGGAGCTTGGCCGTCACCAAGAACGACGGCAACTACAAAGGAGATCCCGGCTGGTTCCATAAGTACGTCTGCTTTTTGACGCCCGAAACGGCAAAGGAAACCAAACTGTGCTTCGTTCGCAGGAAGGCCCAAGAGAACAAGAGGGAGTTTTCTGAAGAGCAGCTGAGCGAAGGGAGAAACTTCATCGGCCTGCAAATGGGCACCAACAAGTTGGCGTCTCAAGCCGGCATGACGGACTACGGCAGGCCCAGGCAGATCATCAACAACAACTGAGGCCCGCAAAGTCGACCGGAGAACGAACGTGACCGACCCGTCGTCTTATTTTTGCGGACCAAAGAGAAACCGACGCGCACGTAATCCCACGCGCGTCACTGCCACTAAAACGCTTCGACCACCTTTGACCGTTTCTGCATATTTCGCGCAGCAGCTCAATTGGACCGAAGGCTCAAATCCTTCCGCCGACATTTCCGACGGACGCCAAGAAGTAGTTCAAGTTGGTAGCGTGCGCCGAGCAAACCCGTTGCTGCCGATGTTTCATTATTTTTTTTTTTTTTTTTTTTTTTCCCCCCAAATGCGGTGATGGCCTCCTTTTGGAGTCAAATGTTCTGGTTGAAAATAAAATTCCTCGGAAATGTCGGGAAGCCTGTTTGTGTGCTGACTAACAACGGCAGCGCTGCACTTATCGGACTTTGTATCTTTCAACTTACCAGTCGCTCTCCGCTCCTCCCCTCGCTGATGGCTCGTGGCCGAAAGCACAAGATCCCGGATCCAAGCGGCCGAAGTGAGTTTCCTCCGCGACTTTGGAGAACGGAGCCGGATGAGGTGGCTGGGGCATCCGATCCGGTGGCTTCGGGAGCGCCTCGGGATCTTGGGCGGGGTTAGAGAAGAGCTGCAAGAAGCGGTCGGGAAGTTTGGGGATTCCCCCGCTGAAGCTACTTCCCGGAAAAGTGATGGAAAATTGTTGGCTGTACTTATCAGTGAGTACAGTACGGTAACGGTTATAAAGTACATTAACAAGATAAGGCAACGAAATCTTCTGAGACTTCAGCTCAGTACGCATTAAAAAAAAAAAAAGTTTCATTTCAAGTTGTGGTATGCAAAACAAATACAAATGTCCTCTAACAGTGTTTTAAAAACAAACCAAAAAAAAAAAAAAGTTGTATTGAACTTTTAAGAATGCATGTTTGCGCTCAACACTAACAGGACTTGTATGCGTTTCATGACTTCATATCGTGCAATCTCACATCTGATTACAGTATTTTTAGCGTGCAGTGAAGCGCAGCAACAGGGTAACATCTGCAGCTACGTGGGGGGGGGGGGGTGGAAACCCGGTCCCCCCAAAAAAAAAAAAGAGCAAAGTAGAGAAAGACTCGGGCGAGGACGTCGGAACATTCTGATCCAATCGAGATTCAGATGTCTGCGCTCAGGAAGGAGGCCAAGTCAAGGATCTCGGGAGCCCAAACAAAAAGACTTTGTTGCCGCCTTCCTGCTCGTTCTTATCTTTGTGTGCTCCAAACGCAGCCAGCGCAAAGATGATTTTGGTGACACACACACACAGGATGTCAAAAGTGACAAAAAAAAAAAAAAAAAAAAAAGGGGGGGGGGGGGGAGCGCGAACCAAAACATTTCGACACTTCTGCCGAGGCCGGATGGGCTGCTCCACTCCGGCACACGAGGAAGCCGCTCGGTGAGCATTTTTGTTGTTTTTTTTTTTTTGGTTGTCGTACGAAACTTATGAAAGGGAACAAAGCAACGAGAGGCCGCTCGCCTCACTCCAACGGCGCGCGTCGACTTTGATGCCTTCCGTTACGAGGTGAGCGATTGGACGACCTTTTGGCTGCAAAGATGCGTGTCTTGAGTCCATTGGATTCAAACTTCGCTCGATTCTTCCTATTCTTAGACCGGCCCGCTCATCCGTGAGTTCGGAGCGGTTTGGATCCCGGACAAAAAAGGTGGCGGCGGCGGATCGCCGTCCGGCGTCTTTCTAGCCCATCCGTCCGTCATCCGAGCCGCTTATCATCACAAGGGTCACCGGAGAGCCGGAGCCCGATCGCCAGTCAGGCGCAGGGCGGACATCGACACCATCACTGAGCGGGAATCGATCCCACTCCGCCCGCGCCAAAGTCAGCCGTGTGTACTGCTACCCTGTGTAAAGTGCCTTTCGATAACTTCGCTTGAAGTGCAGTTTAAATTGGCGCGATGCACACGAAATGGAATCGACAGAGGCGCGTTGCAAACAATCCAGCAGCAGTACTTGGAAAAGCTGCCTACAGATGCCAAAAGATGGCGGTGACGAGATGAAGCTCCTCAACTCACAAGATGGCGCAAAAGCAAACTCAAATTTGTCAATGTCAAAGCACAAATATGGCGGGTTTCACTGGAATTGGAGAGATGCTAAGTCTGTTTCCGGACCACCGTCGAGGTGCCGTTGAGCACCCGCAACCCGCGGCACCGCTGCAAAAAATGCGTGCATAAGGAATTAACACGCTCACATTATGTTTAAAATGCAAAACTACAGCAATACTATACTGTTCTCCAAACAATTCAAAAGTGATTGACTTAACTGCTCAGCTAGCATCAATAGTAGTAGCCTTGCAAGCAGTCGCAGTACGTCAGACTTTCTAATCCAAAAATACGAGGCGCGTCGCTTGCGGTCATCGGGTCCGAATTTGCCCTACTGCTCATTTGTGCGACGAAATGGAAAAAGTCCGCAGCGGACTCGGCTTCAGGCCGTCAGCCAAGTTTGGAGCTCGCAACGTCACCCGGGAACGTCGCGGCAGCAGAGAGATGGGATTCGGGAGAAAAGCCACCGGGATTGAACCCCGTGCCGCCTGGCTGAGACAAAAGCAGTTTATTTTGTCCCGTCGGCGTGTTCTGATCTCAAAACGCTCATCAACCCCCCCCCCACCCCCCTCCCACTTTTTAAATATTTTCTTTTCAAATGCTTTAAATCACTTAAAGCACATTGAGTATTAAATGGACCGTATAAATAATGTGGCTTTGCTTTATCTCAAATCATTTTTCCCATTTGAATGAAAGGAAATGCCTCCCAAGCTTTCTTTTTTCTCTCCAAACAAGCAAAAATAGAAAATCGAAAGAATGACGAGCATGAAAGAGTTTGCGTGGCGTGCTCACCTCGGCAACAGGGACACACAATTGTCCACAAAATTATGAAGTCCTTTAACCAAATTAAATCACTTTGGTGATCCTGACTGACCTGAAACAAGAGATTTTGTCTGTTGTGACCAACAACAACAAAAAAGATTTGGATGTAAACTTCTGTCTTCATCCGGATGTGAAGCAGAAAACATTAAGATTCAATAAGCTCTAACCCGCGCTTACACTGGAGATCAGATGAATTACTGGAATTAAACAAATAATCATATTTAAAAAAAAAAAAAAAAAACAACCAAACAAAAAATAAAACCTCCTACTCTAAGAGTGACACAAGAACTGAACTGAAGCCGGACGTAGCCGAAGAGCAAATATGGCCGCAATGTCGAGTTAAAGATTAAACTTCAAATGTCTGAGCTGGGAAATGAAAATCTGAACATTACGAGCAGAGTTCGGATGAGACGGACCACAAAAATGGGAGCCTGTGCCCCCCCCCCCGGGATTTGGATCAGCGACCACGTAACCACAGCAGAGCGCAAACACGCGGAGACGTTGACGTTCCAAAAGCCGCAAGGCTGCGAGCTGGGGCCTTGACTCAAGGTGAGGGGGAAAACAAGTCCGGTCACGATTCATCACCGACGAACACTGCAACTCAACTTGAAAATGCCTCAAAAGGTTTTGTCATCGAAACTCGGAAGCGAAAGGCACCGTCGTACGATTTATGCCTCATTTCAAAACATTTGAAAACCAAAGGGCCAACTTCTTACTTCAGACAACAAAACCAAACACTTTTCGCAAAACTAAATTCATTTTCATTATCTATAGCGCAGCTCTCATCTTCAGCTTCCCGTTTCCCAGGCATTATCGAGCCAATAGTGTTTGAGAACGCAGGTGTCAAACTCAAGGCCCGGGGCCCAGATGTGGGCCGCCAAGCTAAATCATCGGTCAAGTTCCACTATTGTTGTGACAAACTGTACAAAAAAATGTCCTCACATAAATGATAACATTGAGGTATTAAAAGCCTTTTTTGTGGTACCAAAAATGATTGATTCCAAATGCAGTTCATAAATTTCGGAATATGATTAGGTGATCTTTTTTTTTTTTTTCATGGTTTTGCAGTCACAACGGCCCTCTGACGGAAATCGTGACTACAATGTGGCCTGTGATAAAAATGACTGGCACCCGGGTTTTCAAAGCTAATCAATCACTTGTATCAATGCTAGGAAATAAGCCCTTATATGGAGCTTTTTAAGCACTTTTAATGACAAAGACATTTGTAATGTTTATTACAGTATAGCCAAAAACTGAGGTACGGTACACCTGAATCCCATCAGGAAGGTACCTGCACTGTCCTGTGTCCAGATTTTTATTTCACAGTCACGCGGTTGAATTTTAGGAATAAAAACCTTACAGAATCATTTTTGAGTCACTGAATCGATTTGGAATTTGTGGAATAAATATGGTCAATGAATCATGACAGCAACCACCAATCGTGATATGAACTGAATCCCATTTTCTTATGAGAGAACAAACTGTGCAAAAATTAAAAAAAAAAAAAAAATACTGAAACACAGTATAAGTGCACATGCATTCAAATATACAGACTGTCGTAAAGTTTCAATATTTTCTGCTGATCCCGCTTCAAGCAAAAGGACTCCAAACATGGCCGCTAAGACACAAATGAATTCCAGCCTTGTTTTTTGTTTTTTTTTAATTATTATTGGAATGCTTCACTTGAACTCAATAACAAGACGACAAGCCAAACAAACGCACAAAACCACGTAAGACGCTGACTCGCCTTCAGACATCCTTTGCGCATGTCTTCTGTACGCGCGAGGTCGTCCCCTTCACCGGCGCCGCTCCGACGAGCGCGCAAAATCATAAGCGGCGCCGGTTGTGCAGAGCTTCCAACGGCAGTCAACTCGGGGTCATTTGGAGCTCGGTTACCGACTTATCGAGTCGGTAGGAAGCTTTAGCCAAAGCGTGGAATCATTTTGCGTGATAATATTCAGTAGCTTCCGCAACTCATGACAGTATTCCTAAAAAGTATCGGGGTGCCAAAAGGGGGGCACAGTTGTGAGAGGATTCAACGACAAAAAACAAACAACAGGCGGATAAAATTACACGCGCACACACACACACAAAAAAAAAAGTCACAAAATGGAAAAAGTGCGCCAGGACAAAACAAATACGAGACCGGACCGGACCGGACATCCATCAGAGAGTTGAACGGGAGGGAAAATGTCATTATTGGTCCAGGTCAGGACGAGTGACAAGTGGTTCAAGCATCTTCAATTGTGTTGCTTGCATGCTTGATGATGACGTCAAAGTTGAGCCGACAATTTCGTCCTCCGAAACGTCAACACTGGACGCGAGCATGAAAGAAGGTACGCGCGTCGCTTACTTACTAAATAAGTCAAATTGTGCTATTTTGCTGTGCCCGTTGGCAAAATGAATCTTTCAAATTAAAAAGTCACGATTTGAGCTCCCCCGCACATCGAGCAATACAAGTTAGCGGAGTTGCTGGCAACGTTTGACCGTGATGAGATAGAAGAAGAAACCAAGCCAAATACTTCATTTGATCCGACGGTGGGGTCGCGCGGGGGTCTCAAGCGGGGAGTCCTTCGACGCTACGCCGACAAACCGCCCGCCCGTCCGTCCGTCCGTCCGTCCGTCTCAGGACGCCGCCGTCCTCCCTCCCTCCCTCGCTCCCTCCCTCCCGCTCAAACCAGCGACGCCCGTCGCTCCTCCGGCGTCTCCTCGAGTATCTGAAGCAGCAGGTCGCTGAGGGGCTTGGCCACGGCGCGGTAACCCGTCGACGTCAGGTGCAGGAAGTCGAACATGTCCTGCGGAGCGATGGTGCCGTCGGAGTGGACCAACTCCGCGCTGGCGTCCAGGAACTGGGCCTGACCCAGGCGGGGCAGCCACGAGCGCAGAAAGTCGTTGACGGCGGCGTTCTTCTCCCTCAGCGGGTTGGGACGCTCCCCCCGGGGTAACAAACCCTGAGGACCGGTCAGGGTTTCGCATCAATGCAAAGCGCGACACCCCCAACGTTCGCCGTCGCAAACTTTGAGCGGCTCGTCACAGCTAATTAAACTTGCGGCTCCGTCAAGAACCGAGAAACAAACCTTGCCTTTCTTTGTTCTTTCGCTTTTTTTTTCCTCCATTTTCAACGACAATCGTCATGGTGCCAATGAAGTCGAGCAGCAGCCTTCAAACGTTTGCCCGCTTCGGTTGAGTGGAGAGACGACGACGGAAAAACCATGAAAGAAGTCCGCATTGATATTTCACCTCACCATCTTTTTTTTTTTTTTTTTGCAATGCTACGAAAATGATTTGATCGGGTAAACAACACATAAAGTTGTCTTAAAACCACTGTCCTCAGATTTGCAAGGAGAAATGATCCCATTTTCCTCATCTGGTCTGAAGATGAAGAGTACCACAAATTCTGCAAGGCTCTTAAAGCCGCCTGTTGGCAAGGCAGTCCAATTTTTCACACGCGACAAAGTGCGCTTCAAACGACCGCCCGTACGCGCTCGACAAGGAGGAGCAAAAACGGGTTAGCGGCGCGCTTACCAGCACGACGACTTTGGCTTTGGGGAGACGGCAGCTGAGCAGCTTAGCGATGGAAAGAATTCCTCCGGCGACTTGCTCCGCGGTGTGTTCGTGATTGTTGGTTCCGACCCACACCACCACAATCTGAACAAAACCACACAACGGGACCATAAACTTTGACCTCATTTCGCCGGACCGGGAGCGTCACTTTTGGTCGCTACGACGTTGCTGCTCGGCTAATAAAAGTAGTCGTCGTTCTTCCTTCGGGGGCCCCGCACTTTTCCCAGCTCGCGTGGTCTCTTCTCATTTATTGGCGTACCTCAAAGTTCAGTCACGAGCTTTATGGTGAAACTCTCAAACTGGCATTTCCCGAAAGGTAGGATTACGTTGGCGACAACAAAATTGTAAAATAATTACTCATGAGGAACTCGAAGACTGACGGCGAGGAGGTCGGGGGGTGGACGAGCACGCGCTAACGAGGACGCGTTCGCGGCCGAGAGGGACCGACCTTGGGGCGGATGTTCTCCAGCTCTCCGTTCTGCAGCCGCCACAAGACGTTGCAGGTGGTGTCGCCGCCAATGCCAAAGTTGAGGGCGTGGAGGGGCGAGAACAGCTCCCTCCACACCTGCACGTAGAAAAACAAAAACAGCTCCGTTACAAAGACTTCCATTGAAAATTGATGGCTGGAAAACAGCCGTAGCTATCTCTTCTCGCAGGAGCCCCCCGCACACGTATTCCGTTTTCCTCGGACTAATCTTCATTCGTCTCTTTTCCAGGCCGTGCCTCCATCTTTCTAGTCGTTCCTCCACCTGCTCCCAGCGGCGTCTGCACTCATCCTCCCCACCACCGGCCGATGCTATCGAGCTCGCGTCTCCCCTATCGCTACCTTCCAGTCAGATGACCTCGTCTGCGCAAAAAATAGAATCCCACCTGCATGCTCGTAACTCCACTCTTGTTTGGGTACTCTGTGTTCCCACCTTTTCTGGATACAAGCGGTCCATCTTTTTTTTTTTGCAAAGTCCCTCAAAGTTCCTTCCCTCGATGCCGGACTTAACCATCGCAGTTTCCTTCACCAATCACAACTCTTTCCATGTCTGGGATGCTCCTTCCGGAATTTCACGTCAACCTTTCTCCTAATCATCATGTCAACCGACTCCTGAGCGTTTCCTGTCGTCGTCCCAACATCAAAGTCCCTCCACTCAGTTGTAGGCTCTGCGCATTCCTCTTCTTCTTCTGCCGACGCATCCGCTTTCCTCCTCTTCGTTGTTTTCGACCCACAGCGGCTGAATTTCCACCGACGCCCTGCAGGTTAAGCGGCGCCGGGGGCGGGGGTCGTAGACCCGGGCCAGGACCGATCCGGTATGGGATTCTTTAGATCAACGCTCATATTTGTTTGGCACCGTTTTTACGCCGGGTGGCCTTCCTGACTCAACCCCCTGCATTTATCCGGGCTCCAGATTGCACAGAGGGCTGCATTTGATGCTGTGCTACGTTGCCTTAAAGAGCAACCGTCACCGCTTGACACAGATTTATACGGCATCGTTACGCGTGCAAGTATCTGACCTTAGTGTGTAAAGCGCGCAAAGTCACAAGAATACGCCTCTTCTCCGGGTTCAGTAGAAAGGGCAGAGGACGCGAAATGCCAGATCTTCTGTTCAAGCGCTTTTAAGGGATCTCTCGAAAGGAGAGTTGTGCTCATAAAGAGAAAATGGCCGGCGCGTCATCTCACCTCGTACTGCTGCATCAGTTGTACCATCGAGTCTCCTACAAAAAGCACATCCGGCTCTCCGTCTTTGCACTCCTGCACAAATCGGCTGTGCTGCAAATCAATGAGCACAATCTGGTCAGGGAAGCGTTTGGGATGTCACGCTGAGAGTCAACAGTACAACATACACACACAAAGAAAAACTGGAAAACCAACCGGAAAAGTCTTAAGCTTGTCACAAATTTTTTTCCCATCCTGTGCAACATATTACCATCTATTTATTCGAAAAACCAAATCACAAAAACATTTTTTTTTTTCCTCTTTTCTTTTAACCAAGTAACATGCTGGAATTCATCTTGACTGAAAGCCAAGCCTGACCGGACGGGAGCCAGGTTTAGCCTCGCTCTTTGTTCTCAAGATCAAACCACCCGTAAGTCATTTATTTTGAAGAGTAATGTTGGAAATTGAGTTGGGAGTTGAAACGATGGGACTATTTCATGTATCAATAGAGGTCCTTTTAGAGGGAGTATCAATAGCCGCCATTATTCTTTCTCCCACAAATTGCGGTCCAGTGTGTCCAAATCTAGAGCGACGCCTGCAGCGCTGGTGTCTGGCGGCCCATCTGATAGCAGTCTTGAACTGCGGCAGACGGTCTCAGTCCAATTAGCGTCAGCGGATTAACCTTGCGCAGACAGACCGCGTGCCGCCGCTAAACAAGCTGGACGGAGTCGTGCTCGGAGTACATTTGCTCAAATCGTACCAGCGCAAAAGAAAAGGCCAAAGGTTTTGCCGGGGGTGAAGTCGGAAACAGCAGTCCGTTCACGAGCCGTATCCGACCGCGACTCTTTCGATGGTGTCCAACAGCCCTCAAAGCCACATAGCGTACATGTCATTTCCGTCGCAAACGAGCCAGAGACAGTTTGCCCTAGTGGGGTTGCCGGAGTTTGTTGTGGCATTCGACTTGCGCAGGCGCAGAAGGCTCGAATACGGATCGGAACAACTCATTGTGGAAGCGTGTTGGACAAAGATTGCTTAAAAAAAAAAAATGAAAAGATGAACACAACACGGTGACTGGAGTTCTGATAGCGTTGCTGGTGATTTAGCAATTGTGAGAAACGGAACAAAAACTAAACAAACGGGCTTGACGTTGCCAATCAACCGCTAGACAACGTTTCGCATCAAGACAAGATCATCAAACGGATAAAAGACGCGCCTTTGTCGACGAGAACCGTTCAACCGTGGCAAATCAAATTGAATATGAGACATGCTGTACTCTACAAGCGTTGGTCTTGCATAAATGCACCAATACAGGTTAGTATAAAAGGTTCCCGACCCCTGTACTAAATCAAGTTAGTTCGAAACCTGGGCCACTTTCGCTCAACACGAGAAGCTGCGGCTACTTTTGTCGTTTGAATGGCAGCACGTAAATATGCAGGTTTGTGTACCCTTTGTGATCAAGTGCAAGGAGCATGCCATTGTTCTGTCTGCCATTAGGCAAAAAAAAAAAAAAAGACAGTCATTGGAGTAAATGCAGAATATGCTGACCAGTTGAGTGAGATTGAATTATTTCCCAGTGCAGACGTGATGACGTGGCACACCAAATTAACGGTCAGGAAGAATTGCTCGTTTTTTTTGTCTCCAAGACGTGAGACGCAAAGCACGGCGCCACCAACCTGTGACATCCAGCGTCCATCGCCTTGCACGTCCTCGACCGGCTGAGCCACCGCAGCTGGGTTGTAACCGTCGCCCTCGCCGCTCATCCTGCGGGGGAGGCCACAGCGTTGACTAAGCAGCAAATTCGGGCACATACACACGCAAAAAAAAAAAAAAAAACCTCCTCCAGGTGCAACGTGAAAGCTGCGCAAGATGTGCTGCACCTCGCCATTTGCTGGGAAGGCAAAGCAGCCGCGGAAGCTAGCTGAGAAATTAGCGCAGCGACAGCACATTGCGCTTCAACGCTAAAAGAACGAGCAGCTTTGGCTTCACCCGCAAAAAAAGAAAAAGATTTTCGGGCTTTCGAGGCCACTGCTGAGAAATCCCAGAAGCGAGTCGAGCGAGAAGGCGACCCGCGACGCCGCCAGCCGAGCTTTCGTTGCCGTTAGCTTGTTCGCTCGCTAAACGCTGGCCAAGCTAGCAGCCGCATTGACGCGCCTCACGTTGTTCGCACGGAGAGCAAAACGTTATGGCATTATTTCAAGAAAAATAAAACAAAGCAAACAAACAAACACCTGCGACAGTGCAGAGCGAAGCTTCTCGAGGCTGTCGTGAGCTGTGGTCCGCTTGACGGGTGGCGAGATGCTCGGTCGCCGAAGCAGCAACAATCGAGCTGCTGCTGCTGCTGCTGCTGCTTTAAGCTAGCCTGCTAGCGTGGATAACAACAGAAAATAATAATTTAAAAAAAAAAAAAAAAAAAGGCTTGTCACGAAGGCGGCCACACGTCCAAAGCCGCCGCTCACGAGTCACACGCACTTCAAAACCTGGCAGACGTTCCAAAACTATTCAACCAAACTTGATTGGCCTTTTCTACAACGTTAAGATAAACATCCGAAATTGTTCACGCTCGAGGTCGGAGCCCGCAATGAATTATGGGATGATGTTCAGAAGCTTTCCTCGACAAAATCTCCCAATTCCGGCTTTACATTTTGGATTTCACGCCTCCTTCATTTACCACCAAACCTTCCATTCACAAAAAACGTGTTGCATTCACGCGAGGTAAACAAAAACAAAACAAAAACAACAACAACAACAATAAACCCCCCCCCCCTCTAAAACAAAACAAAACAAAAACGCTATCCTGAGTATTTTAACTTGTTTTTCAGATATTTTGGATTGGATTTTTTTATTTTTCTCAATGTTATATATCCATCCGTTTTCTGAGCTACTTATCCCCACGAGGGTCGCTGGAGCCTATCCCAGTTATCTATCTATCTATCTATCTATCTATCTATCTATCTATCTATCTATCTATTCTATCTATCTATCTATCTATCTATCTATCTATCTATCTATCTATCTATCTATCTATCTATCTATCTATCTATCTATCTATCTATCTATCTATCTATCTATCTATCTAGTTGTGCCACCGTACATCCTGATTAGAATATGTCCATCTGATGTATCTTTTCCCCCAAACATTTATATTTTTTGTTTCCATTTGGATCATGTGCAACCTCTCTCTCTCTCTTCTCTCTCTCTCTCTCTCTCTCTCTCTCTCTCTCTATATATATATATATATATATATATATAGAGGGCGTGATTTCCTTTGTCGTTCTCCTCTTTCGCCACCAGATGGCGGCAAAGACAATTTCGTCTTGGATTTGCGTCACAGGGATAAACCCGTTGAGAGCGAATCCGTGATGAAAAGGAGAAACCACTCATTTTCCAGCCCCTCTCATGTACTCAAGAACGCGTGAGCTAAAACTGCGCACCCCGGGTACACAGAGACGACTTGAGGAGGCAGAGCAACAGGTTGGTCAAGAAACCAGTTCCCGAACACCGCCCAACAGGTGTGTTCTGGCTCGGAGAAGCGCCTCAAGACTTTCACGGTGGGCGTGGATTCAAGTGGCGTTTCACCTCGCTCACGGGCTCTTTTCCTTTTTTCCCGTTTTTGCTTTGTTGTCACCTCGTGTTTTCCGTTCGACCGTCCACGCCTGCCCCGATGACAGTTTGACGACGCGAGCGTCCGAGTTGGGAGGGCGGCGGTCATGTGTCCGACGTGGCGTCTGCTGCTTCTCCTGTCAGGTGAGAGCGACAGAACGAAACTTTCGCGACGGGTCCACGCGCTGCGATTGACGCAAAAGGGAACATTTTTTTGTTTTTAAATCTCTGCTGAGCTCCTGTTTTGGATCTACATAATTGATAAAAAGTTCCTCTAAAACACGTCATTTTAAGGTGAGGGTAACTCTGTTCGATTTGCTGCTTTTCTCTGTCAAACCGCCGGTTCTGCTTCTTCTATTCCGTTTGTAAAACAAACAAAAAAAAAAACACACATCCCCTGTCACTTCTTTTCACTTTATTGAAACAGCAACTGTGACATTCGGTCGAAGTTCCGCAGGGAGGGAACAACAATAAACCGCAATTATTCGCTCCCAATGCAGCCTTTGAATTCTTTTTTTTTTTTTTTTTAAATCTCCAAGCAGAGAAGAGCCGTTGTGTTGATTAGTGTGTCACTTAACACAAAGTTGTTGTTGTTGTGGAATTTGCTGTCGGTGACACACGCACACGCACACGCACACGCCTCGGGCAAGTTCAATCCGTTTCCGAAGTGTTTCTGATCGTGTGCTCACGTCCTGTGGTTGTATCTGATTTATTGCAGCTTTCATTGTTGTTGTGTTTCAATGTTGATATTGATGATTCAGTTTGTTTAGTTTCTTGTTGGAAAAGGTTGGGCTGAGTGCATCTGTGTTGTTTTTTTTTCTTCCCTCTATCAGGACATTCATTCCAAATGGTTGTTCCCGATGCCAACGGTCAATGTTTGCTTGTTCCTCTTTTCTTCTTCAAGATTTCTTGGTGTTCATCATTATAACGTTCCTTTTGTTTTAGTTTTTGCTCGAAGTGACTATGTTCTCCTTCACCTTATCACTTGGAATGTTTGTTCTCCACCGTCAGCGCGGTGACCCTCAATCCCCACGGCAATCATTAACAACAGTTTAGTTTATTTTGCTCTCTCGGTTTCAGGAGCGGGTCTCGTCTCGGCGATTGAGATCTTTGCTCCGTCCGCGGTGGAGGCGGTGAACGGGACCGCCGTCAAACTCAAGTGCACCTTCCGCTCCAGTCACCCCGTGTCCAGCCAGTCCGTCATCGTGTCCTGGAACTTCCGGCCGCTCAACTCGAAAACGGAAGAGTCGGTATGTTTAAGAGGTGGGGGAGGGGGGGGGGGAGTGGGTGCCTGGGTGGGGGGGTGAAGCTACAGCAGTGCCTCATTTTCCCCAGATTTTGTGGTTGTTTTTGTCCCTGTTCAACTCGGTGCCCAAGCTAAACTGCTTTTCAACACCCGATTGCGTTCTAAAGCATAAAAACGGAATGGGAAAGGACAACTTTGTTGCTGTGGGGTGGAAACGTCCCAAATCACCGTCGGAGCGGTGATTGCAAGGCGCAGTTGTGACGGCCAAATCTCGCACAAGGCGAAAGCTCGTAAGAAAGTCGCAGACGGGAACGTGGGCGCCGGGCGGGCAAACCGCATCGCGGCCACTTTGAAAAGCCTTTTCTGGTGAAAACACGTCCAGGCGCTGTGAGTGGCGCGTCCTTGAAACAAATCCACGGTACTGCATTTCCTCTCTTTATGCGGCGCAGCCGACAGGTATTCACAGCACTTCACTTTTCCCCCCCAAGTTGTGAGTACAACCTGTAGCGATTTGCGAGTCTGGACCCTACGTGTGTTCGCTGATCCAGGAAGAGATGACCAATGATCAGACGAAGTAACGCAAGGTTTTTATATGTATGGGTCCACGGTAAATGTGGCTGCCCCCCGGCAGTCTGGCCCCGGGCCAGGATGGTAACTTTCCCTTCGAGAGGTGGCCGCCGCCAGCCGGTTTTCCGCGTACAAAGATCGAGGACATCCACCGCGCTTCACAACACATCCTCGTCTGATTAGCAGATGAACAAGACTTTATCTGTCGATGAAAAGAATAAGGTGATATTTATGCCGCTAATCAAAGTGCAATAAAAGTAAAACCGTCTTCAAACTTCACGTTTGTCAG